>NC_136426.1:64452553-65052553 GCF_052849685.1 Lactuca virosa | reverse complement strand
CATATACAGACAGATCTACTGAACAGCGTAAGTGATATCAGGACGCGTAAGCGTGAGATACTGTAAAGCGCCAGCAAGACTGCGGTATAAGGTGGGATCATCAACAGGAGGCCCGGAGCCATCAAACTTGGCAGATAAATCAGCAGGAGTGGAGGCAGATTTACAATTCGACATAGAGGCACGATCAAGGATCTCAGCAGCATATTTTTGTTGAGAGAGAAACAAACCATGAGGAGATCAAACAGCTGAGACCCCCAAGAAGTAATGTAGATCGCCGAGGTCGGACATGGAGAACTCACCACTTAGCAAGGAGATAAAATAAGCAAGCAACTGAGTGGATGATCCTGCGAGAATAATGTCGTCGACATATAGTAACAAATATGCAATATGCTAGCCATGTCGATAGATAAACAAAGATGAATCACACCTACTATGAACAAAACCAATGTTAGAAATAAATGTCGCAAAGCGCTAAAACCATGCCCGCGGGGCCTGTTTAAGACCATAGAGTGATCGTTGAAGTAAGCACATGTGATCAGGACGCGTCGGATCTCGGAAACCAGGTGGCTGCTGCATGTAAACGGTCTCCTGCAAGTGACCATGAAGGAAAGCATTCTTGACATCAAGTTGTCGAATGGGCCATTTGTGGGTGACAGCAATCGTGAGGATCGTACGGATGGAGGCAGGTTTGACAACAGGGCTAAAAGTTTCATCACAGTCAACACCCGGTCTTTGACTACGGCCATTAGCCACCAACCTTGCTTTGTAGCGAGATAAGGAACCATCTACATTAATTTTCTTTTTAAACAGCCAAATACAGTTAATAACATTAACCTCCTTAGGTTTTGGAACTAATACCCAAGTTTTGTTAGTGATAAGAGCAATATATTCTTCTGTCATTGCATTAAGCCAATTAGGATCTTTAAAAGCCTGAAAATAATTTTTAGGGACAGAGGAAATGGTGTAAACATGTAGATTCAACCGACGTATGGGTTTTGTAATACCCATTTTTCCTCGTGTGACCATGGGATGTGTAGATTCGATTACACGGTTAGGGGAAGAGGAATCTGTGGATGATGTAAAGGATGGGTTGTGGTGAAGTGGACCGAAGTTAGGTGGGTTGGATGAATTCTGTTCACGGGCTGAAGAGGGCGTTGGGCCGAGAGTTTGTTGAGTTGGGCCAGTAGGTGTGGTAGGGGAAGCAATAGAGGTTGAGATAGATTTGGATGATTCGGCAGAAGGTTGGTCTTGCATTGGAGGATCATGATGTGGTATAGGGGTGGTAAATAGTGGATGGTTCATGTTAGGTTTATCATGGTCAAGGAAGGAGTAGGATGGGGCACGGTTAGGCGTCAGTGAGCCAAAGGGGAACACCGTTTCATCGAACACAACATGCCGGGATATTATAATCTTATTTGTCTCAAGGTCTAGGCACGGGTATCCTTTATGATTTGTCGGGTAACCAAGGAAAATACAAGGAGTTGATCGTGGTGAGAGTTTATGAGGAGCATTAAGGTGAGGAAAACAGAGGCATCCAAACACACGAAGGTGATCATAGGATGGTGGTTTGTTGAAGAGTTTGTGATACGGGGTATCATGGTCGAGGGTGGTAGAGGGTAGTATGTTAAGTAAGTGGGCCGCCATGTGTAATGCTTCGGCCCAATAGGTTGGTGGAAGCCTAGCATGCATTAAGAGGGTTCGAACCGTATTATTGAGAGTGCGGAGCATGCCTTCAGATTTTCCATTTTGTTGTGAGGTGTATGGGCATGAGAATCTAATTTGACTGCCATGGTGAGCAAAGAGATGATGAAATTTTGTGTTGTCATATTCACCTCCATTATCACATTGAAAGGTTTTGATATCCGTGTTAAACTGTTTGTTGACAAAGGCACGAAAGTGAACAAATTTGGCAAAAACATCAGATTTTGCACGGATTGGATAGACCCACACATAATGAGTAAAATAATCTAAGAATATGACATAATACTTAATTCCACTCAAACTTTCAATAGGAGATGTCCAAACATCTGAATGTATCAATTCAAAAGGAAAATGCGAAACAGAAGTAGATAAACCAAAAGGCAATTTAACATGTTTGCCTAACCGACACACATGACATAAAGTAGACTCTTTTGACAAAGAACTAGAAATTGAATTATTATTGACTAAAAATTTGAAAATATGATGACCCGGGTGACCAAGACGTTGATGCCATAAGGAGGGAGCAATGGCGATGAAGGCTTGAGCAGTTGGAGAGGTAACCGGATAAAGATCACTAGTGCTATCACATCGGATGAGAACTTGTTTGGTACGAAAGTCCTTCACAGGAAATCCAAAAGAGTCAAATTCAATTGAGCAATTATTTTCACGAACAAAACGGCGTACAGATATAAGATTTTTAATAATATTCGGGGTTATTAAAACATTGCGTAAGTACAAGGTGCGATAGGGATTAGGTAGTGGAAGAGTGGTGTGTCCCATGGTAGTTACAGGTATTAAAGATCCGTCACCAACTAACACAGATGAAGAAAAAATACTAGATTTATCAGAAACAGACTTGAGTATACCTGAGTTTGAGTGAAGATGTGAAGTCGCCCCGGTGTCCATGTACCAATCTGCTTGACCCGGATCATTTAGCGACATAGTGTTAAACATGTGAGGGAGAGTGGTGGGATCGATACCTTGCTGTTGGATGAGATGAGCCTGCGGATGGGTTGGAGCATAGTTGGGCTGTGGAGAAGTAAAGAACTG
This sequence comes from Lactuca virosa, assembly GCF_052849685.1. NCBI lineage: Eukaryota > Viridiplantae > Streptophyta > Magnoliopsida > Asterales > Asteraceae > Lactuca > Lactuca virosa. Next base: position 65,049,802 of record NC_136426.1, on the reverse strand, counting down.
ATGTTGCTGGTGACCCATATGTGATTGAGTTGATGGCCGTCGAGGCCCACTCCCATGGGATGCTGACAGATTTGAGGCGCCAATTTAGCTAGGCAGGAGCCCATTTTGTGGAGACCCATTGGATGGATGATGGACTTGAAACCATCCGTAGGCCCAAGCACCTCCCCCACCTTGTCGCTGTTGGCCGCTATTATACTGGCCTCCACCATGAACACTCCGACCACCGTAGCGGCGTCCACCACGGCCACCACGACGTCCACTGCGACCACCACGAAAACCCCTGCGATTTCCTCCGTTGTTGTTGTGATTAAAATTATTTCGAGGTGTAACCGTGAGTGCGGCGGGCGATGAAGAGTGATCGGAATGGATAAGGTATGCATCCCGTTTTTCATCTTGCACCATTTGTTCCTCTTCACAGATCAGAATAGATCTGGCATCCCAAAACGGGAGTGGTGGATCCATGTGTCGCATATTAATGGCTATGTACCGAAACTTAGATGATAAACCATAAATCATATAAGCAACAAGATTAGACTCAGACACTTTTGCATCCATATGTTCAAGTCGATCAGCAATGTTTTTAATTTTGTTACAGTAATCAGTTATGGAGGAATTACCAAGGGATATGTTACAAAGCTCTCTGTCGAGTTGAATGACTTTTGAGGCCTTGTTGTCACGAAAGACCTTCTCTAGACTATCCCAAACATCATATGTTGTGGCCTTCTTTTGAAAAATCATGTTGGGAAGAGAAATAGATAGAGTACCGTACATCCATGATTTGACAATGGAGTCCACGTGCAACCAGGAGTCTGTGGTGGTTTTGTCTTTGTCTGATTGAGCCGGTTTTGGTTTGAGATGATCATCCAGGCCGTACCCGATGCAATGGCTCTCAAAGAGTTCTCGCCATATATAGTAATTCATCTGATCGAGATCAAGGACGAACGGGACAGCATGTTTGATATTAATGGTGGAGGATGGTTTATCAGATGGGGTGGTAGACATGCTGAGTGTAATTGATCAAGAAAGAAAAGAATTGGAGAAGAAGTTAACAGAGGGCAGAGAGGCAACTGATATTATGGATTAAAAGAATAGAACGATTAAAGGTATTATTCGCTTTGATACCATGAAATCGTCTATATATAGTTTTCAATGTGTCTTTCAATAGATTACCCTCCAAAATATATACACGGTACATTAGGTTTAATAAGGGCCAAACATCATGGGCCGAACTATAATGAGAATTACACAAAATACATAAATACAATATGCTAACAAGGTCCACATATTAGCCGTCAAAACAAACACTTCCCGCTTAAAGTTAAATTCGTCCAAGGAGATCAAATTATAAAGACGTTAAACTATGTAAGCTATGTATTTGTACTAATCGCTTGTGACAAGGTGTTAAAAATAGGTAGTTAAATGTGACATGGATAAAGGCTCAACAGCCGATGGCATGTGAAGGGATGAGGCGACCAAAGGTGGTGAATCGATGCCAATACGACGTATCAATGAACTTAAATGTAGGTAGTCACAACAAAAGAGACATGTATTTTGTTCGATTTTGCATAGTAGCCACAAAAAATTATATATATATATATATATATATATATATATATATATATATATATACTATATTATTAAACATATTGCCTATTTCTTGAAAATTAAGAGGTATAACACTTATAACACGATGTACAATCCTATTAAGCTTACAATCCTATTAAGCTTACAACACACGCGTATCATCGTAACTTATTGGTCTTAGTTTCTCCTATGCCTAAATGTTGGAAAACCCTACTATCTTCCATCAGCCGTCATTTCTCCTGAATCTCCTCCGTGTCCCTCCTTACTCTCTTCAATCTCCGATAGCCTCGGTTACCACCAACCTGTTGACGCTACCGTTACCTTCACTAGCATCTGTCGCCCGCTTCTACCTTATGTCGAGACGAGAAACCCTAACTCTACTCACTGCCACCATCAACGCCACCATCGCACACCGGAAACCCTAACCCTAAAGTGGCTCCACCATCGCCACCAGACATCTCACAGTATAAACCGGGTCGAGGTGGGTTATTCAAGAGTTTCTTTATGTTCTTACTTTATTTTTTGTTTTCCCTTGATGGATTTGTTGAATGTTTCATACAATATGTGGATTTTGTTCAGATTATTTCTATGCTTTTGGACGATCAGTTTGTCAATCCTGATTTCGTGAATCATTATAAACAGGTGTGTTTCGGTAGTCTATTTGAATTTTAGTTATTTTTTTATGTCAATTTCTTTTGACTGTGATTCATCTCACACCTCCTCACGCAAATCTTCCAGCAACATCTTTGCTTCCTAGCAAAAGATTTCCAGATGACCTTTAAACAATGTTTTTTCAGTAATTTTCAATTCCATTTCTGGATTCTTTAAAGGTAAGTTCGAATGGTTTTGGGTTTTGTGAATTTTAAAATTATTTATTTATGGTTACCACTCTTTTCTTCTTCTTTAAAAAAAATCATGCAGATGCTTATATGTGGATATGGGGATAGGTAAAATGATTCCATTATGTTTTGGGGTTTATGGCAAGGCTATGAAGAAATGGGGTAACCAGTTGTCCATCATATAAGTAAGTTGTGTGATCTCTATATATCGTTATAATTTGACACTTACTCATATATATCTACAACAAAGGATTGTAACCAAGAAAAAACAATACATGTTGGAGGTGTTCTTCAATTTGTCGCTACAACTATCATTTTCAACATGGATTGGAAGCCAAAGGTAATAAATACATTTATCACTTCCTTGCATACACTCTTTCTTCCGGATCAAAAAATTGTGTTTTTTACTTGGTCTCAATGTCTTGCAAATGTCTCTATTATGAAACCTAATGTTGAATTGTTGTACAAATCAAGTATACTTCACATAAGCATCAATGCCTCCAAGGTTTCATGGATTTCTATTTCCTAGGTTTGAGTTTTTTTGTCAATGTTCTTATTTTCATGTTTTTGTTTAATTTATGAGGTCAAGTAGTATACTTTTGGTATTTTTTTTTATTTCTTTTTCTTTTTAATTCCTTTTATAATGATATGTAGATTTACAAATTGGATATGGAAAAAACAAAGATGTCACTCTATAGGGTTTTGAATGTCAGCACTTTGAGAAGACAACGATTTGGACTTCTGATGGTTAGTTTTCTCTCTTTTTTTTCATTTCCATGTCCAGGTCAAAATTGTGAAACAATCTCTTTGTTAGTCTAGACATGTCAGATCTTAAAATACAATGATGGTATGGATCTTCTTTTTCTTCTTGGATAGTTTTAGTTTTTGATTTCTTAAGGTTTGTTTTTTTCTTGTAAAGAGAAGTGATGGTGGTAGTGTGTCCTGGTTAACTAACCCATCATCATAGTTTCAACATCATACTTAGATAATGTAGCTTCAAAACTATCCATGTATTGCCTCTTTCCACTTTTTTTTCTATTTCTATTTCCTTTGTTTCCTTTTTGCTCACACAGTGCCTTTTAGTTATTTTTTTATTGGATCAAGATTTTTATTATAGTACAAAAATGAATGAAAATGGACATCAAGTGTGATTGCCTTCAATAATTCTTGATATCAATCTGTTTTGCCCCGCCTTCCATCATCTTTATAGAAAATGTTAGACTGATTTTGATATTTTAGTCTAATATGCACATTTAATCTCAACCAACTAACCTTTTTTACAAGACAAATTTGGATTAAGATTATAATTTCATGTTTTCAGCCATTGATGATCTTTTTTTTTTTGAATTTATACAATAATGATTTCTAAAATTTGTAGCTTATTTTACAAGACCATCCGTGCAAATGCTTGAAGACACTCAGAGAGAGGTTATTTTGTAGCATTGCTTTGAGACCCTCTCAGTTTTTCCTTTTTGTTAAAACAAATTCTGACTGGTTCCTATCTTTATTATGTCAAAAAGAAGGAAAATAATATCTCATGGTTCAACTTGGAGAGTCTAAACCTGCAGATTGTAGGCATGGGAAGTTAAGCGTTGCTCAACATTACAAATAAAGCTTCTTTGTGTGTTTTTTCCTAAAGAAGGTAATAACTAATTATGTTTTTTGCTAGATGTGATAATGGGTAAATAAATATGTATTGTATTTTATAAATAAGAGGTTTATTTCAAATATTAAAAGAAATTACTTTACTATATGAATCGTATATTGCAAACACGAGAAAGATCAAGACTCTATGTTTTGAAGTGCATTCTCATTTATCCTGTGGATTCATACATGAATGACTCTGTTTGATCTTACATGTCTGTGTAGAGAAAGAGGAAAAATAAAAAAAAAGTAATTTAAATAATGATACTCATAACATGCCAGTTGATAGCTCTCAAAATTATTCTGAATTGTTGGTAAATTTTGAGAAATGTTAGTGGTGTAGGAAAAAAAAGACTTGGTGGCAATAAGGTAGTGGGACAAGTTTTGAAGCCAATCATAGTTAAGGATCAACAAATTTCAGTGAATTTTTTTTCAATTGTACATTAACACTATAACAATACTTACTTACATGCAACGGTACAAGTTTTTGAGATTTAAAACTATTTTTTTGCTTCTTTATTTTACTTTCTTTTCATATTTTGTTTATCAGGTTAAATCGAGATTGTTGGGTGGCTGACTTTATAGCAAGTATTACCAATCTACTTTGAGTTTGAAAATTGTACGGTTGTGGTGTGTTTAAAACTGGTTTAGTAACAAACTTGTAAGTTTCAAGTTTCAATTTTGTTTAAATCTGTTTTGGTAGCGGACTACAAACTTAATTTAGCAACAGACTTTTGATTTATTAATTTTAACCTTGTATCTCCCTTTATTTTGTACAAATTGATTATGATTATTAAATACTATAAGTACAAGTGTACTTAGCATGACCAATTAATAACAACCACCAAAATTGTATAGGCTTATAATGTCTTTTCGACACCCTCCAAGAGTGGATACACATTACAGACAATCAGTGGTACATACTTTAAAGATCTTTATAATTACCCCACTTTTTCCTTTTTATCTACTTATACTCTCCTTTGTCTTGTGTTTTCTCTCAATCTGATAGAAATTCAACTGTTGGTGGCATCTTGATGTCTGGGTCTACTACTTGACAGCATGTAACTTGAGGTTGATGACATTTCTTTTCTTGGGTTGATTCTTTAAAGTACAATGTTGAAATAACAATTAATAAAAGTATGATGCTACCTAATCGGCTTTTGCTTTGAGCTAACTATGACTAATGACTAATGAAGCATAAAAATGTGGAAATCGGGGCAAATCTTAACCGTTGTGAAGATTTTCTCCATTAAAGTTGTAAACATGTTTAAATATATTTTGGTAAATCAAATTTTTAAGAATTCGAAATTCTCAATTTTTATATATTTAAAAAAAATTAAAATTTTCAAATATTCTCAATTTTAATTTTGAAAAATAAATTACATTACATTTAAGAGTCACCGTCTAGGCGTTGATTAGTCAGTTGACCGCCTAGATCGATTGAAGGTCTCCGTCTAAGCGTCGATTTATCTATTTCCCGTTTGTTACAATCTGAAAGCTTTATTTTTTATTCTTACTGATTTCGTATTTGCTAGCACAACTTTTATTGATAATTATTTAAATATAGTAACTATTTGCGCAAAAGAACTAATCCCCTCTAGAAACTAATTTCTAAAAAACTATTCACACCCGTCGCTTGGCGCGGGTAAACGACTAGTATATATATTAAATACTAATAAAAAAACATAGTCATAATCAGTTTTTGCAAAAAGGTAATCACAAAAACACCAAAATGGGATAATGTACGTAACCAAATGACCATGTCTAGACATTTATCACAAAATAACCAAATATTCATAAATGACTACTTTTTTTGTTGCAAGTTTGCTTAATGAGGTGGTTCCCACTTAAAAAAAATACATTTCAAAATGATAGCATGCATTTTAAAGAAAAACCAAAGACCATAAAATGATAACTGCAACTCATAACATAACAAATGGTGATGACCACAAAATTTCTATTTGTGTCTTTCGAACAGAGCAACTATAACATGATGATAAACACAGCAACTATAACATGATGATAATTTTTTGGAAGCTGATAGTACACACCAGATTTTTAACATACACAATGGTTTTTTATAAATAAACAATTTTATCCTTTTTTCTATTTTAATAAACTTTACATTTTACCCCCTCAAACTAAAAAAAAATATTTCTGCCTCCTAAACATAACAACTTTTTTTGCAAAATTACAATTTTACCATTTCCTCTATTTTATCAAACTTTACATTGTACCCCTCCCACTAAAAAAATTCTACCGAAATTTATTGTCTAACTTAATCCATAACTATTGTAAAGACAACTCGTCCTACAGTCCTACTGAAGAAAGACCCAAGAATCCAATAAAGGTCTCCTCCATTCCAATTTGTTGTACCGTTAAAGTGAACTCAGTGTTGCAGTGTAGGTTGACGTGAGCACAAGCACCACGAACAACCAAATTGTTACTACGAATCCTGAAAGATTACTTTGCAACTTCTCCCTACAGTTTCAAATTACCAAGTTTTTATGGGTGTTTGTTAGAAAGGTGAAGACTGATATTTAATGCTCAAAAGATCGAATATTTTAGTAAATTGAGATAAGAGAAAAGAGTTTGAGAGCTTACTGTGAGCATAAACAAGGGTCAAAAAGGCAAACCATAGAGTTGTTCCGATTTGCTGACTTATGGGACTTTGGAACTCTTCGTTTGTATGATGTTTGAGCCACAATAACTCAGTTGGTGTGTATGCTAAGAACCGGTATTCTGCCTCTGTGCTTGATCGTGTCACGACTCATTGTTTTCAGGATTTCCAATTGATAAGGTTGGAACCATGAAAGATTGCATATCCGTATTAAGACCGACTGTCCTCGTGGGTTGAAATCCATCCGACATCCGAGTAGGCAAGAAGAGAGACAACTTTGGTTGGTGAAAAATAGAGACAATGATGCAATTTAGATAACAAAGGATGCGTTTTGTAGCTTGCTAATGTTGAATGGTGGGGGAGTGCATGAATTGACACACTTAGTTGACTGCATATGCAATATCGGGACGTGTGATTGTAGCATATTGGAGTGAACCCATAATTTGACGAAACAATGTTGGATCATGAAATGTTTCACCATCTTTGGATAAACGAGAACCCAGATCAGCTGGGGTGGAAAGTGGTGAAGCATCGGTCATTTTGTTGCGATCAAGGATGTCTAAGAGATAACGTTGTTGTGAGAGATCAATACCAGTAGCATTAGATATGATTTGAAGACCCAAGAAATGATGTAACTGATGGGTTTGAGCCATAAGAACTTTCCTATGTGCACATGCAAACCCTAATGCTTGGATCTAGGTTTCTCTATTGTATATGCAATTTATCCAAGTCTTGCAAACCCTAGATCTAGTGTATACAATTCGAATTTGACATAAGAAACTCAGATCTAGATGATTACCTCTTGTTGCTTGCTTGAATCTTCTTGTTCTTGGAGCTTAGAGTCACAAGTGTCACTCCTCTAATGGCTTACAAACACCAATTGGCAAGAGGGCAATTTGGAGAGAGGAGAGAGGTATGAAATCGGCTCTAGGGTTCCAAGGAAGCAAGTGTAGTCGATTTCCATAACCCAAGGGATCTATTTATACTGTGAGCTTTTAGGGTTTCAGCCAAAACCCTAATGGACAACTTAATCACCAAGCAGCCCATGGAACCTTCTGGATTAAGGCCATGGACGAAAATATGATGGACTCCCATCATAATTTCGTTCACCCCATGCTCCATTGGGTTTCCCAGCCCAAAACACAACTATCACACATTTGACAGTTTAAGTCCCCTTTATTCAATTAATCTCTTTTAGTCACCAACTTAATTCTCAATTAATTTATAACTAATATTAATTAAATAATATGATTATTCCTTTAATATATTATTCTCATAATATATTAATAAACCATAATGTCTTCTCTCTTTCCATAAATCACCCTGTCAAGTTGCTATGGTGAAGGCAACCCAAAAGGACCATGCACAACCGGGTCAAGTACTTACCAAATATAGTTATGGGCTTAGACACTAATCTAACAGTCTCCCACTTGGATAAGTCTAGTAACTATAAATGCAAACTCTATCCGATTAGCAATCGTAGCTCTCAAAGACGCTGTCGAACTCTGATTTTATCAGTAACCTGTCCTTTAGATAAGGGATCGTATAATCCTCTGTTCTAGATATCGTGCGGACAATTACATGGAACATAGTCATACTTATTGTCCAGCAGTTGGTTTCTCGATCTCATATTCATTTGACATAGAACTTAATCGAACACATCAATTCAGTCCTGACCGGGCCCGACACATAAGTCAAATCAAATCATCGAGGGGCCCTGATATCGCTTTTACCCTCTTAGGATAAAAGGAACAGATAAACTTCGACTTATATGCATCTACTATCCACTAGTCAAATCATACACAACAATGCGTTTTATAACATCAAGTTACTTATGCGTTTACGCATTATCAATGCACAACCAATTAGCAAATAATAAACCATATATCTAGGTTTTAAGACCATATGATATTACCGTCTTGCGATCACTCGTGATAAATTCCATGAAGTGATTCCAGCAAGCGTGGGTTTATTACAATGCTCAAAACTTGTTCATAAGCACTCATGAACGTTGCAGCAAACTTTTGCTATGTCTAATACACTTTAGACACTCTACACACCAATTCATGACAATCTTCATTCGTATCTACTTCCAACATATGAACGACTGTGGACCGTTCGAATAATTCAATTATTATCAAATAATTCAATTATTCAGGAAGTCAAAACATGCAAAATGAAACAATAGGTAAAAGATTAACATAAGACAGTAACATTACTAATAAATAATACACTTTTATTTAATCATCAAATGTTAATTACAATTTATCTATTACACGTTTCTAAACTATATAATCTAAACTAATATCTTCTTTCAGCCCGATGCTCCTAGCGTGTTGCAAGTGCTTAACCCTGCTTAGTCCCTTCGTAAGCGGATCTGCTGGGTTATCCTCCGACGACACCCTCTTTACTACGAGGAGTCCTTCTTCCACCCGATGTCGAATAAAGTGATATTTTCTGTCGATATGTCAAGATCTGCCATGATCCCTGGGTTCCTTAGTCAAGGCAACCGCTCCTTCAACCATATTGCCTCCATTAAGGGTAAAGACCCAGCCCGACTGCGAACGGTAGTTGTCCCTGTCGGTCTGAAAACTGGCATCACTATACCCTCGCACCTTTGAGTCATCACTCCCACCGAGGATTAGGAACCATTCCTTGGTCCTCCGAAGGTACTTAAGAATATTCTTGAATGCGGTCCAATGTGCTTTGCCATGGTTCCCTTGATATCTGCTGACCATGCTCAAAGAGAAGGCCACATCAGGGCGAGTACATGTCATAGCATACATGATTGAGCCGACTACGGAAGCGTAAGGTACTCGGCTCATCTCTGCTATCTCGACTTCAGTACTCGGACTTTGAGTCTTACTCAACTTGGCATTACTTTGGATTGGTAATTCCCCTTTCTTTGAATTCTCCATACTAAAACGTTTTAGTACCTTGTCCAAGTAAGTATTCTGACTAAGTCCTATTAGTCTCTTACTTCTGTCTCTCACTATCCTTATTCCCAAAATATAGGAAGCCTCTCCGAGGTCCTTCATAGCGAAGCACTTCCCAAGCCAGGACTTAACCTCCTGCAGTGTCGGGATGTCGTTTCCTATGAGTAGTATGTCATCGACATACAATACGAGAAAGCTTACTATACTCCCACTGGCTTTGACATATACACATGATTCATCCTCTCTTCATAGAAAACCAAACTCTTTGACCTTCTCATCAAAACAAAGATTCCATCTGCGAGACGCTTGCTTAAGTCCATAAATGGACTTCTCAAGCTTACACGCTCTATTGGGATGCTTTGCATTGATAAAACCCTCTGGCTGAGCCATGTAAACATCCTCAACCAACTTCCCATTAAGGAAAGCGGTTTTGACACCCATTTGCCATATTTCATAGTCATGAAATGCAGCAATGGCCAGCATCACCTTGATAGACTTTATCTTTGCAACTGGTGAGAAGGTTTCATCATAGTCTACTCTAGGAGTTTGAGTGAAACCCTTCGCAACCAATCGCGCCTTATAAGTGTGCACATTTCCATCCATGTCGGTCTTCTTCTTGAAGATCCATTTGCACCCGACCGTCTTACGACCTGGTACATTGTCAACCAAATTCCAAACTTTGTTGTCATACATGGACTGAATCTCGCTGTCCATAGCCTCTTTCCATTTCACAGACTCCGGGCCTGCCATGGCTTCCTTATAGCTGTTAGGTTCATCCAGATTCACTAGTGTACTATCACTAATGAACGTATCCCCTTCCATAGTAATATGAAAACCATAAAATTGGGGTGGAACACTAACCCTTTCGGAACGTCTAAGAGGTGAGGACTCGTCAATTGGTTCAACCGGAGTTTCCTCCTCAGGTTGAGCGCCAGTGTTAGAGGTTCCTTCATCGCTCGACTCTTGAAGCTCTTCAAGATCAATTTGCCTCCCACTGTCTCCTTGGCTTATGAGTTCTCGCTCTCGGAAAACCCATCTCCTCGCAACGAAGACAACATTGTCACTTGGTCTATAGAAGAGATATCCAAAGGATTTCTGCGGGTAGCCGATGAAAATACATCGCTCACTGCGAGGTTAGAGCTTGTCGTGAGTCTCTCGTCTTACGAAAGCCTCGCAACCCCAAACCTTGATATGTGCCAACGAGGGAGCCTTCCCTGTCCACATTTCGTGAGGTGTTTCGGCAACCTTTTTCGTAGGGACTAAGTTAAGGATATGGGCGGCAGTCTCTAAGGCATACCCCCAGAATGAGATAGGTAGTGAAGCACGACTCATCATGGAACGAACCATTTCTAGAAAGGTTCGATTACGCCTCTCAGCTACACCATTCAACTGCGGTGTCCTAGGTGGCGTCAATTGCGAAACAATTCTGCATTCCTTGAGGTAGTCGTGGAATTCAAGACTTAGGTACTCTCCTCCCCGATCAGATCGAATCATCTTGATTTTCTTGCCCAATTGATTCCCCACTTCTTTCTTGAACTCTTTGAACTTTTCAAAGGTTTGTGACTTATGCCTGATTAAGTAGATATACCCATATCTGCTATAATCGTCGGTAAAAGTCACATAGAAGCGGCTCGCATCCCTTGTGGTGGATCTAAAGGGTCCACACACATCTGTATGTATGCGATCCAATAAACCCTCACCCCTCACACAAGTGTCACTGAAGGGTGACTTGGTCATCTTTCCAAGTAAACAAGACTCACACATGTCATCGTCCCTAAGGTCGAATGACTCCAACACTCTATCCTTTTGGAGTTGGGCTATGCGTTTCTTGTTGACATGTCCAAGACGACAATGCCACAAGCATGCTTTATCCATACTATTGGAAGAATCTACACACAATACATCATTTCCTAAGTTATCTACAACCATCACAGTTTCATATATTCCATTACAAGGCAATGCTTCAAAATATAAAACATTATTAAGATAAGCATAAATAGAACCCTTTTCATTATCAAATGAATATCTAAAACCTTGTTTATATAAACCATGAAATGAAATGATGTTTCTTGCCATATCTGGCGAATAGCAACAATTGTTCAAATCTAAACCTAATCCATTACTAAGCACTAAGGAATAAACTCCAATCTTGGTCACCGGCGACGATCTTCTGTTTCCCATGATCAGATTCATCCTTCCATGCTCCACATCCCTATTTCTTTTTAGTCCCTGCAAATCAGAACATATGTGAAAACCACATCCTGTATCAAGAACCCAAGAAGTAGCTTAGATTTAATTGTGTAAATACCTGCGAAAGATGGCTTGATCTTCCCATCCTTGATGGCCTGCAGATATTCTGGGCAGTAGTGGCACTCTGCCTCCTTAAGGTTAGAGTTGGGTTTAGCAGAACCAAATTTGGTTCCACTAGAAGATGTGCCATCTTGGGACTTTCCCTTGTGGTGGCCCCTTGAGGGAGCCTTCCTCTTCTTACCATTCCCTTGCCCTATTGCCAAGACAGGGGCAGCATCGGGAGTTGGAGTTGATGCAACAGATTTATCTTTGAGGTTGCTCTCAGCAGTCCTCAACAAGCCCTGAAGCTTGCTCAAAGAGACCTCTTCCTTATTCATGTGGTAGGTCATGCGGAACTGGCTATAGCAGGGAGGCAAGGAATGAAGGATGATCTCAATTGCCAGCTCTTCATCGAAGTTTACATTTAACTTCAGCAGGCGATCGACATATCTCTGCATCTTTTGCAGATGAGCGGTAAGGGACTCGCCACTACCCATTTTGGTAGTGATCATCGAAGTGATGATCTCGTACCTTTCTTGCCTAGCGCTCTGTTGGTAGCGTTCTAGCAGATCTTGATGCATCTCATAGGGGTACTTGTCCTCATAGGACTTCTGGAGTTCTGTAGTCATAGTCGCCATCATGATGCAATGGACTTTCGTGGCATCACGCTCGTGGGCCTCATAGGCCGCGATCTCTTCAACGGTGGCAGTGTCGATGTCAATCTCCTTTAGTTTCTCATCGAGGACATATTCTTTGTCCTCGTAGCGAGTGACCATGCGAATGTTGTGGATCCAATTACTGAAATTGATCCCATCAAATATCACTTTCCTACACAAGTTCATGAGTGAGAACGAACCAGAGGAGTTTGAACCAGAAGCGTTGTTGTTTGCGTTCGACATCTGAAAAGGAAAAAGAACAAAGTTGATTAGAAAGGAATTCCCCAATTAAACACCCAAATGAGAAATTATGGCTAGGAACCAACAACATTATTTACAAATTAGAAAAGGGATGTCGTAATCTAACAAGCAAATAATTTGAAGGTAAGTGAATGTCGATTCACTAATTCTCCACCATGAAAAACGAAAAGAGATTAAGTTTAAAATGTATTGAAAAACTCCTAGATCCTTTGAGATTCATTGAACCTTTCAATGGCATGTTCAAATCTCGATATGCCCCTCTAGTTTGTGACTGGGATGCCGAGGATCACAAAGCGGGTGTTAATAACCATGCAAATATACATGGTGCCCTCATTGTTACAGTCACCTATTCGATGTGTCGGTTAACCACACACGCTCCATCGAACTATGACAAACAATGAGTCACCCTTTGCCACCTTTGCTTAGAACCCAATTAATGTGCTGGTTAACCACACACGCTCCATTAACGTCTTAGCAAGGGTACAAAGTGTAATTTCATGGGATCGCATCAAATTCACTTTTGCCTAAAGTAACTAAGATTGGGAATTTTTTGAAAAAACATTTAGTTACTTTATATATATTCATTATACTTTTAATGAGGAAAGGTTTGTCATATCCTACCCGTTCGGCTAACGACCCTCCACCAATCAAGGAAGCGGTGGGTGAGAGTGGACACCCATTAAACGACCATTTTATAGGCCATAACCTTATACCCCCCTTATAGATCGGCTTCGTGAATGAGGCCTACTAACGGTAAGACTAGCATTTTAAGTTATACATATATATGTATTAATCTTAGAATATTATATAGTATAAAGTTGAATTTTAAAACTTGTAAAATTCTAAGGTTTGAAATTTAAATGGTTCAAATTAAACTTTTAATCACAAAATTTAAATTTCAAAACTTGAGGACAGGTTTTGAACTTTTCAAAACATAAAGGATCAAATAGCAAATAATTTTAAATTAAACAATTAATTTAATGATTATCTAAATTTGACCTAATCAAGATTATTCATAAGATAATTCACCAAATAAGTTCAAATAAGCAAACATTATCAAATAAGGAATTTATTATTTAAATAATTGGTAATTATCTTTTGTTTTGTTAAGGATATTGTCAACCAGGTGATAAAGTTCGTATTTTATTAAACCAAAACGATTTAGGTAAGTATCCTTAAGCAAAACAGCAAGAAATCCCGAAAATCACTCTGACAGACGCTCCGACTCGCCGAGTCCCCTTATGGACTCGTCGAGTTCATGCGACTCGTCGAGTCCACAATGGGACTCGTCGAGTTTGTCAGTCAGGGGGCAGAAAAATCGATTTTTAAAGCTTGAACAAGTAAACAAGGCATCAATACAATAGAAACCAACCTGGCTCTGATACCACTGATGGGTTTGAGCCATAAGAACTTTCCTATGTGCACATGCAAACCCTAATGCTTGGATCTAGGTTTCTCTATTGTACATGCAATTTATCCAAGTCTTGAAAACCCTAGATCTAGTGTATACAATTTGAATTTGACATAAGAAACTCAGATCTAGATGATTGCCTCTTGTTGCTTGCTTGAATCTTCTTGTTCTTGGAGCTTAGAGTCACAAGTGTCACTCCTCTAATGGCTTACAAACACCAATTGGCAAGAGGGCAATTTAGAGAGAGGAGATAGGTATGAAATCGGCTCTAGGGTTCCAAGGAAGCAAGTGTAGCCGATTTCCATAACCCAAGGGATCTATTTATACTGTGAGCTTCTAGGGTTTCAGCCAAAACCCTAATGGACAACTTAATCACCAAGCAGCCCATGGAACCTTCTGGATTAAGGCCATGGACGAAAATATGATGGACTCCCATCATAATTTCGTTCACCCCTTGCTCCATTGGGTTTCCCAGCCCAAAACACAACTATCACACATTTGACAGTTTAAGTCCCCTTTATTCAGTTAATCTCTTTTAGTCACCAAATTAATTCTCAATTAATTTATAACTAATATTAATTAAATAATATGATTATTCCTTTAATATATTATTCTCATAATATATTAATAAACCATAATGTCTTCTCTCTTTCCATAAATCACCCTGTCAAGTTGCTATGGTGAAGGCAACCCAAAAGGACCATGCACAACCGGGTCAAGTACTTACCAAATATAGTTATGGGCTTAGACACTAATCCAACAGTAACTGTCCAATATCTTTGAGAGCAAACACCCTATAAAGTTGGTTGATGAAGCATTGAATTTTGACTGCATTGTTTCCTGTGATAATCACATCATCGTCATAAACCAAGATGTAAATGATGGTGGTTGAACTGATGTGAACAAATAGTGAAGTATCGGATTGACAAGTTGTAAACCCTTGATCAACGAGATAGGTTTGAGCTTGTTAAACCATGCTCTTGGAGCCTGTTTAAGGCCATAGAGGGCTCTGTTGAGTCTGCACACATGTTGGGGTCTATTGGGGTCTTCAAATCCTCGTGGTTGTTTAATGTAGACTACTTCGTTTAGATCACCGTTAAGGAACACATTGTTGATGTCGAGCTGTCTAAGTGACCGTCCTTGAGATAGAGCTATGGACAGAACAAGTCGGATGGTGATGGGTTTAATGACCGAACTGAAAGTTTCAAAGTAATCAACATTAGCCTCTTGAGTGAAACCTTGAGCTACCAAGCATGCTTTGTGACGTTCAATGGTGCCGTCTGAGCGTCCTTTGATCCTGAAAATCAACTTACAACCAATAACATTGACATTAGTAGGATAAGAAACAATAGACCATGTGTTATTTTGCATGAGAGCATCATATTCATGTTGCATAGCTTGTTGCCAATAGGGATGTTTAATGGCTTGAGAGAAAATTCGAGGTTCATAATCATATTTGTCGGAGGTAGAGGTGTGAAAGAATTTGGGTTTTAGAGACTTTGTGTGTGCTCTAGTAAGCATTGGATGAGTGTTGGAAGGTGCAGTGCGATAGTGAGATGTGGAAGGTTGATTTGATGGAGCAGGTGTGACATCCCCAATTTGTACGGCCAGAAAAAAACCGATTTGTTTATGATTATTAAATCAGAGTATTCTTAAAAAGATTTATTATGCGGAATTTATCCCAAAAACATGATAATAATATTACTAAAATATTTTTGAAGAAATGTGTTTTATTTATAAAACTCGGGATGTCATCGTTAATACAGAAACATAAGCATAAACGGAGACTTACAATGTCTCAATAATCTAACGGTCTATATCTCCTTGAATTTATCACCATGCATGTAACTTTGTATTGCTTCCTATGATACAAAGAAATTGAGTGGTCAAGTTGGGAAACCTGGTGAGATACATATGGTTTTCAACTCACAATATTATAATCTTTAATTATATATTCTTTAGCATTCAAATAACCCAATTACCCCATTCCCGTTGTCCTCACTTTCTAATCCTAGTATGGTGATCTCGAGAGATCTTTCCTAAAGGATCTCTAACGGCAGGATGATAATATTTTGGGTAAGCACGGCAGTACAATAGTACTTGGATAAGGACAACAGTACAATAGTACTTGGCTATGCACGACAGTAGTACTTGGATAAGCACGACAGTATAATAGTACTTGGCTAGACATGGCAGTACAATAGTACTTGGATAAGCACGACAGTACAATAGTATTTGGATAAGCATGACAGATCACGGCTTACTAATTCGCACAACTCTCACCTAACCTATCACAACCACTAACTTACACGGCCCTAACACAACCTCTCATTTATTATTACACACAACCATTTACTACCCAATTATATTATTAAGTATATGATTAGATCAAGTAACAATCATATCATATTGTATAAATATAATAAACACAACAAAAATAACACATGTAGCATTTAAGTATTTAGAATACTTGTATCTATGTGTAAGTTTGAAAGTAACCATGCACTCACTTGACAAAAGTGTCTTGTGATTGGTGAATCGGGTAGAGCTTCTCCTTACACCTTTTCCAAAAGACCTAGATGTACGTAACACTAACTCTTAGTCTATTATTCTAAGGGATTAGATTCCTCAATAACCCTAAAGTCCACTTCAAGATCTGAATAAGAAATAACCAGGTAAGATCATATCGTAGGTAGGCTCTGTTTGGTATACAAAGTATACTGTTTGGAAATCCCACTTTAAATACCTCACTAAATCCAACCCAGACATTACTCCCGTAAATAGATAAGCAATATAACGACTCAGAATCATTGATAAATCTTACTTATACGTTCCTAGTAAAGGCTTATAATTATGATTATAAATTACACAGAGGCAAAGTAAGCGTAGCTCACTTACAGAGTACTATAGACAAGAATCGGGATCTACGTGGGAAGAATACTGACTTAGGATCTCCTACTCGAAGGCTACTACTCAGATGAGTACTTAGGGGCGTAGCAGGGCTTCGCCGCAGAGTAGAAACGAAGGAAAAATATGCTAAATAACGAAAGTTTCAGATAGAATTCGAATGGATGGTGTGAAGAGAAATGAAGGAATGAGCTGGTATTTATAGGCTGAATTCTTGGGATGCGCATTGTGCATCATGGTGGCGCGTCGCGCTCCTAGTCGGGACATAGTTACGTAGCTAAATACTGGTCAAATACGTGTCACAAAGTAGGTGGGGGTATGTGGTTTTGTCGGGCACGCCGTGCACCCGACGCGCACACGTACCATTTTTCAGGTTTTCAAAATTATGTATCTCCTTCATACGAACTCCGTTGTTGACCTTCTTTATATCCCTAGAAAGGTCTCGACGAGATCTACAACTTTTGTTTAGACTTCGTTGGCTAATTTTGAATTTATACTTTTCGCACAGGCTTGGATTGTTAAAGCTCGTATAAAAAACATATCTCTCTCATCCGGAGTCCATTTTCGCCAGACTTTTTATCGTTGAAATTTTTAACAATGAGATCTTCAACTCTCATTTAAATTATTTTGGCTAAAAGTCGACCAATCTAAAATTCGATTTTTGAGCATAATACTACTATGCCGAAACTTAGAAAAATCATAACTTCCTCTCACGAAGTCAGATTTGGACGATCTATATATGCACGCTCTCAGTTTAACGAGTCCTACGAATTTTGTTTAGATTACTAAGGCTAAAAAGTAATTTATCAAAAATCTACTTTTTACGATGCGTAGAGTCGTGTCGGTTTAAATCATGAAACTTCGAAGAAGCATAACTTCTTCATACGGAGTCAGATTTCAACATTCTTTATATGTACGAAACCCTTGTCACATAAATTATAGCTTTGTTTAAGGTTATTGATCCTAAATAACCTTCTATCAAAAGTCATTTTTACGCTTATAATCTATAAATTGAGTAGCCTGAATCTGCGGGCGTTACAGCAGGAGAAAGGATAGTAGAGGTGATAGGAGATATAGTAGAGGGAGGTGGTGTTGGGACGATGGAAGTAGCAGAAGTTGCGGTGGTAGATGAGGATGTTAATGGATCAGGTGGTGTAGAGAGAGGGGAAAGGGAGGTTTCATGCATAAGTAAATCGGAAGTAGCATGGGGAGAAGGGGGAGACGAGGAGTGTGGAAGGGAAACCGAGGGTAGAAAAGGAAAAACATCTTCATTAAAAACAACATATTGTGAGACATAAAGGCGTGATGATGGTTGATGAAAACAAAGGCATCCTTTGTGAGTAGTACTATACCCAAGAAAAATACATGGGATTCGATGGTCAATGCCATGGTACGATTGTGGAGGTATGTAGCAGTTTTGAATGCATGTTCCCAAAAGAGTTGTGGAAGAGAGGATTGAGACAACAAGGTGTGAGCCTTTTCGAAAGTTAAGCAATTACGTCTTTAGAATGACCCGTTTTGTTCTAGGGTATGTGGGCAGGAGATTCGATGGTCAATGCCATGAGTTTGTAAGAAATTGGACATATTTCTATATTCTCCTCCCCAGTCGGATTGTAAGGCTTTAATGTCGCAGTTAAATTGACTTTTAACCATCTGTTTGAACTTGATAAAGGTAGAGAAAACCTATGCTTTTTTAGACAGAAAGTAAATCCAAAATACTTTGTGCAATCATCAACAAAAAGTAAGAAATATCGATTTCCATTAAGTGAAAATAAGGGGGCTGGATGCCAAACATCCAAATACACTAAATCAAAAGGAGATGATGAATTAATATGAGAAACAAATAGATGTAAACGATGACTCTTTCCCAGTTGACAGGAGTCGCACACAATGCAGAACTTATTTGAGGAGATAGGCAGTTGAAAAGTAGAGATGAGTTTTCGAGTAGAGGCTCATGTGGGTAAGCAAGTCTTTGGTGCCAACCATGAACAGAAATGCGAACACCCGAGAGAGCCATGTGAGAATAATATTTATTGGTGTTTTTTGGGAACCGATATAAGCCATGATCAACGTCCCCTGGACTAGTGTTTTTCCCTGCAAATTCTTAACATTACAATGGTTACGCCAGAATTCAAGATACACATCATTATCAGCGGTTAATTTGGATACACTTAGAAGATCTTTTGTCATTTTAGGAACAACTAAAACAGATGGAAAGCGTAAGTTATGTAAATAACTGAAGCCAACGTGGGAAATAGACAAATGATTACTATTTTCGACCTTTGATTTGTCAGTAGCAGTGTAGTTCTCTGCAAGATGAAGCTTTTAAATGTCAGGAGTGACATGATCAGTTGCTCCAGTGTCGAAGTACCATGCAGGATCCGACACAGTTGAGGAAGTAGAAGTCTGAGCAACATTGTCTGTAACACTCATAAAAATCATGATAAATTTAAACTTTTAAAAACCAACCAATTTCATAAATTGTTTACAAACATAGTTTTCAAAACATGTTCAACATCAGAGTCTCCCAAAATCATAAGTTGAAACATGACAGATGTGTGCGGTCACGCCTTCGCCTTCCCATGGTCATCTGAAGTATCTGTAACATAACCCAAAACTGTAAGCCAACGCTAAATGAGATCCCCCAAAGTACCAACACACAACAATAACATATACAATAACAACATGTCGGGTCCAATCAACCATCAGGTTGGAATAACCCAAGCCCTTCAACCATCGGTTTGGAATGCCAATACACTATGGGTCCAGTCAACCATCGGGTTGGAATACCCCAGGCCCATCAACCATCGGGTTGGAATGCCAATACACAACGGGTCCTGCCATCATCGAGATGGAATACCCTCGAGCACACTCAAACATCGGGTTGGAATGCCCCCGGTCTATTGGATCACGTACAGAGCAGTAAAGCCTCAACCACCAACCAAATATGTGCACATATACATAACAGATAAACATATAATCAGTCAACAGAAAACAAAAAGATCAATTGATCACTAAGCATAACCACATCCTATATAACAGGATACCGATCTAACAGATCACTACAAAAAAATAACATACATAACAACATATCAAATCCAAAGGGACAACATTAGTGCCTTCGACCCGCAAGTACAGTGAGGAAAACTCACCTCACAACTGAACAGAAGCTGATGAGGTCCCGACTCCGAATCTCAACTCTCTAACAGGTACCTAATCCAACCAATGACCAATTTCCATCAAAATCCCAAAATACCCTCAAGGTCAAACTTGGTCAAAGTCAAAGTCAACTGGTCAAACCCACTAAGTCAACTGAGTCAACCCAACCGAGTCAACTCAGGGTGCGTACGTGGAACGTACTCCTAAGGTACGCTGGACATACACGAGGCCTCACAAGTTGACCACCATCCGGGTGGTTCACCTGCGTACACGTAGTGCGTACTTCGATTACGCGGGGCGTACCCTCGCAAACCTCAAAATCCATTTAAGAGCTTAATGGCTTAAGATCTTACGTCCAAACTTCAGATCCATGACCAAAATACCCTTAGGAGTCATAAAGTCTCCAACTTTATGACCTAGCATGTCCAATAAGTGTTTAACACAAGGTCTTATTCCATTAAGACATTCTACAAGATGCATGAAGCAAAACTAACCATTTGGAACCCATTTTTATGACTTAAGTCCCCTCCTAAGGTCTGAAAGGACAACTCAAAGGTCAAGAACATGCCATATTCAAGATCTAACATTTTGGGACCCAAAAAGCTCCATAAAACAACCAAACCTAGATCTATGATATAGAGGGATCAAGTTGCAAGCTTTTTACATGATAATGGTTGCAAATTAAGTAGAAATTCCAGATCCAAGGTGCTTCACTCCTCCAAGATGAGCTTGGATTCCTTCCTTCTTCTTCTAAGCACACAAACTCACACTTTAAGGCTAGAAATGGCTTCTCAAGGAGATCTAGGGTCACAAACATGAATGAGATGGTGGAGGTTGATAAGGTGAAGGGAAATGAGGACATAAGGATGCTTAAATACCAGCCAAACCCTAAAAATTAGGGTTTCCTCATTTAGCAAGTACGCTCAGCGTACATCACGTACGCATGGCGTACTCTGAAGCCTCAAATAACCATAATGCCATTAAGGCCCTTTTCGCATACATTTCTTGAACTTTGGGACCAAATGCAATATAAATGAATTAAAAATTTGAAGTACCTTAACATCGGGATGTTACAATTCTACCTCACTTGATCTAGACTTCGTCCTCGAAGTCTGCTATGGCGAATAACTCAGGATAATGTTCCCGCGTGTCAGCCTTCGACTCCCGGGTCCACTCGGAGCCTCTCCGATGCTGCCACCGTACCTTTACCAAAGGTATCTCCTTGTTGCGCAACACCTTCATCTTTCTTTACAAAATAGCTACCGACCTCTCAACATAGTTCAGGCGCTCATCGACCTGCATATCGTCCAAGGAGACCACTGCCTCGTCATCCAATATGCACTTCCGCAACTGCGAAACATGGAAACCACTTGAAAAGGTCCAATATACCGGGGACCCAACTTCCCCTTCTTCCTGAAGAGTATCACACCTTTCCAAGGTGAGACCTTCAGTAATACCATATCATCGACCTGAAACTCCAACTCAGATCAGCTCCGGTCGACATAGCTCTTATGTCGGCTCTGAACGGTCTACAGTCTCTGCCTGATCTGCCGAATAAGCTCCGTGGTATGAAGGACTACTCCGGTCCTTCCTATAACCCTGTGACCAACCTCCCCCCCCCCAACAAACTGGGGTACGGCATCTCCGACCATACAAGAGCTTAAAAGGCAGAGCACCAATGCTGGAGTGATAATTGTTGTTGTAGGAGAACTCCACAAGAGGTAGGTATGAATCCCAACTCCCACCAAAATCAATAACACGGGCCCGCAACATATCCTCAATGGTCTGTATCGTCCGCTCACTCTGGTCGTCGGTATGCAGATGATAAGCAGTGCTGAAATGCAACCTCATGACCGGTTCCTCATGGAACGTCTGCTGGAAATGAGAAGTAAACCGAACATCCCGGTACGAAACAATCGAGACTGGAACCCCATGACGAACAACAATCTCTCGGACATAAACATCAGCCAACTTTTTGGCCGAAGAGCTTTCCCGGATGGCCAAAAAGTGGGCACTCTTGGTCAATCGATCCACAATGACCCATATAGCATCATAACCCTTTGCCGCCTTCGGCAACTTGGTGATAAAATTCATCGTGATCTGCTTCCATTTCCACATGGGAACCTCCAGAGGCTGTGGATTTCCATGCGGTCTCTGATGCTCAGCCTTGACCATCCTACAGGTCAAGCATCTCTCAACATAGCAGGCTATCTCCCTCTTCATACACTACCACCAGTAGCTCAATCTCAAATCCCGATACATCTTGGTGGCTCTCAGGTGTATAGAAAAGTGAGACTTATGAGCCTCTTCCAACACAATCTGCCTGACCCCACCAGAAACTGGAACCCAGACCCGACCACATCGGGTCAATAACCCTCTACTATCCGCGACAATATGTCAATCTCACCCCTGATCCTTTCATGTTTCCTGTTATCCTTCCGCACTCCCTCAACCTGAGCCTCCCTGATCAAACCCAAAAGTGGAGGATCAACCAATATCGTCATACACATCTCCGCGGACGAAGATTCAGCCGACTTGCGGCTCAAAGCATCTGCCGCCACATTCACTTTACCCGAATGGTAAAGGATCTCGTAGTCATAGTTCTTGACCACGTCCAGCCACCTGCGTTGCCTCATGTTCAAGTTCGGCGGGTCCATCAGATATCTCAAACTCTTGTGATCCGTGTAGACCGTACAACGTACCCCATATAGATAGTGTCTCCAAATCTTGAAGGCGAACACCACTGCCCCCAACTCCAGATCATGTGTGGGATATCGTGACTCATGCGGCTTCAAATGTCGCGAAACATAAGCAATCACCCATCCTCTCTGCATGAGGACCGCCCCTAAACTGGTGATGGATGCATCACATAATACCATAAAATCCTCAACTCCATCCGGGAGGGTCAATACTGGGGCCTCACATAACCTCTGTCGAAGAGTCTCAAATGTCGACTGCTGCTCAGGGCCCCATCGGAAATCAACCCCCTTCCTCGTCTGACGAGTGAGGGGTACCACAATCTTGGAGAAGTCCTGAATAAATCTCTGATAGTACCCCTGCCAAACCTAAGAAACTCCTGATCTTTGAAGGAGATTTCGGAACCTCCCACTGCATCACAGCCTCGATATTTTCCGGATCGACCAAAATCCCATCCTGGTTAACGAGGTGCCCAAGGAATTGGACCTCTTGTAACCAAAACTCGCACTTTGAGAACTTGGCGTAAAGTTTTTCTTTCCTCAAAACCCCCAAAAGCTCTTAAAGATGCTCCTCACGTTGCTCTCTGGTATTGGAATACACCAAGATATCATCAATAAACACAATGACGAATTGGCCAAGCTTCGGCCTGCATACCCTATTCATCAAATCCATAAACACCGCAGGCGCATTGGTGAGCCCAAATGGCATCACCACGAACTGGTAATGCCCATAACGAGTATGGAACGCGGTCTTCTCCACGTCCTCCTCTTTCACTCTCACCTCATGATACCCCGACCTCAGATCTATCTTGGAGAACCAAGATACACCTTGCAACTGATCAAAGAGGTCATCAATCTGCAGAAGGGGATAACAGTTCTTCACCGTTAACTTGTTCAACTTCTGGTAATCAATGTACATCCGGTGTGAACCATCCTTCTTCTTGATGAATAGAATCGACACTCCCCATGTAGAATACTCGGTTTAATGAACTGCTTGCCTAGCAGCTCCTATATCTGCGATGCCAACTCCTGCATCTTAGTCGGTGCCAAGCGGTACGACGCCTTGGCAGTCGGGGCCGCACCTGGCACAAGGTCAAACC
Source organism: Lactuca virosa (assembly GCF_052849685.1). NCBI lineage: Eukaryota > Viridiplantae > Streptophyta > Magnoliopsida > Asterales > Asteraceae > Lactuca > Lactuca virosa. Next base: position 65,025,700 of record NC_136426.1, on the reverse strand, counting down.
TGAACTCGACCTGCCTCTCGGGAGGCACGTTGGGCAACTCCTCCGGAAATATATCAGCAAACTCCCTGACCACTGGAACCTCTGAAACTGAAATCTGATCTCCAACTCGAGTGTCAACCACATAATCCAAATAACCTGCACATCCGTGTTGAATATACTGACGAGACCTAACTGCCAAACAAAACCCTGAACTGACCTTGATTCCCTCTCCATAAATAACCAATTCTCCCCCACTTGGGGTTCGAACTACCACTCGATGGCCTTCATAATCAATCATGGCACCAAACCTGCTCAGCTAATCCATACCCACTATCACGTATACATCCCCCATGGGAATAGGGATCAGTTCAATCGGATAAGGCACCCTGAAGATCTCTAGTACACAACCCTGATATACTGTAACGACCGCAGATCCGGGTTTGTCAATTTAGAGACGACGAGCATCAAAAATGAGTTTTTGATGGAATATTATTTAGAAGGATTAATCTTAACCAAGTTGTAGTATATGTTACAAGGGTTCCGTACATATAAAGAACGTCGAAATCCGAGTTATAACGAAGAAGTTATGGTCTGTCGAAGTTTTACGGCAAAAACGACACGGCACCGGGAGACGTAAATAGTGAATTTATGGTAGAAGACTTTTTAGCCTTAGTGATCTAAACAAAATTTGTAGTATACGTTAAACCGAGAACATACAAAAAAGAACGCCCAAATCTGACTTCGTATGAGGAAGTTATGAATTTTCTAAGATTTGGCATAGCAGTGCACGGCCCGAAACTCGAATTTTAGTTCGAGCAGTTTTTAGCCTACGCGACCTAAATGAGAGTTGAAGATCTCATTAATAGGAACTCAACGGTAAAAAGACAGATGAAAACGGGGTCCGTATGTAGAAGTTATGAATTTTACGCGGACATTTAACAGTATAATCTCCTCCTACTGTTAAATTTAAGATCGGTCGAGAATTAGCCGACGGAGTCTAAATGAAAGTTTTAGATCTTGTTTTACCTACGCGTGGATATAAAGAATGTCGAGAGTAGAGCTCGTATGTTAAAGATATGGACGGAACTTGGTCCCTACTCTTCGAGCGCGATAAATTCGATACAGTTTTGTAAATCTGAGATAGAATGAGAATTAGCTGACGGCGTCTAAATGAAAGTTATAGTACTCGTAAATACCAACGCGTGGATATAAAGAACGTCAAAAATGGAGTTCATATGAACGAGTTACAAATTATAATAGCATATTTACGTATTAAAATAAAGTATAAATCATATGTACGTACACATATATACAAATGTATATATCATTAGAAAGGTATCGACGATGTGGTTATTATAAGACTAGTGTTGAGTACTTTCGATATTAGTTTAATACAAATATGGTTAAATCTATTTAAAATAGTATTATGAAGGGGTGTTTAGTCGTTTATATAACTATAAGGTCATTAAGTAATTATGGAGGGTAGTTTTTGTAAATTCAATTACTATAAATAAGAGGCTTGGACTCTCATATTTCTTACACCATTCTCTTGATTCAAGAGTCTTTCTCTTCTTATCCCCCGAGCATTTCGGTCCCTCGTGATTCGACTTCTCTTTCTGTAGTTTTAGTATAGTAAGGTGAGCGCTGAAGCGCTGCACGAATCTTTCTTAGAAAGATTCAGCGACGAAGTTCTGCCCCTGCAGAGCCCAACTCCTAGCTAAAACCCCCTTGTAAGTAAGTTATGCTTATCTATTTTAATATAGCTTACATTTAAAATTAGTATTGTTATTATGAGCTTATAATAAATATTTGAGCTATTATTATGACTTATATAAGTGTCGTTATAATATCTTTTTAACTACTCGCGGTACGGGGAATCTAGTTTAAAGGACCGCATAGGGTTGTTGGATTTCAGAAGTGCTATATGCCAAAATGGTCCTGCCCTCCGGTGTTTTATGTCTGACCCCTGTCTGTACATAGTGGTTGGAAAGTATTGTTTAAACGTTTATATAATAATAATAACAATAAGACTAATAATTAGTCACGGTAAATATTAGACTAAAATCTAGTGGTAATAATACTAGGTTTCGTCGAAGGAAATTATTTTAAAAGTAAACGAAGCGATGTCCGAGTACCGAGTCACCACCTTATCAAGTAAGTGCATAGTTACTTTCATCTTACACATAGATATGAAGTATTTTATAAAAACTACGTGCTATGTGTGCATATTATCTGTATACTTGCTATCTATGCTGGATGAATAATTTTATCCAAGTTTTATATGATTTAAACTGTATATGTATTTATATCTACATAATATGTTGGGTAAAACATGGGTAGAAGAACTATGAGTTGGATGATGAGTTGAGAGGTGATATAGACCATGAGGTAAGGGTGAGAGGTGGACGATGTTAGAAGCCTTGTTCCCAAATGCTGGCCCCGTCATCTAGCAGAGTATGGATGACAACCACAGACTATTCTAGACAGTCCAGTGGAACACTAGCAGGCTCGCAACCTGTAGGTGTTGTGAACAATGTGTTCACCCGGTGTACTCTAAACCCTGGCGATCATGCAGACTTGGTGCCTAAACCTTGGCGATCATGCAGACTTGGTGCCAAAACCCTGGCGACTATGCGGACTTAGTGCCTGTTGTATAAACCCTGGAGACTATGCAAACTTAGTGCCTAAAACCCTGGCGACTATGCATACTTAGTGCCTAAAACCCTGACGACTATGCGGACTTAGTGCCTGTTGTATAAATCCTGGCGACTATGCAGACTTAGTGCCTAAACCCCGGTGATGATGGACTTCGTGTCGATTCCTTAGGATGATCCTTAGGAAAGAATGAACAAGAGATAGCTGATTCTTAGGGTAGATCCTTAAGAGTAAATAAGATAATGGGGATGGGTAATTGGGTTAATTGTTTGATGATTAAACATAATAATTATATTATTGTGGGTTGAAAACCCTATGTACTCACCAGGTTTCCCAACCTGACCCACTCAGTTTATTTGTATCACAGGTGTCGATATGAAGTTACTTTACACTGAGAGATTTAAAAGAGATGTAGATCACTAGTGTAAATGAATGTAAGTTCTGTTTATGTTTATGTTTCTGTATTGACGATGACATCCCAAATGTTTTAAAATGAATAAAAATACATTTCTTCAGAAATGCTTTGATAACGTATTTATCATGTTTTTCTGGGAACAAATTCCGCAAGATTTTTATTAAAAGAAGTACTCTGATTTTTATAAAGCATAAACAAAATCGGTCTTTTCTGGCCGTGAAAATGGGGATGTCACATATACCGCAGATGCAGAAAACCCGTGTTTGTTGGCGATAGAAACCCGCAACAGACACTCTAACTCCCCAATAGGCATATTAAATGCCCTACTGAATAATCGAGACACAAAAGACCGACTCGCACCCGAGTCAAACAACACAAGAGCAGGCAAAGAGTTCATTAAGAACGTACCTATCAGGGGCATAATATAAGCATGGCATAAAACATAATCAACATAATCATAAATAGAAACATACCAGTCACAACATCTAGATCTGCTTTGGCCTCCTCGGCAGTGAGCTAAAAAGTGTGACCTCGAGCCCTCTGGGGCTCCAACCTACCCTAACTCCCATCTGTGATCCTCAAAGTAGCCGGCGTTGGGGCCTACACCGGCCTAGCAACAAGCAAGGGGCACTGGGCCTTCATATGGCCCACCTGATCACAATGATAACAAAGTATGATGCCAGAAGCTGGAGCCTGCTGCCGGCAGTCCATCGCAATGTGACCCTGCTTGCCACATTTGTGGCATCCCGAAAAAGATTGGCAAGCTCCATCATGAACCTTGCCGTACTTCCCACAAGTATGGCCCCACTGACTTCCAGATCTAGTATCAACGGCCTTGAACCGTTTCGGCACAAGCTACTACTACGACGGGGCTGGTCTCTGCTCCCTCAACTGGAGCTCCATCTCGATCTCACGCCGTCTGGCGGCCTCCTGCAACTCCAACAATAAACCATAACGTTGGGTGGATACAAACTGCCTGATATCCGTATTGAGTATGCTCAAGTAATGGGTCATCTGAGCTTCCTCGGAAGCAGCAAACTCAAGACAAAACATGGCCCTCTCTGTGAACATCTCGGTGATCTTCGTCACCGAATTCGTCCCCTGTCTCAAGTCCAAATACTCCTGGGCCAACCTCTCACGCTCGACCAACGGAACATATCAAGAACAGAACATCTCTGAAAACTGCTCCCAAGTCATTGTCGTCCTCTGCTCAGGAGAATACGAGTTGGTAACAAGTCTCCACCAATCCTTCTTTCCGGATCTCAAAAGGTTCGGAGCGCACGTGAAGAAACACCCATCAATGTCAGACATCCACATCATGGATATGATCGGGTCCTGAACTCCATCAAATATCTGGGGTTTCGTATTGCCTAAGTTCCGATAATGGAAAACCCTCCCAGCACCAACCCCAGCAGCGGAAACAACTGTGGTGGCTGCAGCAGGAGCCTCAGACAAAGCAACATAACGCTCATCAAAATACTCAACCATGGCAGTCCTAATAGACCCGAACATCTCTGGAAACTGTGCTAAAAAGTGAGCAATTATCTCCTCCTGAAGGATATCCATAATCCTGTCCTCGGACACAGCTGGCCCATCCTGGCTGCCAGCTCCCGATCCCGATCCGAACCCGGCCTCAACTCGTCTCGTCATCACCATACTGAAAATAAACTGGGAGATATAAGATAATACACATATCAAACCAGGGGAACCAAATCCCAAAAAATCCCTAGGGTTGTGACTTCCCTGTTTCACGTACGGGTCCTGTGCTTTTAGTTATGTATAACTATGATGCATGCACTAAGCAACTACAACAATGATGTCAATTTCATAAAAGAAAGAACCCTGAGCTATCATGAATCATACAATCAGGCAATTCTATCATGCAATTCCTGAAGATCCCTAGCCTATCACTAGCATATTGTTCTAACATATCACAAGATCAAATAACATTGTGGTAATTTGGGGTCTACTGATTGGCTCCGGCTGATCGCACATATCGCATCCTCTTTGATTATTTTGAAAACAATTTAAAAATCTTTTTTCCTTAGTTTGAGACTGGATTTGCACGAGTGTTCCTCCAATTCACTCAAACCAAGGCTCTGATACCAAGTTGTAACACTCATAAAAATCATGATAAATTTAAAATTTTAAAAACCAACCAATTTCACAAATTGTTTACAAACATAGTTTTCAAAACATGTTCAACATCAGAGTCTCTCAAAATCATAAGTCGAAACATGAGGAAGTGTGCGGTCACGCCTTCGCCTTCCCGTGGTCATCTGAAGTACCTGAAACATAACCCAAAACTGTAAGCCAACGCTTAGCGAGATCCCCCATGTAACACCCGAAGATTTGGGCTAGTCAATTTAGAGATAATAAGCCACTTTTTGATAGAAGATTATTTAGGATAACTAATCTTAACCAAAGTTATAGTATATGTCACAAGGATTATGTACATATAAAAAACGCTGAAATCCGACTTATAACGAAGAAGTTATGACCCGTCGAAGTTTCACGATTAAACCGGCACGGCTCAGCGTAACGTAAAAAGTGAATTCTTGATAAACTACTTTTTTGCCTTAGTAATCCAAACTAAATTCATAGTATTCGTTAAACTGAGAGCGTGCATATAGAGAACGTCCAAATCTGACTTCATAAGAGAAAGTTATGATTTTTCGAAGTTTCAGCGTAGCAGTATACAACTCAAAAATCAAATTTTAGATCAGAAAAGTTTTAGCTAAAATGATCTAAATGAGAATTGAATATCTCATTAATAGGAGTTCAACGATAAAAAGACAGTCGAAAACGGAGTCCGTATGTAGAAGTTATGAATTTTACACGATCGTTAACAGTGTAACCTTCTCAGACTATTAAATTTAAAATCGATCGAGAATTAGCCAATGGGGTCAAAAGAAAAGTTGTAGATCTTATCAATACCTATGCGTGGATATAAAGAACGTCAAAAACAGAGCTCGTATGCAAAAGTTATGAATTTTTTAAGATTGGTTGTTTTACCTGCGTCCTGCACCACGTGTCAGCACCAGGCGAAGCCTTGGTGCCTACGCAAGCTCACGGCGTGAGAGAAAAGTCTCACGGCATGAGGAGCCCCTGGACAGCCTATAAATAGAGCCAAATTTCACTCATTTCATCACACCTTTTCATTCCATTCTCTCCTAACCCCCCCAAGGCCTCAATGTCTTTCTCTAGCACTTCCTAGGTGTTAGTAGCGAAGCTCCGAAGCGTCGGAAAGCTCCGAGAAGTAGAACTTTCGGCTTAGAAGCTCTGTCCGTGTAAATTTCGGTTTCTCGCTAAACCACCTGTAAGTTAAGCTATGTTTACCGTACTTTAAGTATAACGCATGTTTAAGTTCATTATCGTTATTATGAACCTATAAACAAGATTTATCAGTGATTCCAAGTCGTTATACTGATTGATATACTTACGGGGATGATGTCTAGGCTGGATTTAGTGAGGTGTTTAAAGTGGGATTTCCAAACAGTATACTTTGTATACCAAACAGACCATACCTCCGATATGATCCTACCTGGTTGTTCCTTACTTGATAGATCTTGAAGTAGACTTTGAATTAATGATGAATCTAGACTAATAATTAGTTGCAATAAATATCAGACTAAGACTTAGTGATAATGATACTAGGTTACATCGAAGGAAAAGACAGTTGCTAGGAGCGAAGTGTTGACCAAATTTCGAGTCGTCACTTTAACAAGTGAGTGCATAGTCCTTTTCATGAACATGATTTTAATACAAGTATCAATTAAAGTATTAAATATATGTTAAAGAGTTTATGTGTGAGATATTTTATATTGCATGGAATATGTGTTAAGAACATGTCTAATAATATATGATGATTTAGGACATATAGAGTAAACCTAAATTAATTAAGATGAATATCGGGTAGTATCTCCTTAAGAGTACAGGTGAGATATTCACGGAGGGTAGAACTCTAACATTTGTCTTTGATCTGTGAGCATGGATTAGACATAGTCATTCGTCCTTAGTCCGAGAGTATGGAGAGGGCATATTTATTTGTCATTGATCCGAGAGCATAGATTAGACATATTCATTCGTCCTTAGTTCGAGAGTATGGAGAGGGCATAGTTATTTGTCATTGATCCGGGAGCATGGATTAGACATAGTCATTCGTCCCTAGTCTGAAAGTATGGAGTGGGCATAGTCATTTGTCAATGATCCGAGAGTATGGATTAGACTAGTTGTTCATACTTGATTCGAGAGTATGGATTAGGTAAATCCGTTCATTTTAGATCCAAGAGTATGAATCGTGTCGTTGTGAGGATCGATGGGGTGGGGTAAAATTGCGTATATGAGGTGAAATTGTATATTGCGAGTTCTAATATATATATATATATATATATATATATATATATATATATATATATATATATATATATATATATATACACGTTATAACATTGTGGGATTGAAATTCCTATGTACTTACCAGGTTTCCCAACCTGACCCACTCAGTTTATTGTATCACAGGTAGCGATGTCAAAGATATATTCTGCTGAGAGATTCAAGGAGTATTAAGCCACTAGTTTATGGCTTGTAATATTTCGTTATGCTTATGTTTATGTATTGACGATGACATCCCAATGTTTTAATATAAATACATTTCTTCGGAAATGATTTGATAATATCATTATCATGTTTTCTGGGAACAAATTCTGCAATATTATTCTTCAAAAAGGATACTCTGATTTTTAAATAAGTATAAACAAATCGGTCTTTTTTGGCCGTGAAATTGGGGATGTCACACCCCAAAGTACCAACACACAACAATAACATATACAATAACAACATGTCGAGTCCAATCAACCATTGGGTTGGAATACCCCAGGCCCCTCAACCATCGAGTTGGAATGCCAATACACTATGGGTCCAGTCAATCATGGGGTTGGAATACCGTAGACCCATTAACCACCGAGTTGGAATGTCAATACACAACGTGTCCTGTCATCATCGGGATGGAATACCCTCGGGCCCACTCAACCATCGGGTTGGAATGCCCCCGGTCTGTTGGCTCACGCATAGAGCAGTAAAGCCTCAACCACCAACCAAATATGTGCACATATACATAACAGATAAACATATAATCAGCCAACAGACAACAAACAGATCAACCGATCACTAAGCATAGCAACATCCTATATACCAGGATACCGACCTGACAAATCACTACAGCACAATAGCATACATAACAGGATATCAAATCCAAAGGACCGACATTAGTGCCTTTGACACGAAAGTACAGTGAGGAAAACTCACCTCACAACTGAACAGAAGCTGATGAGGTCCCGACTCCGAATCTCAACTCTCTAACCGACACCTAATCCCACCAATGACCAATTTCCACAAAAATCCCAAAATACCCAAAATACCCCCAAGGTCAAACTTGGTCAAAGTCAAAGTCAACTGGTCAAACCCACTAAGTCAACTAAGTCAACCCAGCCGAGTCAACTCAGGGTGCGTACGTGGGGCGTACTCCTGAGGTACGATGGGCGTACACGAGGCCTCGCAGGTTGACCACCATCGGGGTGGTTGACCTCGTACGCGGGGCGTACCCTCGCAAGTCTCAAAATCCATTTAAGAGCTTAATGGCTTAAGCTCTTACGTCCAAACTTCAAATCCATGGCCAAAATACTCTTAAGAGTCATAAAGTCTCCAACTTTATGACCTAGCGTGTCCAATAAGTGCTTAACACAAGGTCTTATTCCATTAAGATATTCTACAATATGCATGAAACAAAACTAACCATTTGGAACCCATTTTTATGACTTAAGACCCTTCCTAGGGTCTGAAAGGACAACTCAAAGGTCAAGAACATGCCATATTCAAGATCTAACATTTTGGGACCCAAAAAGCTCCATAAAACAACCAAAACTAGATCTATGAGATAGAGGGATCAAGTTGCAAGCTTTTTACCCGAGAATGATTGCAAATGAAGTAGAAATCCCACATCCAAGGTGCTTCACACCTCCAAGATGAGATTGGCTTCCTTCTTTCTTCTTCTAAGCACACAAACACACACTTTAAGGCTAGAAATGGATTCTCAAGTAGATCTAGGGTTACAAACACGAATGAGAGGGTGGAGGCTGATAAGGTGAAGGGAAATGAGGCCATAAGGATGCTTAAATACCAGCCAAACCCTAAAAATTAGGGTTTCCTTATTTAGCAAGTACTTCTAGCGTACACCACGTACGCATGGCGTACTCCGAAGCCTCAAATTATCATAATGCCATTAAAGACCTTTTTGTATACATTTCTTGAACTTTGGGACCAAATGCAATATAAATGAATTAAAAGGTTGAAATTTGAAGTACCTTAATATCAGGAGGTTACAAATCTCCCGCACATGATCTAGACTTCGTCCTCGAAGTCGGAGATGGAAGAAATGAACAGGCGTGGGAATTGAAGAGACGATACGATTTCTGAGTTTAAGGGAAGGGTTTTACACTAGTAGGAGGGGTAAAATGTAAATAATAACAGGGTAAAATTATTTATTTGTAAAAAATCGTTGTATAGGGAATCGTATAGGGAATCGAAGAGATGATATGATTTCTTGTTGTGTACTATCTCCCTAAGTTTTTTGTACGGCACCACAAACCCACTTTATACTTATTTTATGAAATGATGTATATTTTTTGAAATGACAACTCATGTTTCATATCACAAAGATATGTTTTTTCTGTAACAGAGGAAGAAAGAAGCTTTGAAGAATAATGAACAAACATTTGATGATATATGTGTCGATTTCCTTGTAATATATATATATATATATATATATATATATATATATATATATATATATATATGTATATATATATATATATATATATATATATATATATATATATATATATATATATATATATATATATATATATCGAGAGAGAGAGAGAGAGAGAGAGAGATTTCTCATTTTTTTAAAACTTTTACATTATTTTTAGATGAAAACTCTCTAAAAACTTCATTTTTACACCATTTAAAAAGCTCCTTTTTATTGTACAAATGTTTTTTTTAAGACTTTTAACATTAAAAAAAAATCATTTAAATAAAAATCGCAAAATATATATAAAAGATTAAGAATTCTACATATCAAATCTAGGAATTCTTTGAAATGTTATTTATTATTATTATTTATTTCATTTTTACATGTTAAAAGTACAAACAAAACTCTTTTTTTATTATCAAAATTGTCTTTAAAGACTTTATCACAAAAAGCTCAATTTTTTTCTTTATGTTTTTATATATATAAAATTAATTTTTCGTAAATATCGTCTACAAAATCAATAAATATTTAAAATATCGTTTTAACTATTTAGGGTGTGTTTGGGATTGTTTTTCAAACATAAACGTAAAAATGATTTTTTTGTAAAATAACTTTTTCTAAAAGATAATGTTAAAATGTGTTTGACTTGTCTTTTATGATTTTTAAGTTATAAAAGCTAAAAGTCACAAAAAGATAAGAATTCCTATCTTTTCTACGGCCAATTTTTCATTCTTGACTAAAAATTGATTTTAAAAGATCTTTTCAAATTGTCAAACAACTTTTAATAATTTTTAAGTTTTTGAAAAGTTAAAAGTTTAAAAAAGAATCCCACACCCTCTTAAAAATAAAATAATATTAAATAAACTTATTTCGTCTTTTTCTCCACTAAAAATTAATTATTTCAAATCGCACAATGACCGTCATCGTGCAAGTGACGAACCAAGACATTCTACTCGGTTGATGTTATTCGATACTGTACACTTTAAACCGGAGGTCCGGCCCGTACCTTCACACAGATGACAGATTGACAGAGACAGAAAACCTAAGTGTATACACAGTACATCCAAACAAGAAGGAAGACAGAGTTTTGGTGTCAACCGGCGATTATGGAGTTTTGTCATCCTCGGAGGAGGGTGCATCTGCATCAGATTGTGAATATGATGGCAGACTTCACCGGAATTGCGGTTTTGGAGGCCGTGACTTCTTGTAACCTACACGGCACTTATTCACTCCGGCAAAAAAAAAATGCACGGCCCCCGTCTTCAATCTGCATCAGAAATTGCAGAGGAAGGGGAATGCGACACAATTGCTAAAGGAAGGACGATGAATTCATAATCTTCCTTAGAAGACATCAACGCATGGTCGGTGGAGAAACGATGTCGATGCTCTAATAATTCGTCTGCAGGTAACATCGCAATTTTAGTTATATTTGGATCGAATTGCAATTTCGTTCCATATGAATGTTTTTGAATTACTAACTTAAGTTTGGGGGGATAATCTAGAAGGCGAGGCGCTGTTGTTTGAATGAAGAGGAAAGAAGAACATTCATCTTACTTGTTAATCTTCCTAGTTTGGTGGGGTAGACTTTTCATGGCTGCTTTTTCTAGAGAGTCTACCTTCTTTTACTTTCCTTGGACATTATTGCACTAATAATTGTTCTTCTATTAATAAAATATTTACGTACCTTCAACGAAAGAAACATCCAATTTACTTTTTGAGATTTCCATATGGAAAATTATTACCCCATCTGTTACAAATACACCTTTTGACTTGGTAATGGCTTAACATAAGTCTTTGACCAATGATCAAACACCAAAAATATACAAAGTCAAGGACAATTTTACATTTTTACCCTCACTAATAATTTTCAAAAGAATCTATTTGAAAAAAAAAGAAATCGATGCATATAAGTTTTAAAAGATATGTCGCCTGGTCAATTATTAGATCAATAATCAACTATAGTCAGCTACTATATATATTAAAATGATTTTTTTTCAACAAATTCTACAGTTCTAGAGAAAGATATTTATATATATTCAATTCAGTTAAATACACCTGCATGAATAGTAGCCTCAAGACCAGTCAACCATCTCCTAAGACGGAATACACTAGTATTCTCATAATTAACAAACTCTATAAAAAGGGATAGAGAGAAATTAGGTTTTATGCTTGATTTGATAAAGATTCTCAGTTTACAACTTCTTGGGACTTGGCTAAAAAACGAAGGTGTTTGTTTATCAGAGTTAACTGGTTTTTTTTGTTAAACAAAAAAATGCATGGTGGTGATATATATAAAGCTAGTAGTAGTATACGGTTAGGGAGTTTAAGGGCACCAAGTGGAAGAACACCAAGTTTAAGATCTGGAAGTACTTCTGTATGGAGGAATTCTGGCAATGATGTGTTTTCAAAATCTTCTCGTGAAGAAGATGATGAAGAGGCTCTTAAATGGGCTTCACTTGAGAAGCTACCAACTTTTGATCGATTAAGGAAAGGTTTGCTGTTTGGATCAAAAGGACCTTCCAATGAAGTTGATGTCACTGATCTTGGATTTGAACAGAGACAACATTTGGTTGATAGACTTGTGAAGGTGGCTGATGAAGATAATGAGAAATTCTTGTTGAAGCTCAGAAATAGAATTGACAGGTTCATTTTTCAACTCTTTCAATGGATTAGCATGTTATGTTTTTTTCATTTTTTGTATTTAACAAAGTATGATACTTGGTTAACAATGATCCCAGCTTAGAAATCTATTCAATCATATACTAATTTGGGAATGTTACAGGGTTGGGATTGATTTGCCTACAATTGAAGTCAGATTTGAACATCTGACTGTGGAAGCAGATGTCAATACAGGAAGCAGAGCTTTGCCTAGTTTTATAAATTTCCACATTGATATTTTTGAGGTAAGCAATACAAGAATTTCTTTTTCATTCTGTTTTTTTTTTAATATTAATACCAAGGGTTAAAATATTCATTCATGTTCATGTTATATAGGGGTTATTGAACTTGTTCCATCTACTTCCAAATTCGAAGAAGCATATAACCATCCTTGATGATGTTAGTGGTGTTGTTAAACCTAGCAGGTGGGATTATAAAGAACATGAATAACATATCAATATAACTAGATTATGATTTTCTTTCATTGGTAACAAAATTCAGTTATTGTACTCAAAGATTTCATGCAAATGTGTTTGTAGAATGACATTACTACTGGGCCCTCCAAGTTCTGGGAAGACAACATTGTTGTTGGCCTTGGCAGGTCAGCTTGCAAAGGAAGTTAAGGTAATTTTCATCATTCATAAGTGACTCTGGTTATTCAAGTCTTGTATCAAACCCTAAATTTAAATTTTCTAAATGTAGAGCTCGGGGAAGGTGACATATAATGGCCATGAGTTGCATGAGTTTGTACCCGAAAGAACATCTGCTTATATCAGTCAAAATGATGTCCATATTGGGGAAATGACAGTTAGAGAAACCTTGGCTTTCTCTGCACGATGCCAAGGAGTTGGGTCACATTATGGTTAGTTTCATCAACAATGGTGTTAGAATATATAAAAGGAAATCATTTTGACAACTGGTTTGATTAATAATTGTTTTCTTGTATGAATTACAGAGATGTTGGCAGAGTTGTCAAGAAGGGAGAAAGACGCAAATATTAAACCCGATCCTGACATCGATATCTTCATGAAGGTAAATAACGTGTTTCCAAGAACGTCTTTTAATCGAGAACATTATCGAAATCTTAGGAATGTTGTTTTATCATTTAGGCTGCTGCAACAGCTGGACAAGAAGCTAGTGTGGTCACAGATTATACTCTCAAGGTATAATAATTGTACAACATTTCTATAATTATATATAGAAAATGGGAACCGAGTTAAGATCTAATATGAATTTTTTAATGATTACAGTTATTGGGGTTAGACATCTGTGCTGATACCATGGTTGGGGATCAGATGATAAGGGGTATTTCTGGTGGACAAAAGAAACGTGTGACAACAGGTGAAATGATTGTGGGGCCATCAAAGGTTCTTCTTATGGACGAGATATCTACTGGTTTGGATAGTTCTACAACTTTCCAAATCGTGAAATCACTTAAGCAGATGCTACACATTCTAGAAGGAACAGCCGTCATTTCTCTCCTTCAGCCGGCACCCGAAACATATGACTTGTTCGATGACATTATCCTCCTGACTGATGGAAAGATTGTGTATCACGGTCCGCGAGAAAATGTGCTTGAGTTTTTTGAATCTATGGGGTTCAAATGCCCCGAGAGGAAGGGCATTGCTGATTTCTTGCAAGAAGTAAGTACAAAGTGATTTTAAATTATAATTGTAATCGAGAGGATTGTTTGCATCCAGTATTTATTAACAAAATTGGGTTACAGGTGACATCAAAGAAAGATCAAAAGCAGTATTGGGTGAGAAGAGACCAGGCTTATAGATTTGTGACTGCTAAAGAATTTGCTGAGGCATACCAATCCTTTCATGTTGGAAGGAAAATGGGTGAAGATATCTCAACGGCTTATGACAAATCAAAAAGCCATCCGGCTGCTCTCACAACTGAAAAATACGGTCTAAACAAAAAGGAGCTCTTGAAGGCTTGTACTGATAGAGAGATATTGCTCATGAAGAGAAATTCATTCGTTTATTTCTTCAAGATATTCCAAGTGAGTATCATATTTCTCTAAAAGTCAAAATTTCAGGTTTTTTTTTTGCTCAAAGTCTAACCAATTTCATGTTGTTTTGCTCGGTTTCAGTTACTTTTCATGTCGCTGATCACTATGACTGTGTTCTTCCGTACTGAGATGAATAGAAATGATGCAGAAGATGGTGCATTGTATACGGGTGCTCTTTTCTTTGGTGTTGTTATAATCATGTTTAATGGGATGTCTGAAATATCAATGACAATTGCAAAGCTTCCTGTATACTACAAACAAAGGGACTACCTGTTTTACCCCTCGTGGTCTTATGCTCTACCCTCATGGGTCATCAAGATTCCCGTTTCGTTTATTGAAGCTGCTGTTTGGACAATTTTCACCTATTATGTAATCGGGTTCGATCCTAATGTCTCTAGGTAATAACATTTGACAACTACCAGTTAAAAGTTGGAAACTTGTGTTTTCTGATTTTCATATGCTTATTTATGGAATATTTTTTTGTTTTGCAGATTCTTCAAGCAGTACCTTATTCTGTTGCTTGTTAATCAGATGTCTTCTGGATTGTTTCGGTTCATTGGAGCATTGGGTCGTAATATGATTGTTGCAAACACATTTGGTTCATTTGCGCTTCTCTTAGTCTTTGCTTTGGGTGGCTTTGTTATTGTTCGAGGTACTAATTAGTTCAAAACATGACCTTCCATCCGCTTTTTTTTTTGGTCAACTAACGTTTCTTTTTTCTGTTTTCAAAAGAGGATGTAAAGAAGTGGTGGTTGTGGGGATACTGGTCATCTCCAATGATGTATGCCATGAACGGAATTGCTGTGAACGAGTTTCTTGGACATCAGTGGAGAACAGTAAGTCAAGCAATGCTTATAAAATATAAATAGTGACATAGTGTGTGTTTATATATCGATAGATATAAACATATGTATGAAATTTATCTTTACCAATTTTATTTGGTGTTATAGCCATGGAACAATACCGATACCGGATTAAACGACACCACATTAGGGAAAACAATCATCACATCCGGAGGGTTCTTTGCGGAAAGTTACTGGTACTGGATTGCAGTGGCTGCCTTGTTGGGATTCATTCTTGTCTTGAACTTGTGTTTCGGTTTGTCTCTCGCTTTCCTTGACCGTAAGTATCCCCATCTTTGACTTTTCAAGTATTGTTTAAACATTAAAAGGGTATGTTACGTAACATTTTTTCAACCCTACTACAGCATTCGGGAAATCTCAGTCGAATGCAGCGCAGACTGATGGTGACACAGAAGTTGAATTGTCAGCCATGACAACCGGAGATGGTGCCACTCAGGCCAAGAAGAAAGGGATGATTCTGCCATTTGAACCACATTCAATCACCTTTAATGATGTCAAATACTCCGTTGATATGCCACAGGTAGAAAACCCTTTACTATCAACACTCAGAAAACAGTTCGGAGTGGAATGTGGTTGTGTTAATAAACTAATATGATGATGATAAATGTTGTAGGAAATGAAAGATCAAGGGGTGAGTGAAGACAGATTACTGCTACTTAAAGGTGTGAGTGGAGCTTTCCGACCTGGTGTTCTTACAGCTCTCATGGGAGTCAGTGGTGCTGGAAAAACAACTCTGATGGATGTTTTGGCTGGAAGAAAAACCGGTGGTTATATTGAAGGTGATGTTAGGATTTCCGGGTATCCAAAGAAACAAGAAACTTTTGCCCGAATTTCTGGTTACTGTGAGCAAAACGACATCCACTCGCCACATGTCACTGTTTACGAGTCTTTGCTCTATTCAGCCTGGCTAAGGCTGGCTAATGATGTTGACGAAAATACCCGAAAGGTTTGTTTACAACATACATTTTGTCCCAATATTTGAAGTGTCAGTTTTTGTCAAGTTACATGACAAAGTTTGATGTTTGTTTACAGAGTTTTGTTGATGAGGTTATGGATCTGGTCGAGCTGAACCCATTAAGAGACGCGTTGGTCGGGTTGCCAGGTGTCAATGGGCTATCGACTGAACAAAGAAAGCGGTTGACAATAGCAGTTGAGCTTGTAGCCAATCCGTCTATAATCTTCATGGATGAGCCAACTTCAGGACTTGATGCTCGAGCTGCTGCTATTGTCATGAGAACTGTTAGGAACACTGTGGACACAGGAAGAACAGTCGTCTGCACCATTCATCAACCCAGCATTGACATCTTTGAAGCTTTTGATGAGGTAACAAAGAAAGTCATGTGCACATAATTCGTTATTACAAATGATTACTATTTGGTTAGTTGTTCATAACTTAAAACAACAATCGGTTTAATTGCAGTTGTTCTTGATGAAACGAGGAGGACAAGAATTATACGTGGGACCCGTGGGTCGTCAATCTTGCGAGTTGATCAAATATTTCGAGGAGATCGATGGGATAAGCAAGATAAAAGACGGATATAACCCCGCTACATGGATGTTGGAAGTCAGTACTTCAGCACAAGAAACGGCTTTAGGGGTAGATTTCACTGAAATCTACAGAAATTCCGATCTTTACAAGAGAAACAAAGCACTCATCGTTGAACTGAGTGTCCCACGTCCCGGAACAAAAGATCTCTATTTCCCGACCCAATACTCGCAGTCATTCGTTATTCAATTCGTTGCTTGCCTATGGAAACAACGTTGGTCCTACTGGAGAAACCCTCCTTACACTGCTGTCCGTTTCGTCTTCACCACCTTCATTGCCATCATGTTCGGTACCATGTTTTGGGATCTCGGAAGCAAAAAGTAAAACCCTAATTAATTCCCTAAACTTAAACATATGAAATTCATCCCATCTTTCGAAGTGTATTAATTTTAAAAATCATTTCAGGACGACTCAACGGGATTTAATAAACGCAATGGGTTCCGTGTATGCTGCAACCCTCTTCCTCGGAGTTCAAAACGCATTAGCGGTGCAGCCGGTTGTAGATGTAGAACGCACCGTCTTTTACAGAGAACGAGCGGCCGGAATGTATTCCGCTTTGCCATACGCCTTCGCTCAGGTACTACATCGATCCAACATCATTATAGTGCAGGTTCTGGTTGAAATGTATTGGATTGGATTCTTACATTCTCACAATTTTTTCAGGTTCTGGTTGAAATCCCATACGTTTTTGCACAAAGTGCAGTGTATAGTATAATAGTGTACGCGATGATTGGGTTCGATTGGACAGCAGCCAAGTTCTTCTGGTACTTGTTCTTCCAGTTCTGCTCTTTACTCTACATGACATACTACGGAATGATGACAGTCGCCATTACACCCAACGCCAACATTGCTGCCATCATCGCCGCTTCATTTTTCGGAATCTTCAATCTCTTTTCAGGGTTCATTATCCCACGACCTGTAAGTTTCTCAAAAATCTATTGTTGTTTACATTCTTTATTGTTCAATTGCACCTTCTGATACAACTCGGGTGCCCTTTTTACAGAGGATTCCGGTGTGGTGGAGATGGTACTACTGGGGGAACCCATTGGCCTGGACCATCTACGGCATGGTTGCATCGCAGTTTGGGGACTTCGACACCCAGCTTGGTGACGAGACCGTGAAAGGCTACTTGGATCGGTATTTTGGTTACAAGCATGATTTTCTGCCCGCGGTTGCCGGAGTGCATATCGGATTGATTATGTTTTTCGCTTTCATATTTGCCTACTGTATTAGAGCCTTCAATTTCCAGAAGAGATAAGATCATGCTGCCACGTCACCATAAGCAAGCATCTATTAAGACATGCGGATATTTATTATTAAGTTGTTGTGAAATATTGTATTCTTAATTAGCAAACAATGAAGATGGTGGTCTTTTTTGTATGATAATGCGGTCGAGATAATGAGTCAGGATTTATATCTGTATTTTTTCAATTTTGTAACTAAAAGAGATTGTATTTAATTATTTATATTAATAAAAGCTGAATTTATGTATTACAATTGAAGTTGCTACTAATATACGACAACTATAATATTATTTGTCTTGTAGCCATATTTTGGGGAAAGTATATATGGGAGTTGGGACCAAGGTTTTGAAAACCGGAACGGAGACTGAACCGGTCGTCTTACTGGTTCGATGGTTCGACTGGTACAATCGGTCGGACCGGTCTCAAAAACCGGAAAAACCGGATGATGTCATAAATACATTATTATTAATTTTAATTATATAAAAAAATACAAAAAATAAAAAATAAATATTTTTTAAAATTACCGGTTTTGACCGGTTCAACAGGACCGGTTTTTACCGGTTCGACCGGTTTTTGCCGGTTCACATGAATACCGGTTTTTTGGCCTTTAAGAATCGGATCCGGGACCGGTTGAACCGTCCGGTTCGGTCCGGTTTTCAAAACATGGGTTGGGGCAGTGTGGTGCATGGATGTGGGCCCTACATAACCTTACTGTTGCTTGCTATTGTGTCATTGTATGTTAGAACTGGTCTTTGATGTCTACCTCTCATCTAAATTTGCATGTTAGGATGGTGCCATAAATATATATATATATATATATATATATATATATATATATATATATATATATATATATATATATATATATATATATATACACCGGTTGAACTGGCCGATTCGGTCCGGTTTTCAAAATATGGGTTGGGACAGTGTGGTGCATGGATGTGGGCCCTACATAACCTTACTGTTGCTTGCTATTGTGTCATTGTATGTTAGAACTAGTTTTTGATGTCTACCTCTCATCCAAATTTGCATCTTAGGATGATGCCATAAAAACCACATTCTTTTTTCTGTCATGTAGACACCACTAGGTGTGTATACCTTTTATATATATATATATATATATATATATATATATATATATATATATATATATATATATATATATATAAGAGAGAGAGAGAGAGGGAGAGAGAGAGAGGAGTGTGGCACTCCCTAGCAGCACTAGGCCGAACCTCGGTAGGAACCGAAGGGTGGGGGCGATGTGCTGCAATGTTGAGGTGGCGAACTGTGGTAGGAACCGCACCTACACCCTCAAGTCTTACCAACAAATTTGATGAATCCATCCTAGGTGGCGTCATATGTATATAATATTGTAACAACGTAAATTTCCAAAAACAATTTTTCAATTTAAAAACATACTTTCATTCATAAAATATCATAGTAATCCAATGTATCACATGTTATCACAATAAACAAATCCCAAGATCCTCAAATACATAAATCTTCTCAGTGTGTACGGATCATGCCGGCGCCTTCCCGCGATCATCGCTAGTACCTGAAACACATAACACAACAACTGTAAGCATAAATGCTTAGTGAGTTCCCCAAAATACTACATACAACATATACGCCACTCGAGGCTACAGTACGACCCTCCGGTCGATGTGTCTCAGCGGAACCCTCCAGTCCCGTAGCTCGTTGGACCCTCTGGTCCGGTCATAGCTCGTTGGACCCTTCGGTCCGGTCTGTATCGTTGGACCTGTGACATCCCCAATTTCACGGCCAGAAAAGACCGATTTCGTTTATGCTTTTAAAAATAAAATCAGAGTAATCATTTGATTAAAAGTGTTGCGGAATTTGTTCCCAGAGAAACATGATAAAAATGTTATCAAATCATTTCCGAAGAAATGTATTTTATTCACTAAAACCATTGGGATGTCATTGTCAATACAAAAACATAAGCATAAACAAAACTTACATTCATTTACACTAGTGATCTACTTCTCTTTTAATCTCTCAGTGTAAAGCAACTTCGTATCGATACCTGTGATACAATTAAACTGAGTGGGTCAGGCTTGGGAGCCTGGTGAGCATATAGGGTTTTCAACCCACAATAAATAATAAACTTATTAAGTTCTCAATCAAATAAATTTATTAATTTCATCAACCAAAATAACCCTAATTACCCATTCCCATTATCCTCACTTTACGTCCCTAAAACAACTATCACAGGGGACCTAGCCTAAGGATTATCACTAGAGGTGACACCATTGCTTTGGGGGTTCCTCAGCAAGTTATGTCAAACAAGACATCCTAACATAAAACAACCAACAAGGTGACAACATTGCTTTCCTTCAGCAATTTATGTCAAATAGGCACGAAGTCACATCGTCGCCATGTGCTAGTCCATAACTCTTATTCATCGACGGTATTTCCCAAGGGTGTCCCCCCCCCCCCCCCCCGCAATACATGTCAATGGGTTTTTCCATACAGCTGATGAACATACTAAAGGGTTTCCCCAGCCACACATGCACTAAAGGCAATCATGAGGGGAATAGAGTACAGCGAATGAACACCCAAGTCCATTAACACCTACAGGTTGCGGGCCTGCTAATGTTTCCCACTGGACTGTTTAGAACAGTCCATGGTTGTCATCCCTACTCTGCTGAATGACTGAATCGAAATTCACAGCGAATGAACACTCAAGTTCATTAATGAACATATAGTTCGAACATACGTACCGATTACAAGACTACTAACGTATCCACTGGGCTATCTAAAATAGTCTGTGGCCGTTGTCTATACTCTGCTAGATGACTAGATCATCTTAAACATCGATACCTCTCATCACTTTTATTTCATCACTCATCATCTAATTCATCTACCCATGTTTTACCCAACATATTTGTAGATAAAAATATATATACAGTTTAAAACTTGTATAAAATATCAATTCAACAGTCACCTCAAATAAACAATTAATATATTTACACATAGCACGTATTTTAAAGAAAATACTTCATATATATGTGTAAGGTGAAAGTAACTATACACTCACCTGATTTAATGAAAATCGGGCAGCAATTCGTTTCCTAAAAACGATCGTTTCTAATAAAACCGGGAGTTTTATTGAGAAACCGGGCTCTGCGAAGGGTCGGGCTTCAAAACCGAAAAGATAAATTTTCCGGGCTTCTCGGGCACTTCGTGGCGTATTCCAAGGGTTATAATCGATACCGGGGCTTTGGGGAATGTTAAGATGAAGAAAATATGGAAAAAGGGGCTAAAAATGGCAATTTCCCAAATGTAGCCGAGAAGGCTCGCATGCCTTCTATATATAGGGGTCCGAAGGTCGGCTTAGAAGGGAAGAGTCAGCAGGCGAGACACGCGGCAGCAGGAGGCTCGGAAACGTGGTCGGATCCGGAGGAGGACACGTATGCGAGGGTCCGGACACGCGGCAGGCTGCGAGGCCTCGGTTCGGACAGATGGTCTCTTCGGATTGGGCCTCCTCCTCGGTCGAATCAGAAGCCTACACGCGGGTCGAATCACGTGGGTGCATGCGAGGATCACGTGACGATTACGGACACCTGTGCGACACGCGTCGCTTCTCGGACGTGCCACGCAGCAGCTTCGGACACGTGGCCAACTCCGAGCGAGGGTGACGTGGCAATCACTATTCATGCGATTTTTCTTGAAAATTGTGCCAAATCTTGTAAAATCCATAACTTTCTCATACAAGCTCCGTTTTGGACGTTCTTTATATGCACGCGTAGAGAAAATTATGCTCTACAACTTTCGTTTAGACTTCGTCGGAAAATTTTGACTTTAATTTTTATATTATTATTTTTAACAGACCGGGACAGGAAATCCGTTAAAAATTCATAACTTCTTCATCCGACGTCCGTTTTCGTTAGACTTTTTACCGTTGTGCTACTATTTACGAGACCTTCGATTCTCGTTTAGGTCGTGTCGGCTAAAAATCACTCGATCTAAAATTCGAGTTTTTAGCTGTCTACTGCTAAGCTGAAACTTCGAAAAATCATAACTTCCTCATACGAAGTCAGATTTGGGCGTTCTTTTTATACATACTCTCGGGTTAACGAGCACTACAACTTTCGTTTAGATCACTAAGGCTAAAAACTAGTTTATCAAAAACTCACTTTTTACGACATTCGGCACCGTGCCTGTTTGTCGCGAAACTTCGACAGGTCATAACTTCTTCGTTATTACTCGGATTTCGGCGTTCTTTATATTTTCGGAAACCTCGAGACATGTACTACAACTTGGTTAAGATTAATCCTTCTAATTAATCTTCCATCAAAAAGTCATTTTTGATGCTTATCGTCTCTAAATTGACTAGCCCGGATCTACGGGCGTTACAGGACCCTTCGGTCTGGTCTATATCGTTGGACCCTCCGGTCCGGTCTACACAACACATAGCATACATATATCACAATGCACATAATCTCATACATACACATAGCACACAAGACCCTCCGGTCTACATATAGATACCACTGTAGGTAATGTATAGTGAGAAGACTCACCTCGGGTATCTCGGATGATCTCGCTTACGAATATACTGATCTAGCCCCCGCCTAATCACATACACAATATCCTCGAATAAATAATGGCTCTCAAAGGCTAGATTAAATCCCCTTCTACGATCTCTCAGAAGGGTAAAAGACCATTTTACCCCTCCTTGGCCTAAAAGTCCAAATGTTAACTGAAACCCTAAAAGTCAACGAAAGTCAACGGTCAACATTGACCGGACTCGCCGAGTGCACTAGAGTGACTCGGCGAGTACATGCCTGTCCTCCTCGCCCCTGTCCTCACTTGACTCGCTGAGTCAACCCTATACTCCACGGGTCGCCACGGGTCGCGAGTCGCGGCGCAACCCGACTCGACTCGTCGAGTCCCTTATGGGCTCGGCGAGTTCCTCTCATGAAAACTCTCAAAAGATCCCTTGAGGTCAGATCTGCTTCACCAACTATTAGATCTACCCTTCAAATGCTCAAATGTCACGTAAAGGTGCAACCTTTACGTTCATGCAACCCACAACAAGTCATAAATGGAGAAATAACTCTAAATATGGCAACCTAGTCTCCAATCCTCCATGAACAAACAAAAAGCAGAATGAGGAAGGTTCTTTGGACCTCTATGGGTCCAGATCTGAGGCCTAACTCAGCAAGGGACCATAAACTCAACTCTTTAAGCCTTCAAAGGTTATAGAAAAACCCTAAATCATAGATCTTAACCCAAAACAGAAAGGAAGTTCGATTTGATACCTCAATAGTGTAGATCTGAACTTGAAAACCCTGGATCCACAGCTCCCCTTGACCTCCTCTTGTTGGAAACCACTTCTCCTTTGTTAAAACACTCAAGAAATGGTGAATTAGCCTTCCTCTAGCACCACAAACGCTCTCTCTCTCTCTCTCTAGGGTTTCTCAGGGGTGAAGTGGCCGCAATGGAGGCTATAAAGGCCTTTAAATAGGGCACAGGCCCCGAGAATTAGGGTTTCACTTAACAGCCGGACTCGCCGAGTCCACGCATTGACTCGCCGAGTCCTTCATTAAATCAGACAAGAAATGCGCGATCCTACTCGGCGAGTCTGAGCGCCTACTCGCCGAGTCCTTCCTTAAAACTCAAAATAAATTCTTAAAATAAGATACCTGGGATTCCGGATGTTACAATTCTCCCCCACTAGAATCAGACTTCGCCCTCAAAGTCTTGCTCGGCAAACAACTCTGGGTGCTGCTCCCGCATCTCCAACTCCGGCTCCCAAGTCAGCTCGGACCCTTTCCGATGTTGCCACTGGACCTGCACCAGGGGCACTTCCTTGTTCCTCAGAACCTTGATCTTCCGATCCCGGATCGCAATTGGTCTCTCAGCATAATTCAGGCTCGCATCTACCTGAATATCCTCCAGCGGTACCACCGCCGACTCGTCGGCTATACACTTCCTCAACTGAGACACGTGGAAGGTATCATGAATCTGGCTCAACTCCGCAGGTAGCTCCAAACGATACGCTACCCTGCCCACTCTCGCGGTCACTCTGAACGGACCGATGTACCGGGGCCCCAACTTGTCCCTCTTCCTGAACCGAATCACTCCTTTCCAAGGAGACACCTTCAGGAGTACGAAGTCTCCCACCTGGAACTCAAGCTCGGATCGTCGCCTATCCGCATAACTCTTCTGACGACTCTGAGCCGTCAATAAACTCTGTCTAACCTGTTGTATCTGCTCTGTCGTCTGAAGCACTATCTCGGTGCTACCCATCACACGCTGCCCTACCTCTCCCCAGCAAATGGGAGTCCGACACCTCCTCCCATACAACAACTCGAAGGGAGGCATACCAATACTCGAATGGTGGCTGTTGTTGCAGGAAAACTCAGCCAACGGCAAGTACGTGTCCCAACTTCCCCCGAAGTCCAACACACATGCTCGAAGCATGTCCTCGAGTGTCTGAATCGTCCGCTCACTCTGTTCGTCCGTCTGGGGGTGGTAGGCGGTACTAAAATGCAACCTCGTACCCAACTCCTCGTGGAACTTCTTCCAGAACCTGGAAGTGAAACGTATATCTCGATCTGACACAATCGAGATCGGCACCCCATGCCGCGATACCACCTTCCTCACATACAACTCTGCCAGCCTTTCAGCAGAAGAGCTCTCACTGATAGCAAGAAAATACGCGCTCTTCGTCAGCCGTTCGACGATCACCCAAATTGCATCGAGACCCCGCGCGGTCCTCGGCAATTTGGTGATGAAATCCATAGAAATCTGTTCCCACTTCCATTGGGGAACCTCAAGTGGCTGCAACTTGCCATGCGGACGCTGGTGCTCGGCCTTAACCCTGCGACAGGTCAAGCACCTCTCAACAAACCATGCTACATCCCTCTTCATACAGGGCCACCAATAGTCCCTCTTCAGGTCCAAATATATCTTAGTGGCTCCGGGATGGATCGAGAACCTCGATCGGTGCGCCTCCTCCATCAAAGTGGTGCGCGTCCCGCCTGCATACGGCACCCAAATCTGACCTTGAAGGGTCATCAGCCCACGACTATCGGTAACAAACTCAGGTACCTGCCCAATCACCCGCTCTTTCTTGCGGTTCTCCAGTCTCACGGCCTCTGCCTGGGCCTCCCGAATGGTGTCCAACACCGGAGTCATCACTGTCAATCGAATACAAGTGTCTCGAATCGGGGCACTCTCCGCACTATGACTCAGCGCATCAGCTACAACATTAGCTTTGCCCGGGTGGTACAGGATCTCACAATCGTAATCCTTTACCACATCCAACCATCTTCTCTGGCGCATATTCAGGTTAGGCTGATCCATCAGATACTTCAAACTCTTGTGGTCCGTGTATAGGGTACACCGAACCCCATACAGGTAATGGCGCCAGATCTTGAGGGCGAACACCACTGCCCCCAACTCCAGATCGTGGGTGGGATACCTCGTCTCATGAGGCTTCAGCTGCCTCGATGCATACACTATCACATGCCCCCTCTACATAAGCACTGCACCCAACCCCGATATCGATGCGTCACAATACACCACAAAATCCTCCATTCCCTCTGGAAGGGATAACACCGGGGCTTCACACAACCTATGGCGAAGAGTCTCAAACGAGGCCTGCTGCTCAGGACCCCACGAAAAAGTAACGCCCTTCCGGGTCAACCTGGTGAGAGGCACGACGATCTTGGAGAAATCTTTAATAAATCTCCTATAATAGCCGGCCAACCCCAGAAAACTCCTGATTTCGGTGGGGGATCTCGGCACCTCCCATCTCATCACCGCCTCAATCTTGGCCGAATCGACCAATATCCCATTCTGATTAACGAGATGTCCCAGGAACTGGACCTCTCGTAACCAGAAATCACACTTGGAGAATTTGGCGTAAAGCCTCTCCGATCTCAGAACTCCGAGGATCTCCCTCAAATGCTCCTCATGCTGCTCTCTGGATCTCGAATACACCAATATGTCATCTATGAACACGATCACCGATCGATCCAACATCGGCCTACACACCCTGTTCATGAGATCCATGAACGCTGCCGGTGCATTGGTGAGCCCGAAAGGCATCACCAAGAACTCGTAATGCCCGTAACGCGTCCTGAACGCCGTCTTCTGGATATCCTCATCACGCACTCTCATCTGATGATATCCAGACCTCAGATCAATCTTGGAGAACCAAGACGCTCCCTGCAACTGATCAAACAGATTATCAATCCTCGGCAGTGGGTAACGGTTCTTGACCGTTAACTTGTTCAACTCCCGGTAATCAATGCACATCCGGTGTGAACTATCCTTTTTCTTGACAAAAAAGACCGGCTCTCCCCACGGCGAGCTACTTGGTCTGATAAATCCCTTCCCCAACAACTCCTGAAGTTGTGAGGATAACTCCTGCATCTCTGGTGGCGCAAGGCGATAGGGCGCCGCTCCCGGAACCAAATCGATGTGAAACTCCACCTCCCTCTCGGGAGGCACACCCGGCAACTCCTCGGGGAAAACGTCCGGGAACTCACGCACTATCGGCACATCATCAACAGAACTAGGCCTCTCCGCTGCTACTCGTGTGTCCATCATGTAGGCCACAAACCCACTACAGCCCTGTTGTAGACTCTGCCTCGCTCTAGCAGCCGAACAGAATGCTGACCCTGAACGGGTACCCTCGCCGTACACCGTAAGAACTCCCCCACTAGGGTCTCGTATGGTCACCAAATGTCGCTCGCAGTCGATAACCGATCCAAACCTGCTCAACCAGTCCATGCCCACGATGACACAGACATCTCCCATCGCAATCGGGACCAAATCAATCGGAAACTCAACGCCGAAGATCTCGAGTACACATCCTTGGATCACATCAGTAGCATACACCGCTCGCTCGTCGGCTATAGAAACTCGTAGAGGTCGACTCAACGCCTCTCGCTGAACACTGATGTGCTGACTAAATGCTAATGACACGAAAGATCGACTCGCACCCGAGTCGAATAACACCAACGCAGGTACAGAACTCATAAGAAAAGTACCTAAGCAGACCACAATATAAGCACAAAATCTCAACTCAAAATAGGTAAGTAAAAGAATACATACCGGCCACGACATCGGGCGCTGCGCGGACCTCCTCTGCTGTCAACTGGAAGGCTCTCCCGCGAGCCTTCGGTGCCTCGGCCTTCGCTGGTCGGACCTCGATAGCTCTAGCAGTAGGTGTAGACCCCTGTGCTGATCCCTGTAGTAGCTGAGTGCATTCGGCCTTCCGATGGCCGGTCTGGTTGCAATGAAAGCAAACCGAGAATCCCTTGGGGCAATCCCTCGCAAAATGCCCCTCCTTCCTACACTTGTAACACACCCCAGCTCTGCACACCCCCTCGTGACTCTTGCCGCACTTTCCACAAGTGCGGCCCTTCGGACCCCCAGATCTCGAATCAGCGGGCTTTGCCCGCTTGGCTGCCGGCTGCGCCTGTGCCGGTCGCCTGTCCCTCCTCTGAGACTCGGCCTCCTCCCTGACCTGAGTCTCCAGCTCAATCTCTCTCTTCCGGGCATTTTCCTGAAGCTCGGCAAATGTCCGGTATGACGAGTTCGCCACGAACTCACGGATATCCCTCCTCAGTATGCTCAAGTACCGACTCATACGTGCCTGCTCAGTCGACACGTGCTCAGGGCAAAACAACGCCCTCTCGTGAAACATCCTCGTAATCACCGTCACAGACTCAGTTCCCTGCTTGAGGGATAAGAACTCCTGGGCCAGACGTTCCCTCTCCACAGGGGGAACATACTCATCTCCAAACATCGCGGTGAACCTCTCCCAGGTCACCGCAGTAAGCTCTGCCGTAGTGAAGTCTGCTGTCACAAACTTCCACCAGTCCTTCGCTCCCAAGCGAAGCTGGTTCAGCGCAAATCGAACCCTCAGATGCTCCGGACACGAGCAGGTGTAGAAGCATCCCTCGATATCAGAAATCCACCTCATCGCAGCAATCGGGTCCTGCGTCCCATCAAACTCTGGTGGCTTCGTGTTGCTGAACTCTCGATACAGCAACGAGTCACCCCCATGTGGCCTGGCAGCAGCGACGGCTGCGGTGGCTGCAGCAACAGCAGCCTCAGTAAGAGCAGCGTACCGCTCATCAAAAGTCTCGATCAGCATGGTCTTGATAGACCCGAACATCTCTGGTATCTCATCTCGAATGACGGCAACCACCTCCTCGGGAATCAACCTACGAATCTCTTCATCGCTGGTACCACTGGTACCACTGCCTTCTGGGTGGTGGCGCGTCCCAACCATGATGTCTCTGAAATACAACACAAAAGAATCAGAGACTCGTTCGAGTATACTCGCACTCGATACTCAACCCTACTTGTTCTTTAGTACCCTGAGGATTCTTACTTGGACTGCTCACCGATCCGGTGTTTCCAGTAGTACGGGCCCTTATACTACCTTCCACAGCGCATCAGTATTCACCCCAAGTCCTCCTCCTAGGATCCCAGATCACAAGTACTCTATATCTCACTAAACTCAGGCTACTCTCTAGTAGACCACTCATAAGTTCCTCGCTGCTACCTACTTACTCTCGAGGTATCTCATAGTAGCAGTAACTCCTAGGCTAAGGCATCACAAATCAGGCCACTCTAGTCCTAATATGAATACCTAGCCTACTCTAGCATGCATATCATATCATAACATATCTCATAACACATAATGTAAGGGTATTTTGGGAAATCACCGTTCAGGCGCTGGCTGATCGTACACACTGCTTCCTTTTGCCTTTCTCAAAATCTTTTACTCTCTTAGAAAAATTGTTTATTTTATGAAAACTTTCTCAATTCCTCAGTTTGAGTTCAGATTCACCCGAAGATGCACCCGAATCCCTCAAACCAAGGCTCTGATACCAACTTGTAACAACGTAAATTTCCAAAAACAAATTTTCAATTTAAAAACATACTTTCATTCATAAAATATCATAGTAATCCAATGTATCACATGTTATCACAATAAACAAATCCCAAGATCCTCAAATACATAAATCTTCTCAGTGTGTACGGATCATGCCGGCGCCTTCCCGTGATCATCGTTAGTACCTGAAACACATAACACAACAACTGTAAGCATAAATGCTTAGTGAGTTCCCCAAAATACTACATACAACATATACGCCACTCGAGGCTACAGTATGACCCTCCGGTCGATGTGTCTCAGCGGAACCCTCCAGTCCCGTAGCTCGTTGGACCCTCTGGTCCTGTCATAGCTCGTTGGACCCTTCGGTCCGGTCTGTATCGTTGGACCCTTCGGTCCGGTCTATATTGTTGGACCCTCCGGTCCGGTCTACACAACACATAGCATACACATATCACAATGCACATAATCTCATATATACACATAGCACACAAGACCCTCCGGTCTACATATAGATACCACTCTAGGTAATGTATAGTGAAGAGACTCACCTCGGGTATCTCGGATGATCTCGCTCACGAATATACTGATCTATCCCCCGCCTAATCACATACACAATATCCTCGAATAAATAATGGCTCTCAAAGGCTAGATTAAATCCCTACGATCTCTCAGAAGGGTAAAAGACCATTTTACCCCTCCTTGACCCAAAAGTCCAAATGTTGACCGAAACCCTAAAAGTCAACAAAAGTCAACAAAAGTCAACGGTCAACATTGACCAGACTCGCAGAGTGCACTAGAGTGACTCAGCGAGTACATGCATGTCCTCCTCGCCCCTGTCCTCACTTGACTCATTGAGTCAACCCTATACTCCACGGGTCGCGAGTCGCGGGGCAACCCGACTCGACTCGTCGAGTCCCTTATGGGCTCAGCGAGTTCCTCTCATGAAAACTCTCAAAAGATCCCTTGAGGTCAGATCTACTTCACCAACTATTAGATCTACCCTTCAAATGCTCAAATGTCACGTAAAGGTGTAACCTTTACGTGCATGCAACCCACAACAAGTCATAAATGGAGAAATAACTCTAAATATGGCAACCTAGTCTCCAATCCTCCATGAACAAACAAAAATCAGAATGGGGAAGGTTCTTTGGACCTCTATGGGTCCAGATCTGAGGCCTAACTCAGCAAGGGACCATAAACTCAACTCTTTAAGCCTTCAAAGGTTATAGAAAAACCCTAAATCATAGATCTTAACCCAAAACAGAAAGGAAGTTCGATTTGATACCTCAATAGTGTAGATCTGAACTTGAAAACCCTGGATCCACAGCTCCCTTGACCTCCTCTTGTTGGAAACCACTTCTCCTTTGTTAAAACACTCAAGAAATGGTGAATTAGCCTTCCTCTAGCACCACAAACGCTCTCTCTCTCTCTCTCTCTCTCTCTAGGGTTTCTCATGGGTGAAGTGGCCGCAATGGAGGCTATAAAGGCCTTTAAATAGGGCATAGGCCCCGAGAATTAGGGTTTCACTTAATAGCGCGGACTCGCCGAGTCCACGCATTGACTCGCCGAGTCCTTCATTAAATCAGACAAGAAATGCGCGATCCTACTCGGCGAGTCTGAGCGCCTACTCGCCGAGTCCCTCCTTAAAACTCAAAATAAATTCTTAAAATAAGATACCTGGGATTCCGGATGTTACAAATATTTAATTTTATTTATAATTTTTGTTTACATTTCAGTTAATCATCACCAACATTTTTAGAAAAGTCAAATCCTTATAGAAGTTGATGAGTTGTCTTTGTCGATAAATTTTAGTGATGCTTACATTTTTTCACTAGCATTTCAGCTTCCGATATTGATCACTTGAAGCTGTATGCCTGCCGTTTGTATTTTCTTGATCCTTAATTTAAATTGAATTTTATCTAATTTATAAGGTTACTACTTTCACACATGCAAACTTAGACACACTAAATATAGTCGGTGTTCCGTGATTAACATCCTATATGACCTTTGGACGAATTGACTTGAGTCATCAAGATGACGCGGTTTATCATTTATTTTACTTTCACACATACAAATATAACAAAATAAAAATAAAAATAAAATATAATTTATATTTTAAAAATATTAAAATTGAACAAATAGATCATATTCACATCATGTCACCACCATATAATGGAACAAATTTGCTACTTAAAATGTGAAGGCAGATACCATCTAAGCATTTCAATCTAAGCATTCCAACAACTAAACATGCAATAGTAGTAGGTCACTTTGGTAACATTTAAAAGATACTTGATGTTTAATGACCTATTGGACATGATTAATGATTGATGATGTTAGGTCTCTTGAAAATATCTGATACCCGATTACCTTATCCGACCCGTTTTAAATTCAGGTAAATCAGGTCGGCTAAATCTGGTATCGGATATATATTTTCAGGTATTCGGGTTATCCGGTTTTTTTAGACCGGGTATAGGGTATATGTATAGGGTTTCGGGTAAATTCGAAATACCCGATTTATTTTAAAAATAAAGGGCTCGTTAGGTAATATCCACACTTATCCATATGTTGTTTACGACTTTACCCTCATTCCCGATCAATGATTTAAAAAAAACCCTTGTCTATTTCTCGAGTCTTCCATCGAAGTATCGAACTCTACGAAGACAAAGAGACATCTCCAATAGACTTCAAACTTAACTCAACTGGTCGTCACCGGTCATCAAGTCGTCACCAACTAGTAAGTGATTTTCTTGTAAATGATTTCGAAAGTAGGGTATTGGCTTCTTGCATTCTAGTTTCTTGTAAATGGTATTATTTTTGTGAAAGAATACTTAATATCTCAAGTACTATTGACTAAAAAATCTCAATGTTCAAAGTTTGAGTAACTTCGTTTATGTCTCGTTTGTTTATATAAATAAAACTAATAATGCACGACATATTTACTTCATTACATTTATTTTCGGGTAATACCCGAATTACCCAAACCCAACCTACTACCCGAATTTAATTCGGGTCAGGTAACATGCATTTTTTTAACATGAAAAACCCAAAAAATTTATCCGATCAACACCCTTAGATGATGCTCTTAAACCGTCTTACACGCAACTCTATTGTCGAATATACAACCTTTCTAGAAAGATTGCATTTGAGTCGTGCAACTTTTATGTTAAAAACACTCTTGTTTTTATTTGTTGATAAACTTTCCTAACAATTACACTATTTTATTATAATTTCTTTCTAATTCTTCCACCTACTCAACTAATACTATCAACAAATCTCTAATTTTATTTTATCATTTATCAGAAACTCCACCAAACAATTAATACTAATTCTTTACCATTTAAGTTAATCACTTAAATTTTTATATAAAAAAAGATAATCTTAAAAAACAATAAAAAAAATAGATTACAATAAATATGTTTCATAGATTAAACTATTTTAAAACAAAAACATGTAAAAGATAGGCAAAATTTAGTAATAACTAACAAGTGGGGGAATAAGGATCATGGTTATGATTAAAAAAGGTTGTCAGTCAATGGGTGACTTTGAGATTCCTTCTTTCACGTTTCAGTTGACTTCAACTTTGAGATTCCTTCTTTCACCACCCTTTGAGTTTGTGATAAACCAGTTGGTCAGACTTATAGATCAGACATGTATCAATGTTGATCTATCAAAATATTCAACAAATTGGGTTCTTAAAAATAAATATGATGAAGGCATACCATATGTTTTACTTCATGATTCCTTCTTACCTATCATCCTCTGTGATTAATCAGTGTATGATATTACAAAGGTTAATGGACTTATTTGTACAACAAACTTATAAATTTTTATCAAACATTCAACGGATTGAGTTCATTTTTTCAATAAGGGGATTTAACACTTTCTCTTCATAAATGGATGCAATCCATCTCTAGAAAAATACTACTTTCATGAATCAAACCTAGTTATTCTTGCTATTTCCTCTGTTAACTGAAGTTGACTTTTGAGTGGAAGGTTAGATGAACTTAAGACATTCATGAAATACTAAAAAAATAAAATTATATACGCAGTCACTGTCATTATGCCAATACTATGTTTGGTTGACTTCAACTTCATCAAGATTCCTTCTTCCTCCTCTCCCTTATCAACCAATGGTTCATGATTCCAAACAAATCTCAAACCCCATATCATCTTCTTAATCAAGAACCTATATAAGGATGTCCAGTTCTTAATCAAGAACCTGCAAAAGAGTTTTCAAGAA
The DNA here is from genome assembly GCF_052849685.1 of Lactuca virosa. Lineage (NCBI taxonomy): Eukaryota > Viridiplantae > Streptophyta > Magnoliopsida > Asterales > Asteraceae > Lactuca > Lactuca virosa. The sequence goes on along the minus strand of NC_136426.1, from coordinate 64,992,375 downwards.
TCCTGACAGACGTTGAATGTTTATTAAAATTCCTTCCATGAAGAGTGTTTTTTTGTTGGTGCTTTTCTTGATTTTGTGCATTACGTTCGTAAATGCACGCCGCCGATCCACCAAGGCCTTCGAATATGATAGAATCGATGACGTCAAGAGGGAATGCTCTTCAATCTTGCCTCCCGATTTCGATCATAAACGTTACGGAAATCAATTGTACAGACTTCCAGAAAAATTGTCGTTCGTTAATGGAGATTGGTGGCAGGATTTGGATAAGGCTCCACTTATTCCATATGATGACAAACCAAATGGCTTTTTGGTTCACAGTTCGCCATTCAACTTGATTTCTTTCTGGATTACTGACGTAGACGATGCTCATCGGTCCAACAATTCAGTTAACATTAATGGGGTTTTGCAGCTGAGCGTAATGACGGGGGAATTATTCACTTCAAAACCCTATGAGCGATATCCGATGTTTAACATGTATCCGGGGAATTCAGAGTTACGAATGTCGTTCCAAGGTATTGTAACCTACACCGAAGAGAACAATGGTGAGATTGTAATGTGTTTACTAGGAAACGCAATGTTACCTTCTCGTGGCCCCGACCCAAATAACCCATGGGGATGGGTTAAAGAACCCGGGTACATAAACCAGCCACCACACATCCAAGATGACCGAATTTTGATGGTTGTTCATTATCCGGATACGTTTACAGTGAAGAAAAGAGGCATTTATGGCAGCTTGAAAAGTTTAAACCCAAAATCCAGCCAAAAGTACTTTGAAGAAATACACATTTCTGCTTCCTTAAGTCGTTCTGCAAACTACGAGTTTAGTTCTGAAAAGCTTGTATCCAACTTCAAAGGGTGTGAAACCAGTTTCGTAGATAAAGATCTTGATACCTTGAAAGGGGCTAACATTTGTTGTAAACTTGAGCACTTTTTAAGGGAAGATCCTCTTACCGTTGTGCCGAATTGGAGATGTAACGGGACCGAAGACTTTTGCAGCAAGTTGGGTCCGTTTGAGTCGGATGCAAGCATAAAAGAGACTAATGGAAGCTTTAAAGGCGTAGCACTTCATCTTCAAGATATTCGATGTGAAAAACCCTGTTCGGAGACAGAAGGTAAACATGGTGGATCTGTGAAGGTTGCTATGGTTATTAGAGTGGGTCCGCCTTCAGATGATATTTATTATACTACAAGACAGAGAACTGGGCTGAAGAAGATGACGCTTTCAGCTGAAGGGGTGTGGGACCCATCGAGTGGGCAGCTTTGCATGGTTGGTTGTCGTGGATATGGAATTGTGTATAAAGAAGGAGATGGTTGTGATCCTCGTATCTGTTTATACACTCCACTCATGTTTTCCATCAAACAAAGAAGCGTCATTCTTGGAAGCATTTCGAGTATTGAAGAGAGTAATATGTCTTATTTTCCTTTATCGTTTAAGAAACGAGTGGATTATGCACAAGAGCTATCATTTAATCAGTACTATGAGTACTCCAAGATCGAATTAGCACAAGCTGTTGTTGAAAAACACGAGCGTTACAGCTTCGAAACCGTGATCAAGAAGAGGTTCTTGAGTTTCCCAAAAGTCAAACTTCCAGAATCTCTTGATTCTTTTCTAAATGGCCTGTCCCTTCTAGAAAAAGATCTCACGTTTTACCACCCGGCGTCCACGCCACGTCGTTCTCGCTCACATCCCTATGTGGAAATAGAGATTCTGTCGCTTGGGCCTTTGTTCGGAAAGTACTGGACTCTGCAAAATGATTCAATCATAAGAGAAGACACTCCTTTGAATGTATCAGCTCAACTTAGTGTCACTGGAGCCAACTATGGTAACTTTTCTGAAGTTTTCGTAGAAGGGTTGTATCATCCGATTGTCGGGAAAATGTATCTTGTTGGTTGCAGGGATGTAAGAGCCTATTCCAATCTTTTATACGAAAGTACTACGGATCTTAAAGACGGGTTTGACTGTTTGATAGAAGTCGTGGTATCGTATCCTCCTACCACAAACCGCTGGCTTGTGAACCCAACTCCTAGGGTTTCGATAGCAAGTCAAAGGAACAATCTCGATCCATTGTTTTTCACACCCATCAATCTTCAAACCGTCCAGCTAACGTATCAGGATCAGCGTGAAGGCATTAGTAGTTCCAATCGAGGTGGCCAGGGTACCTTACAGGTTCTCACACCTTTAATAGGAATCTGTTGCATTTTGAGCCAGCTTTTTTACATTAAACATAACTTGGACTCCGTTCATTACGTTTCGCTCGTGATGATTGCCACACAAGCACTTGGGTACGGCTTTCCACTAGTTACAGGAGTCGAATCGCTTGTTGATTTGAATGAAAGCTCTTCTAATTATACGATGAATCAAAGGATTCAGGTTATAGATTACATGTTCAAGAAGATTCTTGTACTGATTTCATTCTTATTAACACTCAGACTCTACCAGAAAGTTTGGAGATCCCGGATCCGATTACTTAGCTATCATATGCCATCCGACCTTCCAATTCTCCTCATTATAATCTTTATCCACGTGTTTGGGTTTGGATGGTTTATCATCGTACACAAGCTACAATCATGGTTGGTCAGATTAGATGTGTACCTAAGGCTGGTACAAGATTTATTTTTGCTTCCTCAAGTTATCGGGAACTTGATATGGAAGATCGATTGCAAACCACTACGGAAATCATACTTTGTTGGGTTAACGGTAATTCGGCTCCTCCCTCATGTTTACGGTTACATATCACTGACAAATTTATATCCTTCTTCTGCTAAGTTTTCGGAGTTCATGCAACGATATCTCAAATTCTACTCGAAGCAAGGGGCTATTGGAATACATGCAATTACTATTTTTCTTGTGATCGTTGTATATATTCAACAGACATGGAGTTACGAGAAACTAGGTAACATATTCACTTTGTATACTTTCCACATCGGTCCATGGCGTATGAACGGTTGTTACCGGTGGAAGTGGAGGCTGAACCAAATTCCGGTTTCAATGGGCTCATGATGACGCTGCAACGACGAAGGGGGTGGAAGTAGAATCTACATATCTATTATCTAGATATATTTTCAATCACACCATTGAGTTGAAACTTCCATTACTTTTCATATTTTCAATATCTTTTAATAATGACTATTACTTGTTTTAGCATAAACATGATATATAAACGATTACACTTGATTTTAGATTCTCTCTTTAATTCTCAAGTTTATTTCAATTGTATTGAATTCTTTTTTCACCTTTATTTTCATGGCTTATAAGAGAGGCTATCTTTTTGCTTCATGTTTATTTGAAACCTACGTAACTTATTAATTTCTAACTAGTTTTAACTTTAATACATTAAATTCATTTGTAATTTTAAATTTAGTGTCTCTTTATCAATTTTCAAATAAAATATATTTAAATTATTTATTTCTAACACATATTGATTTGCAACATATAAACTTTGGGTTATCTACAGAAAATTCTCAAACTTTTTTCAAAAGTTTCAATAAAATCCTAAAAGTTTTTTTTTAACAGAAAAATCTCAATATTTTGAAAAAAATCATATAATCATTTGCTATTCAAATATAAAAAAAAAGATTTTTTTTCGTTAATTTAGGCAAAAATCAAAATATTGGGACTTTTCTATTAAATTTTTTTTAAGACTTTATTGAAACTTTTGAAAAAAGTTTGAGACTTTTATGTAGATAACCTTATAAACTGTGCATATTCCAACTAATTAACCATCATTAATTTGATTTTTTTACATTAAACTCATTTATTAATTTCAAATTTACACACCTCATTAATTTCTTACTAACTAATTGTTAGTAATTTGACTATTATTAATTAAACTTATTTGTAATTTTAAATTTAATGCTAACTCTTTAATTTTCATAAAATATATTTAAGTTATTAATTTCTTACAATGTATTGATTAGAAACCTACACAACTCTTCAACTATCAATATAAAATATAACTATCAATATAAAATATAGTTAAACATTATTGAATTATATCAAATAAACTTTAAAAAAAAATCAAAGATTCAACAAAAAAAAAATATAAAATATACTTAAGCATTATTGATTTATATCAAATGTTGCCATTCCAAAAAAAAAAAACGTAATGTCAAATTAATCAAGTAGTTAAAAACAAAAATGTTCCAAAATGCTAGGTTTTTTTTATTAAATAACGATATCATTAGTTAAAAAATAATATTTAAAACAACGTTATGTTATTTTGAAAACAATGTTGAGGTTTGAAAAGATAATAATAAACGCAACAAAAAAATTGTCAAATAATTTCTTAAATTAATTAACGATAACAATAGTTAAAAATAATATCGATTCATAACATATATTTATTTTTATTTACGCACAATCTATATATATATATATATATATATATATATATATATATATATATATATATATATATATATATATATATATATATATATACACTATGGAGATGATAAGAGTATAAACGATCCATCTATAGTAATTAACTTTAATAATAATTAAAAAACAATAATATATCATTGTTTTGCATAACCCACATACAATTGAGATGATGTAATTTTGTTATATCTTTATCGTATCATATATTTTAAATATTGTATATTAACTTAATAATAAAATTATTATTGTATAGTTCATGAAAATAAAATATTTTTTATAACATACATTTATCAATATTTTAACTATATAATTATATTCGACACATCGAGTGAATATTCGCCTATGAAACATATATAACCATCGGCAGCGGTTGGATTTTGAGCATAACCATTCTCTTACACTATAAAAGAAAAAAAAGATTAATTAATAATTAATTATTTTTGTTAGTATGTTTGATGTTTTCATGTTTTAGTCATACTATATTACATTAACAGCTAAAAAAGAGGTTGTTTGGAAAAAAAAGTAAGATACTTGTATTATCACCGATGCTTATAGCCGACTTGATGGAAAAGTGTTCCTCAATCAAACGTTAAATGTTAATATCTGGAACAAAAAATATATAGATTTGGAGAAGGATTTTGGTTGTGTAATACGTGCTAAAAAAACGTGTATCATTTTAGAGAACGAAATTTTTAACTATATAATAAAATAAACTTATAGTTTTTCTTTACCATTTTAAGTGAAATATTAGGGTTTTTAATCTTTTTAACATAAAAGTATATTTATTAGATAGAAAAGTATGGAAAAAGGTGGTTATGTTTGACATAAAATTGTTGTTTATTTATATATTAGTTCTTGCGTGTAAATTTTGTTTGTTTTTTATGATTGGTTTATATGAAATAACATTTTTACCTTTTGATTTTTTTTATCCTTTCATAGATATAATTTTAATCTATAAAAATGCGAAATGATATGGGTCCAACCACACCTTAAACCTTAAACATTTTCTTCTTTCCTCCTTCGTTTGCACACGTTCCTTATCACCTTTCCTCCACTCCCTCCCATATCGTCTTCTCTACTCCCATTATCGTTCACCACTCCCCTTAACCCACCTCTAGGTTCCATCTTTCCCAAACAACAAAGCTTTCAAAAAAAATTCAAACTCTCCATCTTCTTCATTAATTTGTTGTTGGATTAGTGTCTAAGCCCGTAACTATAATTGATATGTACTTGACCCGGTTGTGCATGGTCCTTTTGGGTTGCCTTCACCAAAGCAACTTGACAAGGTAATTTAAAGAGAGAGAGAAGATATTGTGATTTATTAATATATTATAGGAATAATATATTAAAGGAAAAATCATATTATTTAATTAGTATTGGTCATAAGTTAATTAGGAATTAATTTGGTGACTAAAAGGGATTAATTAAATAAAGGGGTATAAACTGCCAAATGTGTGATAGTTGAGTTTTGGGTTAAGGAAACCTAATGGACTTAAGGGGGAACGAAATTATGATGGGGATCCATCATATTTTCGTCCAAGGCCTTATTCCAGAAGGTTCCTTGGGCTGCTTGGTGATTAAGCTGTCCATTAGGGTTTAGTCTGAAACCCTAGTAGCCTGCAATATAAATAGGACCCCAGACTATGAAAATCGGCTACACTTGATTCCAAGGGAACCCTAGGGCCGATTTTAGCACCTCTCACCCTCTCTCATATTGCCTTCTTGCTTGTGGGGTTTGTGAACCATTAGAGGAGTTACAATTGTGACTCTAAGCTCAAGATCAAGAAGATTACAAAGGATTCAAGCTACTTGAAATAGGTAAACTACTTAGATCTTTTTTATTTATGATAATTTCGAATATATATGATAGATCTAGTTTTGTAAGTCTTGGATTCAAAGCATGTACAATAGAGAAACCTAGATCCAAGCATTAAGGTTTGTATGAGCACATAGGATTGTTTCTTATGCATAAAACCCATCAGTGGTATCAGAGCCTTGATTGGTTTCAATTGTATGTGATGCTTTAACTGTTTACTTGTTGAAAATCGTTTTTTGTGCTAACTGTTTGATGAACTCGACGAGTTTCCATGAGGAACTCGACGAGTTCCAAGTGGACTCGACGAGTTTTGACGTCAGAAAGAAAGATTTTCGGGATTTTGTTGCTGTTTTGTCATGGGATTAATGCCTAAATCGGTTTTGAAGTATAAAATCCGAATTTTATAATATTTGCATGATTATCCTTGCCAAATCAATAGATAATTTCAAATCTTTTAATATTAGTTGTTTATATGATAAATATGGAATATTTAAATTATTTGGTAATTATCTCATGTCTAAAATGGATTAGATCAAATATAGATAATTATGAAATTAATTGTTTAATTTAAATTATTTGTTATTTGATCCCTTTTGTTTTGAAAAGGCTCAAAACTTGCCCTCAAGTTTTGAAATTTGAATTTTGTGATTAAAAGTTTAATTTTGAATAATTTAAATTTCAAACCCTTAGAATTTTACAAGTTTAAAATTCATCCCTATACTATTATATTATTACAAGCTTAATTAATATATATGTATAACTTTAAAATGCTAGTCTTACCGTTAGTAGGCCTCATTCACGAAGCCAGTCTATAAGGTGGGTATAAGGTTGCTGCCTATAAAATGGCGCTTAATGGTGTACATTCACACCCACCGCTTGCTTGACTGGTGGAGGGTCGTTAGCCGAACGGGTAGGATAGGGCAATCCTCTCCTCATTAAAAGTATAATGTAAGATACAAAGTAACTACATGTTTTTCAAATTACCAATCTTAGTTACTTTAGGGTAAAATGTGAAATTGATGCTATTCCATGGAATTACACTTTGTACCCCTGTCAAACGTTAGTGGAGCGTGCGTGGCTAACCGGCACACTAATTTGGGATTGACATTGGTGACAAAGGGTGGCTCGAAGTTTTATCATAGATCAATGGAGCGTGCGTGGCTAACCGGCACATTGATTAGGTGATGAAGACATTGAGTGCACCATGTTGATTCGCATGGTTATTCACAAACTTGTTTGCGATCCTCGGCATCCCAGTTGCAAAGTTGAAGTGCATATCCAGATTTAAACATGCCATTGAAAGGTTCAATGAATCTCAAAAGATCTAGGAGTTTTCATTACATTTAAAACTTAATTTCTTTTCGTTTTTCATGATGGAAATTGGTAAATCATCATTTACCTACCTTCAAATATTCTGCAACTAGATTACGGCATCCCTCTTCTAGGTTGTAGAGTATTGTGTAGGATCCTTGCCTTGATGTTTCATTTGGGTGTTACATCAAGGATTCTCATCAATTAACTTGGATTTTCTCCCGTTTTGTAGATGTCTGAATCTAACCGTGGTCTTCCCGAATCCCAAGGAAAAAGTGTTCTTGTTGAAAGGAAAAGGTTGTTCCACAATCAAAATGATGAATCTAGGTGGACTAGCTTGGCTTCACTTCCTCTTCCTCCTCCCGTTGTTCTCCCAAACCCACAAGACCGAAGAATTGAAAGGTTGAATATCACTAAGGCCCTATTGGCGATGAAACATGAAGATGGTAAACCCGTGTGTGCTCGCGTCCTAGGGATGAAATCACACATTGATAGGTTGATTATGTTAGGAGCGTCTTTCCCAAATAAGTTTGATGTGGACTGGGTTCTGCAGTCACTTCCTGAATCATATAATAAGTTCAAAAGAGAGTATTATATGATGGATCGTTACGCAAACCTCATTGACCTAACTTACATGCTCATCGCTGCCGAATCAGAAATGATTTGGCGAAGCAATGGAGCATATTTGTTTGGTGAATCAACCAACCATGCTTCTGAGGACGTTCCAGAAGAACCTGTCTGTTTCTGCTGCCAAGAGAAAGGGCGTTGGATAGAAATCTGCCCTAAGCACCTGAAAAGTCCAAAAGATGGGAGAGTCAAGGAGTATGGCTCTACTTCAGGTAAAATCCGCTATCTAACTTTGTTAAGTTCCTATTCATTGATTCTTAAAACATCGTGTGATAAGATTCCATTAGTATGTTTTGCAGGATCAGGGAAAAGAGAGGAAACTTGATGGAAGAGCAAAATGAGTCTGATCGCAAAGAAATGGATCACCATCACATGGATTCGAAGATCAGACTTCGAGCTTAGAAAGTTATGATAGATTTGTTAGGAATATTTGACTACATAGTTCATCAGTTGATTTTGCATTGTAAGGACATGTTTTCCGCTGTTTTTATAAATGAAATGAATTTTTTGGTTTGAATTATTTATATCCTTGCAATGAAATCGTTGTGAAAAATTGATGTTCGTATATTCCCGCAATGAATGGATGTGATTCTTAGTTACTTTATGGAAGTATTGAAATCATCTAAGTAAGGAAGGTTTCCATCACCCAAGTTTCAATTGGACAGAAGCTTGGAATCACATGATATGAATCATGTGGTGAATGGAAATCTTAGTACTTAAGATAATTCCATGTTCACATAAGAATGTGATACAAATATGGATTAGGGGATCGAGTTCACAATGTTGTGCACTAGTCAAATCCGCCATAAATAAAGTGAGATTATTCGTCTTGGTTTGCTAAAGACTTAGTAGACGTGATTATATTTACAAGTTTAAGTATAATTCAGATCATTGGAAATGTCTCAATGAAAGGCAGGACGAATAATAAGAATCAATTAGGCAGAAAGATAAAAGTTTCTCTATTCTAAGAAGAAGGGAGAGTAGCTTTTATTATGTTTTATGATCGTCTTAATGATTGAAAACCATATCTCAATTGATCCTCTAAGTGAGTCTTAGTACATTTGTATGGCTAAGAAGAGGAATCGAGAATTGTGAAAATGGTTAAATCAAGAAGTCAATCATACTTTGTTCCAATATCAAATCTTAGAGTTACACTCCAAGATTGTGACTTGAGTGATATAGTCTTTATTAGAAATGTTCTTACACCTGTACATTTTAGTAAGTTGTGATGTCTTGAATAAAGACAAAGACCAACTGGTACCATATTGTGTGTAGGTTTGTAACACTTATCAAATGTGAAATAAGGAAAGTTTCTTATTCCTGCACATTTGAAATGGGTAAGTTGTGATGTTTTGCAAAAGACAAAGAACAACTAGAACCAATTATGTGAAGTGATAGTCTTGATAAAAACTACACTAATTCTTGAGTATTTGTTTTGTCAATGAATGTTTCTTGACAAGAGAATCTTATATGTCAAGGAGTCAGTGTGAGTCTTAATGGCCTTGAAAGGTTTCAAGAACAAATCAAGAATAAACCTAATTGATCATCACTAGCACACGACTTGAGGTTTATAACCTATCGTGTTGACGTTATCTTGTTTCCGTGCCATTCCAGTTGAGTTAATTATGCATGTGAGTTCTGTGAGTTCTCATTTGAATGCACAAAGACAAAGCACCTTGATCAATGGAAAGTACATTGATATGTAGGGGTGAGTTACTTGGAAGACATGGTGGGCACTCGTGTTACCATGAGACAAGAAATCAAGATTGAACAAGTTCAATCCATATGGTTTTGGATTTGTCGCAAACCTTCGTTTTGACAAATTCACATAGATAGGAACACATACATCTTAAAATCTAAGTGTCATGAGGTTTCCCTCCTTCATGAAAATAAGTGTGAGGAAATGCTTTCACTAAGAGAGATTTTAAGAAGATAGCAATTGTGAAAAATTGTATTCTCAAATTCGATTATGATTACGACATCCCTTTTCATAGTTCGAATCGTGAGATTTGACAATTAGTCTGAATATTTGGGACTTAGTAACATAAGTTTTGAATTTGTCTAGACACACATATGAGCTTTCTAAGGCAAAGGTGTATGAGTTTAAGAAGCTTAGATAAAGGCTTATCAAAGCATCAAGTATTAGAAATATGAACTTAAGGAATTCAATAAGCATTGTTCTCTGGAAGTTCAACTGTTTTCTGAATACATGTCAAAGCTAGTGGGAGCATAAGTGTTATGCTGGTAAGAAAATAATCATCGTGTTAGTGGGAGCATGATTATTAAATTCAAGTATTGCAAGTTAGCAATATTAATTATAGAAAACAAAGATTCACTTTGCAAAGTTGAAGGGGTTAAAAGGTTGTTTTGCTATAATTAAGGGAGAGAATATTATACTTCATTTCAAATCTAAAGGCTTAGATTGTGGAATTTTAATCAAATTTAGTCAAATATATATGAATGTTGTGTTGGAATAGTTCAACATGAGGAAATTATATATATGGAAAGGATAATTGCATTCTCAAAATTCGTTTATGATTACGGCATCCCTCTTCATAGTTCGAATTGTGAGAACATGGCACATAAAATATTATGGCAAAAGACTGATGAAGTATCATTATGCATCGTGTTCCATACTCTTCGGGTATAGGATCGATTGCATATGCTGTAATATTTGACCGTTCTAAAATTTTCCAAATGCCTAGGGCATTAAGAGGGAAAAGGGACTAGAACCTGTTTTGACTAAATAATTGAACAGCTATCAAAGGACGATCTGAGGTTCACTGAGGATTTGTCGCTTGTGAGTAGTTGGAAGTATAGTAATGGATGGACTATATTGACATTATTATGAATAGATAAGATTCTATTAAGAATGAGTTGTCATATGGCAAATATGGAAATGTTTCCATTAATGGGAGTTGGATGTTAAGAAATATGTCTAGATTAGAAACTTTTATGCGAGAAGGATGTTCAAAGGAATGTACTTTGAATGTGAGACTTCGCGTCTATGGAATTGTCTTGTAACAATTTCCGATAGAATACCTTGTAATTTCATTAGCCGGGTCTTGGTGACTTTTGTGCTATGACATTACAAAAGAATCATTGCATAAAATGTTGGAATCTGACATATTATAAAAGTGGCAAGAATTTGGTATTCTTTTAATAAGGATTGGGGATTGTGAAATGAGTTTCATTGGAAAAGTTTTCAATTGATCTATTTCACAAAATATGGACCATAGAAAACCAAAGTGTACATGCTTGGAGCATGGGACAATTGTGGTTATAATCCAAGAAGAAAGTTGATTATCTAAAACATTAGAACAATGAATAATGGGTAGTCAATATGGTGTTAAATAAAGGTGTTTTATTTACGCTCAAAAGGTTTTGGGGCCATATAGGATTAAGTATTATTATTGAGTTTCACTTTGCATGTTTTGACTTCCAGAATAACTAGGTTATTCAAACATCCACAGTCAATCATACGTTGGGAGTAGGTATGAAAGAAGATTGTCATGAATTGGTGTGTGGATTGTCTAAAGTGTATTAGACATAAGCAAAGTTTTGCTGCAACGTTCATGAGTGCTTATAAATATGATTTGAGCATTGGATTAAACCCACGCTCACATGAATCACTTCATGGATTTTATCAGGAGTGATTGTGAGACGATAATATCTAATATTCTTGAAACCAAGACGTGTGAGTTGTTACTTGCTGATCGGTTGCACATTGATAATATGTAAACGCACCAGTAACTTGGTGTTATAAAACTTATTGTTATGTGTGATTCGATAAGTAAGTGCAAGCGAGCATTTTAGTCGAAGTTTATCTATTCCTTTTATCCAATGTGGATAAGAGCGATATCTGTGGGCCCCTCGATGATCTAGTGATGACACCCTAAGCGCTTGGCCAAGCCGGGACTAAGTTGATGTGTTCAATTGTAGTCTGTTGTCAGTCGTCATGAATTGGATGTCGGGAAACAAACTTATAGACAAGGAGAATGATTTAAATCTGTGTCTCAGTCTATACGATATCTAGAATGGAGGAATATATGATCCCTTATCTAAAGGACACGCTATCTGATAAGATCAGAACTGACAGCGGTTTCTAAAAGCTACGATTGCTAATCGGATCCTGAAGTCATATGTGAGATATAGTTACTAGACTTATCCAAGTGGGAGACTGTTGGATTAATGTCTAAGCCCGTAACTATAATTGGTATGTACTTGACCCGGTTGTGCATGGTCCTTTTGGGTTGCCTTCACCAAAGCAACTTGACAAGGTAATTTAAAGAGAGAGAGAAGATATTGTGATTTATTAATATATTATAGGAATAATATATTAAAGGAAAAATCATATTATTTAATTAGTATTGGTCATAAGTTAATTAGGAATTAATTTGGTGACTAAAAGAGATTAATTAAATAAAGGGGTATAAACTGCCAAATGTGTGATAGTTGAGTTGTGGGTTAAGGAAACCTAATGGACTTAAGGGGGAACGAAATTATGATGGGGATCCATCATATTTTCGTCCAAGGCCTTATTCCAGAAGGTTCCTTGGGCTGCTTGGTGATTAAGTTGTCCATTAGGGTTTAGTCTGAAACCCTAGCAGCCTGCAATATAAATAGGACCCCAGGCTATGAAAATCGGCTACACTTGATTCCAAGGGAACCCTAGGGCCGATTTTAGCACCTCTCACCCTCTCTCATATTGCCTTCTTGCTTGTGGGGTTTGTGAACCATTAGAGGAGTTACAATTGTGACTCTAAGCTCAAGATCAAGAAGATTACAAAGGATTCAAGCTACTTGAAATAGGTAAACTACTTAGATCTGTTTTATTTATGATAATTTCGAATATATATGATAGATCTAGTTTTGTAAGTCTTGGATTCAAAGCATGTACAATAGAGAAACCTAGATCCAAGCATTAGGGTTTGTATGAGCACATAGGATTGTTTCTTATGCATAAAACCCATCATTTGTAACAAACACAAGGCTCAATTATTTCTAAAACTGACTATTGAGTATAGTTTATGTAATTTACCCTTGACTACTTATGTAATTTATTCTTGACCAAAATGTACGGTTTCAATCATTTGCAAGTTTCAAACCTTTATAGGGTTTTTGTATGCCCAATTGATAACATCTTGTAGTTGAATGATATATTTTTATTGTTTGTAAAGCTTTATCGTATAGAACAAAGGGAAGATTGGTTGTATAGAGAAATAGATCCCAAGAGAGGGGATGAAAAATATAATCATAAAGTTTATATTAGGTATTAGTAATTTCAAATTAATTTTGATTTTTATTGTTGATTTATTTTGACTTTTAACCGCATATACCGATTACCTTAAATCGTAGTCGGTAAATGACCACCAAATGCTTAGGCACCAATTAAATCGACTACCTAGGTTGATTTTTATAACACTGGTACTTAGGTTTATTGTAGGTTCACTAATCATTTGAACCAAAATCTTAATAAAAACTAAAAATCAAGTCAAAAATGTTAATAAGAAAATTAAAAAAAAGAAGGAAGAAGAAAAAATCAGCGAACCAAATCTGTAGTAAGTATTAAAAATATTGGTGAAACAGTAAAAGGTTAAAGTTTGGGACCATAAAAAAGTAGTGACTAAATTTGTAAATAATAGTAAAATCTAGTCAAAACTGTAAAAAGAAAAAATAGAAGGACCATAAAAAAATGAAGTAGCAAAATTATTATAAATATTAGAAATATTGGCAAAATCTATAACACAAAAAAGTAAGAATTAAGAAAGGTGGAGATAAGTGGGCTTCACACTATTCATCCAGTTGCATTTTGTTAGTAATAGAATTTAAGGTATTATTTTAGAGAAATTAAATATTCTTCTATATTTTCTTCCTATTTATTTTCCTACCCATGTAAAATATGACATGTGTCATATTTGGATAAGATTAATGATATTTTAATACATTTGTCATCATTTTAAATGGATAGGAAGATATATAGGAAGGAAAGTAGGAGGATATTTAATTTCTCATTATTTTATGACTATGGTTTTGGTTGTCCAACGGATGGTGGTTTTTAGAGTTAAGTAGAGTTGTTGCAGGGAATTTTAATGAGGAAGGGAGGAAAGAAATAAGGAGTTAAGAACCTCTGGTCAGATAGAAATTAAATAAATGATAATGAAAAAAAAATTCAAAAGCCTCCCGTGCCGTCTAGAGAAAAGGTCGTTAAAAGCCTGCAAAAAGAAAACAATCAAAATCTTCCTTCCAATTCCAAATGCCCAAGCTTCTCTGGACGTAAATGGTCCTCAAACCTGATACTTTTGTTCAGCTCTAGCCTTCAGTGTATCCCATGTTCGGACTTAGGAATAGATTTTTATATGGTTTGGTTTGTAGAGTTAAAAGTACACCCAATCCTCTTCAAATCAAAAGTCAAACCAATTTCCTGTTATAAAAAAAAAATCATTTCAGCGATAATATTAATCTTATGATATCATGTGTTGGGTCAAAATATTGGTTTATACTTTGCTTTTCTAGCAAATTGTATTTTTATGTAATATTTTATGTGTTTACGGCCGTAAACGGGTTTACGACCGTAAACCCGATCACGACCGTGAACTGTGTTCGGCCCATGTTCCCTATAAATATAGGTGTAAGGGGTGAGGAGTAGATTGATGAACAGAAGAGAAGGAGAGCTTAAGTGTATGAAACCCAAGGTGTTCTAGAGAGAGAAACTAGAGAGAAGTTTTTGTGTGTGTGAATCTTTTGTATCTGGATCTTCATTCTAATCAATTCATACATAGATTCATCATCTTCTTCTTCTCCTTCTCTTCTTCTATTGATCTGACATCATCCGTTTGATTGGGATTCCGCACCATCAAACGGATCTGATTGATACACAAGCATTTTGGGGACTTACATCATGTTTGGGCCTTTAACTTCAAGATTTCTTCTTTCTCCATCCTTTCAGAATAATGGATGGGTCACGATGCCTAATGTTAATAAATTATTTATGCAATTAATTTTTATTAGTTTATCAAAGTATTCATTGCATTGAACTTCTTTTCATCCGATCACTTTGATTTGGATTGTGTTATCCATCCCTGGTGCTTATACTTATTTTTTAGTCCATTCTTAAATGGTACTACTTCCATAAATCAAACCCAGTCTTTACTTTATGACATTGAGGTCTATAACAGGTTGAGTTTTGGCTACAAAAAGGCAAACCTCAAAAAAAAAAAGGTCAGATTCCTTATTCCTTTGGTTTGGATTGACTTTCGCTCATACCATGTTTGAGTTGACTATTAACTTTGAGATTCCCTATTCCCCACCCTTTGTGATCGGTCAGTTGTTCAGATTACAAGTTAATTGACTTATTGAATAAACATATATATGTTTTTATCAAAATATTCAACAAATTAGATTCCTTCTTCCATTACTTTGGTTTGGAGTTTGGACCAAGTATTATTTACCCTCCTTATTTGTCATAGATGGGTGCAGCTCTCGTCCTTGTCCCTTGAAAAATACTACTTCCATGAATTAAACCTAGTCATCCTCCATATGATATTAGGTTAATTCACGATTTGACTTTTACGGAAAAGGTTGGGTGAACTAAAAAAGAATCACTATATAAAAACAAAATTAGTAAGACAGTCACAGTCATATATGTTTCAGTTGACTTCAACTTCAAGATTCCTTCCTTGTCCTCCGTTTCTGATCAACCCGATATCATGTTCTTAATCAAGAACCTTTAAATGGATATGCAGTTCTTAATCAAGAACTTTCAAAAGAGTATTCAAAAAGAATTTTTTTTAGCTCACATTTCATAAGAATCTTGAAAAACATTGACTTTTTATTCAACTTCCTTCCATGAAGAGTGTTTATTGTACGTTGCTGCTTTTCCTGATTTTGTACATTACAGTCCTAAATGCACGCCTTCAATCGGTGGAACTCGATGAACCCACCAACGCCTTCGAATATGATAGAATCGATGAGGTCAAGAGAGAATGCTCTTCAATCTTGCCTCCCGATTTTGATCATAAACCCTACGGAAATAAACTGTACAGACTTCCAGAAAAATTGACGTTCGTTAATGGAGATTGGTGGCAGGATTTGGATAAGGCTCCATTGATTCCATATGATGACACGCTAAATGGCTTTTCAGATCAAAGTTCGTCATTGAACTTGATTTCTTTCTGGATTACTGACGTAGACAAGACTCATCGGTCCAACAATTCGGTTAGCATCAATGGGGTTTTGCAGCTGAGCATAATGACAGAGCAATTATTCTATTCAGAGACCTTTGAGCTATATCCGATCTTCAACATATACCCGGGGAAATCAGAGTTACGAATGTCGTTCCAAGGTATTGTAACCTATACAGAAGAGAACAATGGTGAGATTGTAATGTGTTTACTTGGAAACGCAGTGTTACCTTCTCGTGGTCCCGACCCAAATAACCCATGGGGATGGGTTAAAGAACCCGGGTACATAAACCAGCCACTACACATATACGATGATCAGATTTTGCTGGTTATTCATTACCCCGATAAGTTTACAGTGAAGAAAAGAGGCATTCATGGCAGCTTGAAAAGTTTGAATCCGAAATCAAGCCAAAAGTACTTTGACCAAATACACATTTCTACTTCCCTACATCGTTCTGCAAACTACGAGTTTAGTTCTCAGAAACTCATATCCAAAGCCAATTTCGCGAATAAAGATCTTGGTACCTTTAAAGGCACTAAATTGTGCGGTATTCTTAAGCGCTTGTTAAACTTAGATCCTCTTACCGTTGTGCCTAAGGCCTTGTGGTATACATACCACGAATGGAATCGTGGTCTAGTTGGCCACGATAACGGTGTTGGATTAATGTCTAAGTCCATAACTATAATTGGTAAGACTTGACCCGACCCGACATGGTCCATTTGGGTTGCATGGCATCATGCATTTGGATAGACTAAAATGAGAGAAATAACACTTAAGGTTTATTAATATATTATAAGTTCTAATATATTAATAAGGTTATTTAATTAGTATTGATCAAGAATTAATTTGGAATTAATTAAGTGATCAAAATGAGACTAATTAAATATATGGGTTGATTGTGTAAATCATTCATTCTTATATATGTGGGCTTGTGATCCAAGATTCCTTATGTTGGACTAAGTCCATGGGGTGACCCATGGATACTCCATGGAGGTTAAAATCCATGGAGCTTAAGGAATGGGTAAAGTTATGAGTTACATGGAGTAACCCTAATAGCCACCATATAAAAGAATCCCATGGCTCAAGAAATCGTGCACTATGTGTGAGTGTGAGGGCTAGACGATTTCAAGGAGTGTTCAAGTTTCTCTCAAGTTATTCCAAGTGTATTTGGTGTTGTGTGAACCATTTGAGGTGTCACACTTGGGGCACTAGGCACTCAAGCTTCATGAAGACATTCTACATCAAAGAGGTATGTATTCTATCTTGTTATATTTATTATTTTTGTATGCTAGATTAGGATAATACCTTGGATGTTCATAATTGTATGTATAATAGAGAAAACATAGATCCAAGGTATTTAGGGTTGCATGTACACTTAGGAGTGTTAGAATGCTCATAACCCAACAGTGGTATCAGAGCCTGGTTATTTTTCAATTATACTTGATGCAAGTTGCTGGAAAAAACTGAAAAAAATCGAATTTTTTTTGCTGTCGTGATAGCAGACTCGACGAGTCCAGTGATGGACTCGACATGTCCATGAACAAATTCATCCAACTCGTCGAGTTGGTTCATGCACTCGACGAGTTGGACCCCTGACGGCTTATCTTCGAGTTTTTTTTTGGCCTGTTTTGGATTAGAATCATTACCGCAAAGTGTTTTTGTTCATAAAATTTGTTTTTTGATACTATGGTAATGTTTATTCTCATCCAAATAAAGGATAATAATCAATGTTTCAAGTTTTATACATGTTTATATGATGCTTGAAAAATGTTGATTATGAATGTTCATGTTTATGAGTTTGTTTAGATTAATAGGAAAAATTATGAGATAGTTGTTTTCAATCCATTTTAATCTAAGAGTTGATTCCAAAGTGTGTTTTTGTAACTTGTCCTCAAGTTATATGAAAAGTCACATTTAAGAATCATAAAACTCATAAAAGTTGGCAAAGGTTACAGAATGAAGAGTCTAGTTCTAATTAAATGGTTTTATGACTCCATAACTTGTCCTCAAGTTATGGAGGTTCAAGAGTCTCTTCATTAAATTAAAAAAAAAAGGTGTAACCTTAATTAGTTCCATAAGTTACAATAAAAAAAAGTTATTTTTTTTATTAATTAGTTTAAAGTCTTCCATAACTTGTCCTCAAGTTATGGAACTTGAAGAGTTTTTTTTTTAATTAAAACTACTTTAAATTCATAAGTTATGGAATTAATTAGTTTTGAATAGTTTCAAAACTTGCCCTCAAGTTTTGGAATTTGAAAAGTTTTCACTTATGAATACTTTAATTCCAAGTTAGCCCTTAGAATTTTAAAAGTTAAAATTCAACCCTTATACTTTATAATATTATAAGTTAATAATATTTATATATATGTATAAGAGTAAAGTCAGTCTTACCGTTAGTAGGCCTCATTCACGAAGCCGGTCTATAAGGGGGGTATAAGGTTACTGCCTATAAAATGACAGTTTAATGGGTGTCCACTCTCACCCACCGCTTCCTTGACTGGTGGAGGGTCGTTAGCCGAACGGGTAGGACAAGGACTATAATTCTCCATTCATTAAAAGTATTAATGATAAATACTAAGTAACTAAACTCTTATTAATACCCAATCTTAGTTACTTAGGAAAATGTGAATTTGGTGCTAACCCATGAAATTACACTTTGCACTTTGCTTAAGTCGTTAGTGGAGCGTGTGTGGTTAACCGGCACACTAACCTGGACTTAACAAGGTAGGCAAAGGGTAACTTAATATTTATCATAGTATCGGTGGAGCGTGTGTGGTTAACCGGCACACAGATTAAGGGGTAAATATTAAGGGTACCAAGTATATTTGCATGGTTATTCACACCTTGTTTTGTGATCCTCGGCATCCCAGTCACAAAACCTGAAGGGCACACTCGAGATTGAAACATGCCTTTGAACAGTTCAATGAATCTCAAAGATCTAGGACTTTCAAATCCAATTAAAACCTAATAAATTATTTCGTTTTTCATGGTGGAAATTGGTGAATCGTCATTCACCTACCTTCAAATATTTTATAGCTTGGATTACGGCATCCCTCTTCTAAGTTATAAAATAGTTTGTTGGGTCCTAGCCTTAATATTTCAAATTGGGGGTCATATTAAGGACTTTAAATCAACTATCTTGAATATCTCCCAAAAAGATGTCTGGTCTAGACATTTATGATCTTCCCAAATCTCTTGAAACAAGCTTTCCTAAATGAAGATGATGTCCCATGGATATTATATTTCTTTCACCTCCTCCAATTATTCTCCCTAACCCACAAGTTCCTAAAAAGTTTAAGGTCACTCAAGCCCTATTGGCAGGGCAAGGTCTAGGTGTGATCACATCTTGGAGATGTAGTCACATATTGACAAGCCGTGAGAGTTGGGTGTCAAAGTCTTGAGAAAGTTGGTGGCTCAACTACTTTCTAAGTCACATAGTGAGTTCTTTTGGGAATCCTATGAAACAGACTAAGACAAGACCCTTAATGATCTTATCTATTTGCTAAAATCAACTTCCTAAAACGCTATGGACATTGACAATGATGACATTGGATATCCAGTAAAGCTCTCTCTTCCCAATGGAAAGGGATCGGCCATAGTCAACTCGGTTGACCCAATGGTAAAGAGAGAGGCGAAGTCTGAGATAGTCCCATTATCAAGGGTCCATAGGTAAATATTGCCAAAGGAAGGGGTATTGGTTGCGAAGCTGCCAAATTTACCTAAGGATGTTAAAGTCAATAAGTTTGGCTCTACTTCAGGTAAAGTCCATTGTCTAACTCTATTAAGTACATGCTGATTCTGATCGCGAAGATGGATTTCAATCGCATGGTTCGGTGATCAGAATTTTGGGCTATTACTTAAGAGTTATGATATTTATATTGCTTAGGAATAGATAACAACAAGGTTTTCATATGGATTGTAAGGATAAGTTTTTCCGTAAAGTTTTAAAATAAAAGAAAAAGGTTTTGATTTTATTTATTTTAAGTATCCTTACAATGGCATTTGTGAAAAGTTGTTGCTTATAAGATTCCATTGATAGCAATATTGGAAAAATGGATTTGATTCTTTCGGTTGTGGTAGTGTCTAATATTACCAAATAAGGAAAGATTCTCATCACCCAAGGTTCAATTGGACCGAAACTTGGAATCATACAAGTTGTATAGTATGATGAATGAGAACTTTCAGCTTGGAAAATTAAGACTAATTCCTTATGTGAATAAGGAAAGGACTAAGGGATCGAGTACACATTCTTGTGCACTGGTCAAGTCCACCACAAAAGATCAAGAAGACTATTCGTCATGATTTACTTAAGTTCAGTAAATATGGTTATACTTATAAGTTTAAGTATAAGTCTGTAGCATTGGAGAAGTTTCAATGTGAGACAGAACGAATAAGAAGAATCAAAGTATGGCAGAAAGATAAAAGTTTCTCAAATCTGAAAAGATGGGAGAGTACTTTAGTATCATGTTTATGATCATCTTAATGATTAAGATACCATATCACAATTGGTCCTCTAAAGTCATCTTAGTGCATTCTTATGACTAAGAAGAGGAGTCATGAATTGTTGAAATGGTTAAATCAAAAGGATGAGTCATACTTCGTTCCAAAACAATTCTTAGAGTCATACTCCAAGATTGTAACTTGAATGACATATCTTAAAGAGGATTTGTTAACACTAGTCAAATGTAAGAGTAAAAGGTTATCTACTCTTGTACATTTGAAATTGGTAAGTTGTGATGTTTTGGATAAAACAGAGACCAACTTAGGCCAATTGTGTAAAGTGTTAGTCTTGATAAAGAATCCACACTATCTCTTGAATATTTGACAAGGGAGTCTTATATGTCAAGAGGACAGTGGGAGTCTTAAAGCTCTTGAAAGTTTCAAGACTTAATCAAGAATAAAACCTAAAGTCCTTCACTAGCACACGACTTGAGGTTTATAACCTATCGTGTTGAAATTTTTGTGCCTATTCAAGTTGACTTTGCATAGGAGTTCTGAGAGTTCTAAATTGGTTGCACAACTACTTGGAAGCAATGGCAGGCACCTGAGCTGCCAAATGGCAAGAATTTAAGATTGCACAAGTTTAATCAATATGAGTTTGGATTTGTCACTAACCTTGTCTTGTGATTATGGTTTTGACAAATTCACATGGATAAGAACACATACACTATTAAATCTAAGTGTCATAAGGTTTCTCTCCGATTCATGAAAATGATGGTGAGGAAACACTTTCACTAAGTAGATTTTAGCTAGATAGCAATTGTGATATTTGCATTCTCAAAGTCGTTAGTGGAGCGTGTGTGGTTTACCGGCACACTAACATGGACTTGTGAGAAGTGACAAAGGTCTAAACAATTGAGACTATGATTACGGCATCCCTTTTCATAGTTTTAAAATTGTTTAGACACACATGTGAGCTATCTAAGAGAGGTGTATGATTTTGATAAAGTTTTATCAAAACAATCTAGTATCAGAAATCTGAACTTTGGTAAGAAAGTCAGCTGATTTCTGAGTACATGTCAAAGCTAGTGGGAGCATAAGTGTTATGCTAATAATCATCATGTTATTGGGAGCATGATAATTATGACAAAGGTTGCAAGTTAGCAATGTTAATTATAGAAAACAAAAGTTTCAATTCGTGAGGCTGCAGGGGTTGAAAAAGTTGTTTTGCTATAATTAAGGGAGAGGAAATTATACTTCATTTCAATTCTAAAAGCTTAGATTGAGATTTTAATCGTATTTAATCAAGGATATATATATGAATTTCATGTTGGAATGGCTCAACATAAGGAAATTCTATATATGGGTCCATTATTTGCGTTCTAAAATTCGATTATGATTACGACATCCCTTTTCATAATCTGAATTTTGAGAACTTGGCAAATTGAAATGGAAATATTATAGCAAAAGACTGGTTTAGTCTTTATGTGAGACATCATGAATCGTGTCCCATATGCTTCGGATATAGGATCGATTACATGTGCTATATTTATCCTTTCTAAAATTTTCCAAATGCCTGGGGCATTATGAAGGGAAAAGGTCTAGAATTGGATATGACTAAAATGATTAAGCAATTGTCAAGGACAATCTAAGGTTTACCAAAGATTGGTTGCTCAAGGACAGTTGGAAGTATAATGTTAATTCTGGAAGGACCATATTGACATAATCTGTAAGGAGGCAACTCTTGTTCAGAAGTGATAGTCAAAATGGAATATGGAAATGTTTCAAAGTTAGAAATTGTTCAATAAATCTGTGTAAGATTAGGAAACTTAATGCAAGAAGGATGTTTCCAAGGAGTTGATCTCCTTTGGAATGCTCTGTAATGTTTGTTGTCAAATCTTTCTGACTTTGTGCATAATCATTACAAGAGGATCAATGCATATAAGTTTAGAATCTAACAGATTTTAGTAAATGACATGAATTTGGAATTCTTGCATTTGCAGTAAGGAATTGGGAATATGAAATGAGAATCGTTGGAGTTATGTTCAATTGATCTATTTCACAAAGTAAAGATCATAGACAAACATAGTATGCATACTTGGTGTATGGCATGACTGGTGTTTAGAAAAACATAGTGTACATGCTTGGAGCATGGGACAACTATTGTTTTAAATTCAAGAATAAAGTTGATAGCTGAAACAGTATACAATGAATAATGTGTAATCATATGGTGATAAATAAAAGGTGTTTTATTTATATTCATAAGTTCTGAGACCATATTGGATTCGACTATTATTGTGTTTCACTTTGCATGTTTTGACTTCCAGAATAACTAGGTCATTGTTCTGATGGACTAAGTTATTCAAACCATCCACAGTCGGTCATATGTTGGAAGTAGATATGAATCAAGACTGTCATGGGTTGGCTTGTAGAGGTCTAAGATGTTGGACAAAGGGCTACAACACTCATGAGTGCTCATAAGTTCTGAGTATTGGATTCAACCCGCGCTCATTGGAATCACTTCATGGATTTTATCACGAGTGATCATGAGACGATAATATCTTATATTCTTCAAACCTAGAGATATGAGTTGTTACTATGAGTTGGTTATACATTGATTGCACGAAAAAGCATTGGTAACTCGATGTTATAAAACGTGCCTTTGTGTATGATTCAACAAGTAGTAGAACAAGCCATATGAGTCGAAGTTTATCCATTCCTTTTACCTTCGGGATAAAAGCGATATCTGTGGGCCCCTCGATGATTTGGTGATGACAAATGTAAGTGCTCGGCCGGGCCAGGACTGATTTGATTTGTTCAATTAGTCAGTCGTCATAAATCGAAAATCGGGAAACAACAAATGGACAGAGAGAATGATTATAATCCATGTCTCAGTCCATATGATATCTAGAATGGAGGAATATATGATCCCTTATTTAATGGACAAGTCATTGACAAAGGTCAGAGTTCATCGACAAGGTCAGAGTTCGACAGAAGTTTTTGAGAGCTACGATTGCCAGTCGGTTCTTGAAGTCATACGCAATAATAGTTTTAGACTTATCCAAGTGGGAGACTGTTGGATTAATTTCTAAGTCCATAACTATAATTGGTAAGACTTGACCCGACCCGGCATGGTCCATTTGGGTTGCATGGCATCATGCATTTGGATAGACTAAAATGAGAGAAATAACACTTAAGGTTTATTAATATATTATAAGTTCTAATATATTAATAAGGTTATTTAATTAGTATTGATCAAGAATTAATTTGGAATTAATTAAGTGATCAAAATGAGACTAATTAAATATATGGGTTGATTGTGTAAATCATTCATTCTTATATATGTGGGCTTGTGATCCAAGATTCCTTATGTTGGACTAAGTCCATGGGGTGACCCATGGATACTCCATGGAGGTTAAAATCCATGGAGCTTAAGGAATGGGTAAAGTTATGAGTTACATGGAGTAACCCTAATAGCCACCATATAAAAGAATCCCATGGCTCAAGAAATCGTGCACTATGTGTGAGTGTGAGGGCTAGACGATTTCAAGGAGTGTTCAAGTTTCTCTCAAGTTATTCCAAGTGTATTTGGTGTTGTGTGAACCATTTGAGGTGTCACACTTGGGGCACTAGGCACTCAAGCTTCATGAAGACATTCTACATCAAAGAGGTATGTATTCTATCTTGTTATATTTATTATTTTTGTATGCTAGATTAGGATAATACCTTGGATGTTCATAATTGTATGTATAATAGAGAAAACATAGATCCAAGGTATTTAGGGTTGCATGTACACTTAGGAGTGTTAGAATGCTCATAACCCAATAAACGGATCGTGCACACCACCCCGACGTTCCGTGGTCGTGCTTCTTCGTGTTCCCGACGACGGATTCAAACGAGCAATGTGATTGGTTGTTGGGTTTTTTGGCCGTTGAACGGCTATTTTGGCCGTTTCCTTTTTTTTTCAAACTCAATTCACTAAATATAAATAAACCTTCTATTATACCAAAACTTACACCCCATTCTATTCTCTAAAACCACAAAACACATACACATGGATTCCACAATACATATGGAATTTTTAAAAAGTTTTGACTCGGATGACGACGTAGAATTCGTCGAGACATTCTTCAATGTTGTGCAACACATTCACGACGAAGAAAGTTCGAATGCAGCTCGTACAAGGGCGGTCGTCAATCGTGATCGCCAAGCCGCACACGACATATTGGTACGTGATTACTTTGCCGATAATTGTCTTTATAATGACGACTCGTTCGAACATCGATTTCGTCTAAAAAAGGCTATATTTTTACATATTAGTAATGCTTTAGAATCTCGTTATGATTTTTTCAAACAAAAACCCGACGCTAGAGGAAGAATGGGTTTTAGTAGTATACAAAAATGTGCGGCTGCTCTTAGGTATTTGGGATACGGTATAGCATTTGATGCATCTGACGAATACTTGAAAGTATCCGAGAGGACCGCAGTTGAATGTGTAGATTGGTTTTCTGCATGTGTTTATGAGGTTTTTCATGAAGAATATTTGCGTAAACCTACTCAACATGATATTGAGATATTATATTCGGCTCATGAAGAGAGGCATGGATTTCCTGGTATGCTTGGCAGTCTAGATTGTACGCATGTGGCTTGGGAAAAATGTCCAACTACATGGCGTGGTCAGTTCACTCGAGGAGATATAGGTGAACCAACTATCATCCTAGAAGCTGTTGCATCTCAAGATTTGTGGATATGGCATGCCTTTTTTGGAGTAGTGGGGTCTAACAACGACCTTAATGTTCTTGGCCAGTCTCCACTTTTCAACGATATTTGGACCGGCAAAGCACCTGATATGACGTTCACGGTGAACGGGCACGCATACAAATACGGTTACTACCTTGGTGATGGGATATACCCGGATTATTCTACATTGATGAAGGCATACTCGGTTCCTCGAAGTGAAAAGGCAAATTTTTTTACAAGAAAACAGGAATCGGCGAGAAAGGATATCGAGAGGGCATTTGGAGTCCTTAAGCAGACATGGCATGTAGTGAAATATGCTACACGACTCTGGGATAAAGAAAGAATTAAACGAATGGTCCTAGCATGTATTATAATGCATAATATGATTATTGAAGATGAAGGTCGAGCGATTTGCACATATGATCCGAACGACGTTGTCGTTCTAATTGAGGAGTCCGTACCCGGAACGAATGCTTTTTTAGAGCGAGTTGTTGAAATTCGTAACAGTGAAACGTGTTTCAATCTTCGAGAAGATGTCGCGGAACATTTGTACCAACGTAGCATGAACGACGATTAGGATTTTTATATGTATGTTTGTTCGTTTTTTTAATTAATGTAATGTTTTTTTTTCTAGATTAACTAAGTAATGTAGTTTGAAGTTGTTATTTTATTTTTATAATTAATGAAAAAATAGTTTAAAAAAATGAATGCTTTTTAATTATAAAAAATGTAATTTTATTGTATTTTTGAATTAAAAAAATGTAATTTTATTGTATTTTTAAATTAAAAAAAATAAAAATAATGATGTGGAGTGGTGTGTTAGTGGTAGGTATCCATGTTAGTGGTAGTGGAATGTGGTGCTGATGTGGCACCCACCACATATGTGGCATGTGGTGGGTATAACGGATGGTCTAATTGGAGATGTAACGGGACAGAAGAATTTTGCAACAAGTTGGGTCCGTTTGATTCGGATGCAAGTATAAAAGCAACTAATGGAAGCTTTAAAGGCGTAGCACTTCATCTTCAAGATATTCGATGTGAAAAACCCTCTTTAGATCTACAGGGTTATAAACATGGTGGACTTGTAAAGGTTGCTATGGTTATTAGAATGGGTCCGCCTTCAGATGCTCTTTATTATACTACAAGACAGAGAACTGGGCTGAAGAAGATGACGCTTTCAGCTGAAGGGGTGTGGGACCCCTCGATTGGGCAGCTTTGTATGATTGGTTGTCGTGGAATTGTGAATGAAGAAGGCGATGGTTGTGATTCTCGTATCTGTTTATACATTCCACTCCTGTTTTCCATTAAACAACGAAGCATCATTCTTGGAAGCATTTCGAGTGTTGAAGAGAGTAATATGTCTTACTTTCCTTTAGCGGTTAAGAAACCAGTTTATTACTCAGATCAGCTATTACTTAATCAGTATTATGAGTACTCCAAGATCCATTTAGCGCGATCTGTCCTTGAAAAACACGAGCATTTCAGCTTCCGAATAGTCATCAAGAAGTGGTTCTTGACTTTCCCAAAAGTCAAAGATGCAGAATCTCTCGATTCTTTTCAAGATGGTCTGTCTCGTCTAGCCATAGATCTCAGGCTTCAACACCTAGTGGTTTCTTCCTCAGAAACCGAAGTGCTATTTGAGATTCTGTCGCTTGGACAGATGTTCAGCAAGAACTGGTCTCTGCAAAAAGATTCAATCATCGGAGAAAACTCTCATTTGAATGTATCGGCTCGACTCAGTCTCACTGGAGCCCAATATGGTAACTTTTCTGATCTTTCTCTAGAAGGGGTGTATCATCCACTTGTGGGAAGAATGCATATTGTTGGTTGCAGGGATGTAAGAGTCTATTCCAATCTTGAAGATGGGTTTGACTGTCGGATAGAAGTTGTGGTATCGTATCCTCCCACCACAAACCTTTGGTTTGTCAACCCAACTGCGAGTGTTTCAATAGCAAGTCAAAGGAACCAACTCGATCCATTGTTTTTTAGATCGATCAAGCTTCAAACTGTCCTACTGATTTTTCAGCAGCAACATGCAGACATTAGTAGTTCCAGTCGAGGTGTCGAGGGTACCTTATAGGTTCTCACACCTTTAGTAGGAATTTGTTGCATTTTGAGCCAGTTTTTTTACATGAAACAGAACTTGGACTCCGTCAATTACGTTTCACTCTTGATGGTTTCCATACAAGCACTTGGGTATGGCTTTCCACTGGTTACAGGTCTTGTTGAGTCGAATCAAAGCTCTTCTACTTATATGATGAATCAAATGATTCATGTTATAGATTATTGGGTCAAGATTCCTGTACTGATTTCGTTCTTATTAACACTCAGACTCTACCAGAAAGTTTGGAGATCCCGGATCCGATTACTTAGCCACCATGTGCCATCTGACCTCCCGATTCTCCTCATTACAATGTTTATCCACGTGTTTGGGTTTGGATGGTTTCTCATCGTCTACAAGCTACAATCATGGCTGGTCGGACTAGATGAGTACCTAGGGCTGGTTCAAGATCTGTTTTTGCTTCCTCAAGTTATCGGGAACTTGATATGGCAGATCAATTGCAAACCGCTGCAGAAATCATACTTTGTTGGGTTAACTGTGATTCGACTCCTCCCTCATGTTTACGGCGACAGATCATCCGCAATCGTATATCCTTCTTCCCAGATCGTGCAGCAAGGGGCCATTGGAATACCTGCAATTGCTATTTTTCTTGCGATCGTTGTATATGTTCAACAGAAATGGAGTTACGAGAAACTTAGTCGGACATTCACTTTAGGAATGTTTAGGCTTTTACCACTTCACTTTAGCTTACTGATCATCTTGACGATCTTCATCCTTCATCCCTCGCATCCGATTTTAGGGTTTATCAACTAAAAATGGTACTGTGTATGTGGAATTTACGTGTTCCTCATACGATTGCACCCGACCTTGAGAAAGATTACAGTGAGTTATTTAATCTTTTGTTTGGTGTTTCTTGGTTTGTATATTCAAAGCTCATCGATTTTTCTTTTTCAGATGGTCACGACAATTTCTTCACTTTAAAGATACATCATGGTGGATTTTTTACAAAGTTCCCTGGTAGAAAGTACGCCGAGGGAAGGTTGGCATTCTTTGACTTTGTTGACACTGATCTTTTTTCAGTTCGTGATCTAAATGACATGATTCGTGAGATAGGGTATTCTAAGGATGCCACAATGTACTATCATTATAGAATTCCTAATGTAGACTTAGATTTTGGATTGAAGGCTCTAGGAAATGATCAAGACGTTATATCTATGGCTCAATATGTCCCTCAAAACAGAGTGATTAATGTGTACGTTGAACATGGTTCTACAAGACTTCACACTTACTTCATGTCCCCAAGTAAAGTTGTTATTGAGCAACTGGATGATGATCCTTCTCCTGAACTTTATAGGATTAGGCCCAAGAAGAAAGGAATTGGTTCTTGTAGCAAGAAATTAGACATGAATGTCCCACTTAAAGAATCAACTAATCAAGAACAGAGAGAAGTGTTGGGTTTTGGTATACTACAACATCCTATGGTGCACATACAACCCTAAATACCTTGGATCTATGTTTTCACTAATTATACATGCAAATGGTTTCCAAGGTATTAATCTTACAACTAGCATGCATTTAACATAAAATTATAATATACTAGTTAGCATGACATACCTTTTGATGGAGCTTGAATTCTTGGTGTATTTGGCCTTAAAGAGCTTAGCCCCAATAGTGTGGAAGCCTCAAATGGAATCACAACACACCATGGACAAAGGATGAACTTGAGAGAGAATTCCATGCACACAAAAGACACCATGAACTCTAAAAAGATACCAGTGGCAATTTTGGGCAATGAAGTATCTATTTATATGTGGGATTTCTAGGGTCATGGATATAACCCAAATCCATACCCATGGGTTTTATGATCCATGGTTCATGTGGCCCAACTCTTTATGTATCCATACATAAACTTGGTCCAACATGGATCATAAGCCCAACACATATAAATATAACTAATTATCATAATTAGTCCCCATAGATTTAATTAGTCTCTTTCGACCACTAAATTAATTCCAAATTAATTCTTGATCACTACTAATTAAAACATATGATTTCATATTAATATATTATTACTTATAATATATTAATAAACCATAAATAACCTTATCTCAAAAGTTCATCCTAACAAATTGTCCTGATGATATGCAACCCAAATGGACCATGCTACTCTCGGGTCGAATACATACCAATAATAGTTATGAGCTTAGACACCTAATCCAACAGTCTCCCACTTGGATAAGTCTAAAACTATTATTCAAGTATGACTCCAAGATCCCGAATAGCAATCGTAGCTCTTAAAGCCGCTGTCAAACTCTGAACAAATCAAATGAAATGTCCATTAGATAAGGGATCATATATTCCTCCATTCTAGATATCATATGGACTGAGACATGGATTATAATCATTCTCTCTGTCCATTTGTTTTTTCCCGATTTCCGATTTATGACGACTAACTAATTGAACAAATCAAATCAGTCCAGGCCCGGCCGAGCACTTACGTTTGTCATCACCAAATCATCGAGGGGCCCACAGATATCGCTTTTATCCCGAAGGTAAAAGGGATGGATAAACTTCGACTCATATGGCTTGTTCTACTACTTGTTGAATCATACACAAAGGCACGTTTTATAACATCGAGTTACCAATGCGTTTTCGTGCAATCAATGTATAACCAACTCATAGTAACAACTCATATCTCTAGGTTTGAAGAATATAAGATATTGATCACTCGTGATAAAATCCATGAAGTGATTCCAATGAGCGCGGGTTGAATCCAATACTCAGAACTTATGAGCACTCATGAGTGTTGTAGCCCTTTGTCCAACATCTTAGACCTCTACAAGCCAACCCATGACAGTCTTAATTCATATCTACTTCCAACATATGACCGACTATGGATGGTTTGAATAACTTAGTCATCCAGAACAATGACCTAGTTTATTCTGGAAGTCAAAACATGCAAAATGAAACACAAGAATAATTGAATCGAATATGGTATCAAAACCTATGAACATAAATAAAACACCTTTTATTTATCACCATATGATTACACATTATTCATTGTATACTGTTTCAGCTATCAACTTTATTCTTGAATTTAAAACAATAGTTGTCCCATGCTCCAAGCATGTACACTATGTTTTCTAAACACTAGTCATGCCATACACCAAGTATGCATACTATGTTTGTCTATGATCTTTACTTTGTGAAATAGATCAATTGAATATAACTCCAATGATCCTCTTTTCATAGTCCCAAATCCTTACTGCAAATGCAAGAATTCCAAATTCATGCCATTTACTGAAATCTGTTAGATTCTAAACTTATATGCATTGATCCTCTTGTAATGATTATGCACAAAGTCAGATAGACTTGACAACAAACATTACAGAGCATTCCAAAGGAGATAAACTCCTTGGAAACATCCTTCTTGCATTAAGTTTCCTAATCTTACACAGATTGAATAATTTCTAACTTTGAAACATTTCCATATTCCATTTTGACTATCACTTCTGAACAAGAGTTTCCTCCTTACAGATTATGTCAATATGGTCCTTCCAGAATTAACATTATACTTCCAACTGTCCTTGAGCAACCAATCTTTGGTAAACCTTAGATTGTCCTCGACAATTGTTTAATCCTTTTAGTCATATCAATATCATACACCTTATCTTAGATAGCTCACAGGTGTGTCTAAACAATTTCAGAACTATGAAAAGGGATGCCGTAATCATAGTCTCAATTTTTTAGACCTTTGCCACTTCTCACAAGTCCATGTTAGTGTGCCGGTTAACCACACAGCTTCACTAACGACTTTGAGAATGCAAATATCACAATTGCTATCTACTTCAAATCTACTTGGTGGAAGTATTTCCTCACCATCATTTTCATGAATCGGAGAGAAACCTTATGACCCTTAGATTTAATGGTGTATGTGTTCTTATCCATGTGAATTGTCAAAACCATAGTCACAAGACAAGGATAATGACAAATCCAAACTCATATGGACTGAACTCAATCTTAATTTCTTGCCACCTGGCAGCTCAAGGGCCTGCCATTGCTTCCAAGTTGTTGTGCAACCAATTGAGAACTCTAAGAACTCATATGCAAAGCCAACTTTAACTGGAATGGGCACAGAATATGTCAACACGATAGGTTATAAACCTCAAGTCGTGTGCTAGTGAAGAACTTCAGGTTTTATTCTTGATTAGTTCTTGAGACTTTCAAGACCTTTAAGACTCCCACTGTCCTCTTGACATATAAGACTTTCTTGTCAGATATTCAAGAGATAGTGTGGATTCTAATCAAGACAAACACTTCACACAATTGGCCTTAGTTGGTCTTTGTTTTATCCAAAACATCACAACTTACCAATTTCAAATGTACAAGAGTAGAAAACTTTTACTCTTACATTTGATAAGTGTTTTAAACCTTCTTTAAGACATGTCACTCAAGTTACAATCTTAGAGTATAACTCTAAGAATTGTTTTTGGAACGAAGTATTAATCATCTTCTTGATTTAACCACTTCAATAATTCATAACTCCTCTTCTTAACTATCAGAATGCACTTAGAGGATGAATTGTGATAAGGTCTCAAAATCATTAAGATGGTCTTAAAACATGATACTAAAGTACTCTCCCATCTTTTCAGATTTGAGAAACTTTTATCTTTCTGCCTAAATTGATTCTTCTTATTCGCTCTGCCATACATTGGAACCTTTTCCAATGTCTCAGAATTACACTTAAGCTTGTAAGTATAACCATATTTACTGAGCTATAGTAAATTATGACGAATAGTCTTATCGATCTTTTGTGGTGGACTCTGACCAGTGCACAAGAATGTGTACCCGATCCCTTAGTCCTTCACTTGACTCACACACCCATGTGAACAAGTAGTTAGTCTTAATTTTTCCAATGCTCGAAAGTTCTCATTCATCATGCTATACAACTTGCATGATTCCAAGTTTCTATCCAACTGAAACTTGGGTGATGAGAATCTTTCCTTATTTGGTAAATTTAGACACTACCACAAATGAAAGAATCAAATTCATATTTCCACTATTGCTCTTAATGGAATCTTATAAGCAACACAGATTTTCACAAATGTCATTGTAGGTATATTTTAAAATAAATAAAATCAAAAGATTTACCTTTTATTTTAAAACTTTGCGGAAAAACTTATCCTTACAATCTATATGAAAACTTGTTGTTATCTATTCCTAAGCAAAATATCATAACTCCTAAGAAGTAGCTCAAGAATCCGATCTTCAAACTATGCGATAGAAATCCATCTACGCGATCAGATTCAGCATATTCTTTCTTTAAGTTTCTTCACTTTTCTTTGATTCTTAAAACATCAACATGTGACCCAGTCACATCATGTATCAAGAATCTCAGAATTGAAACTTAGCAGAGTTAGATAGTGGACTTTACCTGAAGTAGAGTCAAACTTATTGACTTTAACATCCTTAGGTAAATTTGGCAGCTTCGCAACCAATGCCCCTTTCTTTGGCAATATAAACATATGGACCCTTTGGTAATGGGACTATCTCAGACTTAGCTTTTCTCTTTACCATTTGGTCAACCGAGTTGACTATGGCCGATCCATTTCCATTGGGAAGAGAATGCTTTTTTGGATTCCCAGTGTCATCATTGTCAATGTCCATAAAGTTTTTAGGAAGTTGATCTTAGCAAATAGATAAGATCATTAAGGGTCTTGTCATAGTCTGTTTCATAGGTGTTCCAAAAGAACTCACTATGTGACTTAGAAAGTAGTTGAGCCACCAACTTTCTCAAGACTTTGACACCCAACTCTCCCGGCTTGTCAATATGTGACTACATCTCCAAGATGTGATCACACATAGACCTTTGCTTGCCAATAGGGCTTGAGTGACCTTAAACTTTTCAGGAACTTGTGGGTTAGGGAGAATAATTGGAGGAGGTGAAAGAAGTATGATTTCCATGGGACATCATCTTCATTTAGGAAAGCTTGTTTCAAGAGATTTGGGAAGATCATAAATGTCTAAACCATACATCTTTTGGGAGATACTCAAGATAGCTGATTTAAAGTCCTTAATATAACACCCAATATGAAATATTAAGGCTAGGACCCAACACAATACTTTTATAACTTGGAAGAGGGATGCCGTAATCCAAGCTATAAAATATTGGAAGGTAGGCGAATGACGATTCACCAATTTCCACCATGAAAACGAAATATATATTATTAGGTTTTAATTGGTTTTTGAAACTCCTAGATCTTTGAGATTCATTGAACTGTTCAAATGACATGTTTCAATCTCGAATGTGCCCTTCAGGTTTTGTGACTGGGATGTCGAGGATCACAAAACAAGGTGTGAAGTAACCATGCAAATTACTTGGTACCCCTAAGTGTTTACCCCTCAATCGATGTGCCGGTTAACCACACACGCTCCATCGATACTATGATAAACATTAGGTTACCCTTTGCCTACCTTGTTAAATACGAGTTAGTGTGCCGGTTAACCACACACGCTCCACTAACCGACTTAAACAAAGTGCAAAGTGTAATTTCATGGATTAGCACCTTATTCACTTTTTCCTAAGTAACTAAGATTGGGTATTTATAAAAGGTTTAGTTACTTAGTATTTATCATTAATACTTTTAATGAAGGGAGAACTATATTCCTTGTCCTACCCGTTCGGCTAACGACCCTCCACCGGTCAAGGAAGCGGTGGGTGAGAGTGGACACCCATTAAACTACCATTTTATAGGCAGTAACCTTATACCCCCTTATAGACCGGCTTCGTGAATGAGGCCTACTAACGGTAAGACTGACTTTGTTCTTATACATACATACATACATATATATATATATATATATATATATATATATATATATATATATATATATATATATATATATATATATATAAGTATTAACTATTAATTTAATTAAACTTAAACCATGTCTTTATGAAATTATTAACTCTTTTAATTAGACACTTTAATTAATTTAATGAAGTCCATAAAGTTTGAACTTTAACTTTTAAAATTCTTGGGTTTGGAATTAAAGTGTATATGGGGTTTGACTTTACAAATTCCAAAACTTGAGGACAAGTTTTGAACAATTCAAAAAAACTTATGGTTTCCATAACTTATGAATTTTAAAGTGGTTTAATGGAAAAAACCCTTCAAGTTCCATAACTTGTAGACAAGTTATGGAAGACTTTAAAAGCATTAAAAATGTGACTCTTCATTTTTTCATAACTTATGGAATTTTTATGGGTTTTAAAATTCATAAATGTGACTTTTCATGTAACTTGAGGACAAGTTACAAAAACACATATTATGAACAACTTCAAGATTAATTTGGATTGAAAACAACTATCTCATAATTTTTCCTATTAATCTAAACAAACTCATAAACATGAACATTCATAATCAACATTTTTCAAGCATCATATAAACATGTATAAAACTTGAAACTTTGATTATTATCCTTTATTTGGATGAGAATAAACATTACCATAGTATCAAAAAACAAATTTTATGAACAAAAACACTTTGCGGTAATGATTCTAATCCAAAACAGGCCAAAAAACTCGAAGATAAGCTGTCAGGGGGTCCAACTCGTCGAGTGCATGAACCAACTCGACGAGTTGGATGAATTTGTTCATGGACTCGTCGAGTCCATCACTGGACTCGTCGAGTCTGCTGTCCCGACAACAAAAAATTCGATTTTTTTCAGTTTTTTTTTCAGCAACTTGCATCAAGTATAATTGAAAACAACCCATGTCTCTGATACCACTGTTGGGTTTTGGTATACTACAACATCCTATGGTGCACATACAACCCTAAATACCTTGGATCTATGTTTTCACTAATTATACATGCAAATGGTTTCCAAGGTATTAATCTTACAACTAGCATGCATTTAACATAAAATTATAATATACTAGTTAGCATGACATACCTTTTGATGGAGCTTGAATTCTTGGTGTATTTGGCCTTAAAGAGCTTAGCCCCAATAGTGTGGAAGCCTCAAATGGAATCACAACACACCATGGACAAAGGATGAACTTGAGAGAGAATCTCATGCACACAAAAGACACCATGAACTCTAAAAAGATACCAGTGGCAATTTTGGGCAATGAAGTATCTATTTATATGTGGGATTTCTAGGGTCATGGATATAACCCAAATCCATACCCATGGGTTTTATGATCCATGGTTCATGTGGCCCAACTCTTTATGTATCCATACATAAACTTGGTCCAACATGGATCATAAGCCCAACACATATAAATATAACTAATTATCATAATTAGTCCCCATAGATTTAATTAGTCTCTTTCGACCACTAAATTAATTCCAAATTAATTCTTGATCACTACTAATTAAAACATATGATTTCATATTAATATATTATTACTTATAATATATTAATAAACCATAAATAACCTTATCTCAAAAGTCCATCCTAACAAATTGTCCTGATGATATGCAACCCAAATGGACCATGCTACTCTCGGGTCGAATACATATCAATAATAGTTATGGGCTTAGACACCTAATCCAACAAGAAGATGGTGTGTATGATTTTTCCATGTCCCTAGTTCCTTTTGAGCCAAACAAACAAGATGTGGTTAATGAGTTTAAGAATGATTCATATTTCCCTGTACCAAAAGAAACTGATACAATGCAAGAAATTACAGTTGATATTAATTTCCATGACCATAGGGAAATACTATATGATTTTGAGCCTTTTAGTAGTTATGGATATCAGAATATGGGTGAGTTTGAAAGAGAGGTTGAAGTTGAAGAAGAACGGGATGAAGAAGATGAACAAGGGCATGCAGAGGATTCAAAAGATGATTCAGAAGAGCATACAGAAGAAGAGGATGATTCTGACTACATTTTTGACCCAAAAGCTATTTTAGATGACTGGGAGGTTGATATGAGAGAGTTTAACAGCTGTGTGGATGAGGTTGAATGGTTTGGACAAGGACCAAACATAGAATTAGATTTAAATAAAGATGATGATTTCGGTGTGATCAACGATGATGAGTTTGAAAGTGCAGGATATGAGGAAGACCTAAGGAAGAGAATGTTAAAAAACCTGAACAAGAAGGTGCCTTGTTCTTCTGGGGTAGTTCATGTTACACCATTTTTTCTGGGTCAAGGTTTTAAAACCAAAAAGGATATACAGGGTCACATGAAGATGCTTTCAATAAAAACAAGGAGGGCCCTACACATGGCCAAAATGAAAAATTGAGAGTAAGAGTAAAATGTAAAGGGGTGGTTCCAGATTCCACTGGTGGTGGTGTTGGGTTTTGAGCATTCTAACACTCCTATGGTGTACATGCAACCCTATAAACCTTGGATCTATGTTTTCTCTATTATACATGCAAATATTAACTATTCCAAGGTTTCATCCTAACTAGCATATTATGAAGCACCTATACTACAAAGTTCTAGTTAGATGACATACCTTTTGATGTAGCTTGATGTCTTCAAGCTTTAAGAGCTTAGCCGCAATAGTGTGGAAGCCTCAAATGGAATCACAAATCACCAAAACACCTTGGAAGAACTTGAGAGAATATGTATGCACACTAAAATCGGCCCACTCTTATTTTCACATACTTGTGCCAATTTTGTGAGCCACGGACGCCTTTATATATTATGGAGGATTAGGGTTACATCCATGTAAACCCTAATACCCATGACCTTTCATTTACATAGGATCCATGGGTTAAAAGCTCCATGGACCATCCATGAAAGCTTAGCCCAACCTAAATGAACTTGGCCCATATATATAAGAGTCCATATTTAATTAGTTCTTTTTGATCACTTAATTAATTCTAAATTAATTCTCGATCAATACTAATTAAATAATATGATTCCATATTAATATATTAGAACTTATAATATATTAATATAAATCATAAATATACTATTCTCAAAAGACTATCCATATAAATTGTGCCGGTGAAGTGCAACCCAAATGGACCATGTCGGGTCGGGTCAAGTACATACCAAATATAGTTATGGACTTAGACATTAATCCAACAGTCTCCCACTTGGATAAGTCTAAAACTATTATTGAGTATGACTTCAAAACCTAACTGGCAATCGTAGCTCTTAAAGCCGCTGTCGAACTCTGACCTTGTCAATGACTTGTCCATTAGATAAGGGATCCTATATTCCTCCATTCTAGATATCATATGGACTGAGACATGGATTATAATCATTCTCTCTGTCCATTTGTTGTTTCCCGATTTTCGATTTATGATGACTGACTGATTGAACAAATCAAATCAGTCCTGGCTTGGCCAAGCACTCACATGTGTCATCGCTAAATCATCGAGGGGCCCACAGATATCGCTTTTATCCCGAAGGTAAAAGGAATGGATAAACTTCGACTCATATGGTTTGTTCTACTACTTGTTGAATCATACACAAAGGTACGTTTTATAACATCGAGTTACCAAATGCGTTTTTGTGCAATCAATGTATAACCAAATCATAGTAACAACTCATATCTCTAGGTTTGAAGAATATAAGATATTATCGTCTCATGATCACTCGTGATAAAATCCATGAAGTGATTCAAATGAGCGCGAGTTGAATCCAATACTCAGAACTTATGAGCACTCATGAGTGTTGTAGCACCACTTTGTCCACCAACTTGGACCTCTACAAACCAACCCATGACAGTCTTGATTCATATCTACTTCCAATATATGACCGACTGCGGATGGTTTGAATAACTTAATCATTCAGGAAGAGCGACTTAGTTATTCTGGAAGTCAAAACATGCAAAGTGAAACACAAGAATAAATGAATCAAATATGGTATCAAACCCTATGAATATAAATAAACACTTTTATTTATCACCATACTGATTACTCATTATTCATTGTTTCGGTTTTATCAACTTTATACTTGAATTAAAAACACTAGTTGTCCCATGCTCCAAGCATGTACACTATGTTTTTCTTAAACAATAGCTTTGCCATACACCACTCTATGTTTGTCTATGATCCTTACTTTGTGAAATAAACCAATTGAACATAATTTCAATGATTCTAATTTCACACTCCCAAATCCTTATCGAAAAATGTGAGAATTTCAAATTCCTATCATTTATCGAAATCTGTTTAGATTTTAAACTTATATGCACTGACCCTCCTGTAATGAATATGTACAAAGTCACAAAGACTTGTCAACAGTCATTATAAGGTATTCCAATGGAGATCAACTCCATGGAAACTAAGTCTCATATTCAAAGTACATTCCTTTGGACATGCTTCTTGCATTAAGTTTTCTAATCTTACACAGATAACTTCCACCTATGGAGACAACTCCATATTCTCATTTTGACTATCACTTCTGAATAAGAGATGCCTCTTTTCAGAATATGTCAATATGGTCCTTCCAAAATTAGCACTATACTTCCAACTGTCCTTGAGCAACCAATCTTTGGTAAACCTCAGATTGTCCTCGACAATTGCTTAATCATTTTAGCCATATCCAATTCTAGACCTTTTCCCTTCTTAATGCCTCTAGGCATTTGGAAAAATTTAGAAATGACAAATATTATAGCACATGCAATTGATCCCGTACCCAAAGCAAATGGTACACGATTCATGATGTCTCACATAAAGACATGATTCTAGACTAGTCTTTTGCTACAATATTTTTATTTGCCATGTTTTCAAAATTTGATTATGAAGAGGGATGCCGTAATCATAATCGAATTTTGAGAACGCAATATATAGAATTTCCTTAAGTTGAACCAATCCAACATGAAATTCATATATATATTCTTGACTAAAGATGATTAAGGTCTTAAACTAAGCCTTTAGAACTAATATGAAGTATATCCTCTCCCTTAATTATAGCAAAACAACTTTTTCAATCCCTGCAGCCTCACGAATTGAAACTTTTGTTTTCTATAATTAACATTGCTAACTTGCAACACTAACAATAATTATCATGCTCCCACTAACATGATGATTATTAGCATAACACTTATGCTCCCACTAGCTTTGACATGTACTCAGAAATCAGCTGGACTTCTAGAAATCAATACTATATTGACTTTCTTACCAAAGTTCAGATTTCTGATACGAGATGCTTTGATAAAACTTTATCAAAATCATACACCTTTCCTTAGATAGCATGCATGTGTGTCTAAACAATTTCAGAACTATGAAAAGGGATGTCGTAATCATAATCTCAATTGTTTAGACCTTTTGCCATCTGCTTCAAATCTACTTGGTGGAAGTGTTTCCTCACCATCATTTTCATGAATCGGAGAGAAACCTTATGACCCTTAGATTTTATGGTGTATGTGTTCTTATCCATGTGAATCGTCAAAACCATAGTCACAAGACAAGGATAATGACAAATCCAAACTCATATGGACTGAACTTATGCAATCTTAACTTATTGCCACCTGGCAGTACAGGGCCTGCCATTGCTTCCAAGTTGTTATGCAACCAATTGAGAACTTTTAGAACTCCTATGCAAAGCCAACTTTAACTGGAATGGGCACAGAATATGTCAACACGATAGGTTATAAACCTCAAGTCGTGTGCTAGTGAAGAACCTCAGGTTTTATTCTTGATTAGTTCTTGAAATTCTTTTTAGGATCTTTAAGACTCCCACTATCCTCTTGACATATAAGATTATCTTGCCAAATATTCAAGAGATAGTGCGGATTCTTTATCAAGACAAACACTTCACACAATTGGCCTTAGTTGGTCTTTGTTTTATCCAAAACATCACAACTTACCAATTTCAAATGTACAAGAGTAGGACACTTTTACTCTTACATTTGACAAGTGTTTTAAACCTTTCTTTAAGATATGTCACTCAAGTTACAATCTTCGAGTATGACTCTAAGAATTGTTTTGGAACGAAGTATGACTCAACTTCCTGATCTAACCATTTCAACAATTTATGACTCCTCTTCTTAGTCATAAGAATGCACTAAGATGACCTTTAGAGGACTAATTGTGATATGATTTCTAAATCATTAAGATGATCACAAACATGATACTAAAGTACTCTCCCATCTTTTCAGATTTGAGAAACTTTTATCTTTCTGCCTAATTTGATTCTTCCCATTCGTTCTGCCATACATTGAGACTTTTCCAATGTTTCAAAATTATACTTAAACTTGTAAGTATAACCATATTTACTAAACTTTAGTAAATCAAATAGTCTTAACGAGCTTTGTGGTGGACATGACCAGTGCACAAGAATGTGTAATCGATCCCTTTAGTCCTTCACTTGACTCACACATCCATGTGAACAAGTAATTAGTCTTGATTTTCCAATGCTTGAAAGTTCTCATTCATCATACTATTCAACTTGCATGATTCCAAGTTTCGGTCCAATTGAAACTTGGGCGATGAGGAACTTTCCTGATTTGGTAAATTTAGACACTACCACAAATGAAAGAATCAAATCCATTTTCCAATATTGCTGTCAGTGGAATCATATAAGCAACAATTTTCCACAAATGCCATTGTAAGGATACTTCAAATAAATAAAATTAAACAATTTTCTTTTATTTTAAAACTTTGCGGAAAAACTTCTCCTTACAATCCACATGGAAAATTGTTGTTATCTATTCCTTAGCAATATATCATAACTTCTTAAGCAACTGCTCAAAATTCTGATGCGATCGAAATCCACCTTCGCGATCAGAATCAGCATATACTTCCTTTAAGATTTCTCTCTATTCTTTGATTCTTAAAACATCAACATGTGACCCAGTCACATCATGTAATGAGGATCTCAGAATAGAACTTAACAGAGTTAGATAATGGGCTCTACCTGATGTAGAGTCAAACTTATTGACTTTAACATCCTTAGGTAAATTTGGCAGCTTTGCAATCAACGCCCCTTCCTTCGGCAAAATAAACATATGGACCCTTTGGTAATGGGGCTATCTCAGACTTAGCCTTTCTCTTTACCATTTGGTCAACCGGGTTGACTATGGCCAATCCCTTTCCATTGGGAAGAGAATGCTTTTTCTGGATTTCCAGTGTCACCATTGTCACTGTCCATAAAGTTTTTTGGGAAGTTGATCTTCTAATCAAATTTGCTTTA
This sequence comes from Lactuca virosa, assembly GCF_052849685.1. Taxonomy (NCBI): domain Eukaryota; kingdom Viridiplantae; phylum Streptophyta; class Magnoliopsida; order Asterales; family Asteraceae; genus Lactuca; species Lactuca virosa. The sequence goes on along the minus strand of NC_136426.1, from coordinate 64,950,706 downwards.
CTATCGTTCCAAATCATTGCTGATTCAGCAGCACCAAGCAAATAGATATGATCATTAAGGTTCATGTCATAGTCTGTTTCATAGTAGTCCCAAAGGAACTCACTATGTGACTTAGAAAGTGATTGAACATCCAACTTTCTCAAGACTTTGACACCCAACTCTCCCGGCTTGTCAATATGTGACTTCATCTCTAAGATGTGATCACACATAGACCTTGCTTGCCATTAGGGCTTGAGTGACCTTGAACTTGTGGGTTAGGGAGAATAATTGGAGGAGGTGGAGGAAGAGAAGTATGGCTTCCATGAGCCAAACTCGGGAAGTCATATTCATTAGGAAAGCTTGGTTTGGGAAGATCATTGTTGTCTAAACCATACATCAACAATGGGAGAAATTCACGTAAAGTTGATTTAAGTCCTTAATATAACACCCAATATGATATATTAAGGCTAGGACCCAACAAACTTTTTTATAACTTGGAAGAGGGATGTCGTAATCCAAGCTGTAAAATATTTGAAGGTAGGTGAATGACGATTCACCAATTTCCACCAAGATAAACGAAATGTATTATTAGGTTTTAATTGGTTTTGAAACTCCTAGATTCTTTTGAGATTCATTGAACTTTTCAATGGCATTTTTCAATCTCGAGTGTGCCCTTCAGGTTTTGTGACTGGGATGTCGAGGATCACAAAAAAAGTGTGAAGTAACCATGCAAATATACTTGGTACCCTTAATATTTACCCCTCAATCGATGTGCCGGTTAACCACACACGCTCCAACGATACTATGATAAACATTAAGTTACCCTTTGCCTACCTTGTTAAGTCCAAGTTAGTGTGACGGTTAACCACACACGCTCCACTAACAGCTTAAACAAAGTGCAAAGTGTAATTTCATGGATTAGCACTTTGTTCACATTTTCCTAAGTAACTAAGATTGGGAATTTATAAGTGTTTAGTTACTTAGTATTTATCATTATACTTATAATGAAGGGAGAATTATAGTCCTTGTCCTACCTGTTCGGCTAACGACCCTCCACCGGTCAAGGAAGCGGTGACTGAGAGTGGACACCCATTAAACTGCCATTTTATAGGCAGTAACCTTATACCCCCCTTATAGACCGGCTTCGTGAACGAGGCCTACTAATGGTAAGACGACTTGCTCGTATACATATAATATATTAAACTTTTAATATTATAATAGTATAAGGGTGTATTTTAGACATTTAAAATACTTGGTGGTTTAATCTATTAATTAAACTAGACTTTTAATTTAATTAAACTCAAACCATATATTTATGGATGAATAATACTCTTTTAATTAAACGCTTTAATTAACTATTAATAAAGTCCATAAGATTTAATTTGAACTATTCAACAAAACATCATAATTCCAATTATTAAACTCAAAATTAAAACCATTTAATTAATTGTTTAAGTTATGAACCCAAGAGTTTTAGAATTCAATTCTTTTTTCATAAAAAACTTTTCTCAAATTCCAAAACTTGAGGGCAAGTTTTGTAATTCTTGAAAACCTTTGGATTCCATAACTTATGGAAGTTTCAAAAACCCTTAAGATCACAACTTTTAAAAAAAAACTTTTGAGCTCCAAAATTTTATGACAAAATATGTAACTCCTTAAAACATTTAGATCAAACTTTTAAAACTAATAAAATAATCATATCATTTTATCTTTTACTAAATTTGACCTAATTCAACTCATATAACAAATGATTCAAATTTTACAAATAATTCGTTTTTCATAAAACAAGTAATTATTCTCAAATTTGACAAACATCATGTTTTTTTCCCTTTTTTTTCCAACTTGAAAATAAAACATTTGCATCAATATAACAGAAAACAACCCATGGCTCTGATACCACTGTTGGGTTTTGAGCATTCTAACACTCCTATGGTGTACATGCAACCCTATAAACCTTGGATCTATGTTTTCTCTATTATACATGCAAATATTAACTATTCCAAGGTTTCATCCTAACTAGCATATTATGAAGCACCTATACTACAAAGTTCTAGTTAGATGACATACCTTTTGATGTAGCTTGATGTCTTCAAGCTTTAAGAGCTTAGCCCCAATAGTGTGGAAGCCTCAAATGGAATCACAAATCACCAAAACACCTTGGAAGAACTTGAGAGAATATGTATGCACACTAAAATCGGCCCACTCTTATTTTCACTTACTTGTGCCAATTTTGTGAGCCAAGGACCCCTTTATATATTATGGAGGATTAGGGTTACTGATGGGTTTTTGAGCATTCTAACACTTCCTAAGTGTACATGCAACCCTAATAACCTTGAATCTATGTTTTCTCTATATACATGCAAATTTCTTTTTCAAGGTTATTTCCTAACTAGCATGGCATGGGGATTACATAAAACATAAAAACTAGTAGAAATACATACCTTGTTGTTGCTTGGATTCCTTCAAGACTTTGTGAGCCTAGCACCCCAAATGTTGTGCCTCAAATGCTTCACACAACACCACAATACTTGGAATAACTTGAGAGAATACTTCTAGCACTCAAAATCGGTTATGCCCTCTCTAGTAACACTAGGTCATCTAGATCATGATTTTGCTAGCCATAGGGTTCCTTTTATAGTGTTGTCATAATTAGGGTTTACACATGAATGCCCTTAATTGTCATGACTCTTGATTTCCCATGACCCATGGATTTGTAACTCCCATGGACTATCCATGGAGCTCCATATGGTTATAACCAAACCCATAAACCATGGATCATTAATCCACCATAAAAGAATTGATGATTGTCATAATCAACCCTATATATTTAATTAGTCTCACTTTGATCACCAAATTAATCCTAGATTAATACTTGATCAATACTATAAATAATACTATTATTAATATATTAGAACTTATAATATATTAATAAACATGAGTGCCTTATTCTCTCATTTAGTCTATCCAAGTATTGCAATGCCATGCAACCCAAATGGACCATGCCGGGTCGGGTCAAGTACATACCAAATAAAGTTATGGACTTAGACACTATATCCAACCATAAAAGAATTGATGATTGTCATAATCAACCCTATATATTTAATTAGTCTCACTTTGATCACCAAATTAATCCTAGATTAATACTTGATCAATACTATAAATAATACTATTATTAATATATTAGAACTTATAATATATTAATAAACATGAGTGCCTTATTCTCTCATTTAGTCTATCCAAGTATTGCAATGCCATGCAACCCAAATGGACCATGCCGGGTCGGGTCAAGTACATACCAAATAAAGTTATGGACTTAGACACTATATCCAACAGTCTCCCACTTGGATAAGTCTAATAACTATATTTGCAAATATAACTTCAAAATCCGACTAGCAATCGTAGCTCTTTCAAAGTCTCTCGGAACTGAGATGATGATGATACGCAATTTAAGATAAGTGATCATATAATCCTCTGTTCTCATGATATCAGTCGGACAAACACATGGAACATGGTCTTACTTATTGTCCAGCATTTGTTTCTCGATCTCTGATTTGTTTCGACATAGAACTAAATTGAACACATCAATTAGGTTCTGACCGGGCCCGGTACATAAGTCCAAACCAAATCATCGAGGGGCCCAGATATCGCTTCTATTTCTAGAAGGAACAGATAAACTTGACTGATATGCTTGTACTAACTACTTGTTGAATTATTCACAAAGGCACGTTTTATAACATCGAGTTACCAATGCGTTTTCGTACAATCAATGAATAACCAACTCATAGTCAACAACTCATATCTCTAGGTTTGAAGATTTATATGATATTACCGTCTCACGATCACTCGAGATAAATTCCATGAAGTGATGCAAGTGAGCGTGTGTTGGATCCAATACTCAGCCCTTATGAGTACTCATGAATGTTGTAGCAACCATTGCATTGTCCAAAGCACTTTTAGACAAATCATACAAGCCAAATTCATGACAGTCTTAAATCAATACTTACTTCCAAAGTTTGACTGACTGTGGATGGTTTGAATAATAACATAATTATTTTGGAAGTAAAAACATGCAAAATTGAAACATAGTAAACAATCAACACAAGATAGTAACACCTTACTCATAAATAAATAACAACTTTTATTTATCATCAAATGTCAATTACATTTTACAAGTTTCAGGAATCTAATTATTGAAACTAATATCATCCTTCAGTCCAATGCGCCTCGCATGCTGTAAATGCTTAACCCTGCTCAGTCCCTTCGTGAGGGGATCTGCCGGGTTCTCATCTGATGATACCCTCTTAGCCACGAGGAGTCCTTCTTCTATTCGATGTCTGATGAAATGGTATTTTCTATCAATGTGCCTAGATCTCCCGTGATCTCTCGGTTCCTTAGCCAAAGCAACCGCACTTTCGCTGTCACAGAAAATTTCCATTGGCTCCTTTATAGCTGGTACAACTCCAAGGTCTCCGATGAAGTTCTTTAGCCATATCGCCTCTTTAGCCGCTTCACTTGCTGCTATGTACTCTGATTCACAAGTAGAATCAGCTACTGTCTCCTGCTTGGAACTTTTCCAAGTAATTGCCCCTCCATTTAGGATAAAGACCCAGCCTGACTGAGAGCGGAAATTATCCCTATCAGTCTGGAAGCTAGCATCGCTATATCCTTCCACTCTCAAGTCATCACTGCCTCCGAGGGTAAGGACCCAATCCTTAGTCCTCCGCAGATACTTGAGAATGTTCTTTACCGCTATCCAGTGTGCCTTGCCAGGGTTCCCTTGATATCTACTGACCATGCTCAAAGCAAAGGCCACATCAGGGCGAGTACAAGTCATAGCATACATGATCGAGCCCACAGCGGAAGCATATGGTATATGACTCATCTTAGCTATCTCAGCCTCTGTACTCGGACTCTGAGTCTTACTCAGCTTGGCATTACTCTGGATTGGTAATTCTCCTTTCTTGGAATCTTGCATACTGAACCTCTTCAGTACCTTATCCACATAAGTACTCTGACTAAGTCCAATTAGTCTCTTACTCCTATCTCTCAATATCCTTATCCCTAGGATATAGGCAGCTTCCCCAAGGTCCTTCATAGCGAAACACTTCCCAAGCCAGGACTTAACCTCCTGCAAGGTTGGGACGTCGTTTCCTATGAGAAGTATGTCATCCACATACAACACCAAGAAGCTAACTATGCTCCCACTAGCCCTGACATACACACAAGACTCATCCTCACTCCTAGAAAAGCCAAACTCTTTGACTTTCTCATCAAAGCAAAGATTCCATCTGCGAGATGCTTGTTTCAATCCATAAATGGATTTATCAAGCTTACACACTCTATTAGGGTATCTTGTATCGACAAAACCCTCTGGTTGAGCCATGTAAACATCCTCAGCCAACTTTCCATTAAGGAAAGCGGTTTTGACATCCATTTGCCATATTTCATAATCATGAAATGCAGCTATGGCTAACAATACTCTAATAGACTTAATCTTAGCTACTGGTGAGAAGGTCTCATCATAGTCAACTCCCGGAGTTTGAGTAAAGCCCTTCGCAACCAGTCGCGCTTTGTAAGTATGTACCTTCCCATCCATGTCGGTCTTCTTCTTGAAGATCCATTTGCACCCAACTGTCTTACGACCTGGTACATTGTCAACCAAGTTCCAAACTTGATTGTCATGCATGGACTGAATCTCGCTGTCCATAGCCTCCTTCCACTTAGCAGACTCAGGGCCTGCCATGGCTTCCCTGTAATTATTAGGATCATCCAAATCTATTAGTGTACTATCACTAATAAATGTATCACCTTCAGTGGTGATGTGATAACCATAATAAAAATCAGGTGTGTTCCTCACCCTAGTGGAACGTCTTGGAGGTACAGACTCATCTATCGGATCAACATGAGTTTCTTCCTCAGGTTGGTCGATAGCATTTGAGGTTCCTTCACCACTTGACTCTTGAAGTTCTTCAAGGTTAATTTGCCTCCCACTGTCCCCTTGGCTTATGAATTCTCTCTCACGAAAGAATCCTCTTCTTGCCACAAAAACCACATTATCATTGGGTCTGTAGAAGAGGTAACCAAAGGATCTCTGTGGGTAGCCGATGAAAATACACCTCTCACTTCGAGGTTCAAGCTTATCATGAGTCTTACGCCTCACGAAAGCTTCACAACCCCAAATCTTGATGTGGTCCAAATTGGGAACTTTTCCAGTCCACATCTCGTGAGGTGTTTTGGCAACCTTTTTAGTAGGGACTAGATTAAGGATATGGGCAGCAATCTCTAAGGCATACCCCCAGAAAGAGATTGGTAACGAAGCTCGACTCATCATGGAACGAACCATATCCAACAAGGTTCGATTGCGCCTCTCAGCTACACCATTCAACTGTGGTGTTCTGGGAGGTGTCAATTGTGAGACAATCCCACATTCCTTAAGATAGTCAAGGAACTCAATGCTAAGATACTCTCCTCCCCGATCGGATCGGAGCATCTTGATGTTCCTGCCCAATTGATTCTCCACTTCCTGCTTAAACTCTTTGAACTTTTCAAAGGTTTCTGACTTATGCTTGATTAAGTAAATATATCCATATCTACTGTAATCATCAGTAAAAGTCACATAATAGCGATTAGCATCCCTTGTAGCAACTCTGAAGGGCCCACACACATCCGTGTGTATAAGGTCCAACAAACCTTCACCCCTATCACAAGTACCTGTGAAGGGTGACTTTGTCATTTTTCCAAGTAAACAAGACTCGCAACTATCATCTGACTTGAGGTCAAATGATTCCAAGACTCCAGCCTTTTGGAGTTGGCCTATGCGCTTCTTGTTAACATGTCCAAGACGACAATGCCACAAGGATGCTTTATCCAAGCTATCTGAAGAATCAATATACAACACATTATTTCCTAGATTGTCTACAACATTCACGACTTCATATACAGCATCACAAGGTAATGCTTTAAAGTAAAATACATCATTGTAATAAACATTAATAGCACCATTTTTATTATCAAATGAAAATGAAAAACCTTGTTTGTACAAGCCATGAAAAGAAATAATATTTCTCGCCATTTCGGGCGAGTAACAACACTTATTCAAATCTAACATTAACCCATTATTAAGCAATAAAGAATAAACTCCTATCTTGGTAACAGGTGATGCTTTCCTGTTGCCCATGACTAAGTTTATCTTCTCGTGCTCCACTTGCTCACTTCTTCTTAGTGCCTGCAAATCAGTACAGATGTGAATACCACAACCTGTATCAAGCACCCAAGAATTAGCATTAGATGAGTTATTAGACAATATTGTGTAAATACATGCATGGGTGGGTTTAACCTTCCCATCCTTTACATCTTGCAGATATTTAGGGCAGCTTCGCTTGAAGTGTCCCTTATCCTGGCAATAGAAGCACTGTGCTTCCTTTGGGTTTGAAGGAGGAGTAATGGGACCTTTCTTTGTCCCACTTGAAGAGGAACCATCAAGAGTCTTACCCTTGGTACCCTTCGAAGGGCTTTTCCTCTTCTTACCCTTTCCCTGCCCAATAGCCAGAACAGGGGCTGTTGAAGGAGTAGAAGTAGCAACCGCTTTACCCTTAAGGCCATTTTCAGCTGTCCTTAAGAGTCCTTGAAGTTTGCTAAGTGTGACTTCCTCCTTGTTCATATGATAAGTCATATGAAATTGATCATAACTTGGAGGTAAGGAATGGAGAATGATGTCAATCGCCATTTCCTCAGGAAAGTCAACATTTAGCTTCAGCAACCGGTCAACGAACCTTTGCATCTTCTGCAAGTGACCGGTGATGGGTTCACCATCCTTCATCCTTGAGGTTATCATAGAGGAGATGATTTCATACCTCTCTTGACGCGCGCTCTGATGGTACCTTTCCATCAGATCCAAGTGCATCTCATAGGGGTAGAAATCTTCATAGGATTTTTGAAGTTCAGGAGTCATGGTGGCCATCATGATGCATGCTACTTTAGTAGCATCATTTTCATGTGCAACAAACTCTGCAAACTCTTCAGGAGTAGCAGTGGCTTCACTCACAACCTTAAGCTCCCTATCGAGGACATATTCTTTGTCCTCATAGCGGGTAATCATTCTGATGTTTCTGATCCACTCATTGAAATTGGATCCATCAAAGATGACCTTACCATACAAGTTCATAAGGGAAAAGGAGCCTGTTGGGTTTGAGCCAGAAGCATTGTTGGAAGACACCTGAAAGGAAAGAAAGACAAGTTTCATTAGATTAGGAATCCTTAATAATTCACCCAAATGAAATATTAAGGCTAGGATCCAACAAACTATTTATAGTTGGAAGAGGGATGCCGTAATCCATACTATAAAATATTTGAAGGTAGGTAAATGACGATTTACCAATTTCCACCATAAGAACGAAATATTTTATTATTAGGTTTTATTGGTTTTGAAACTCCTAGATCTTTTGAGATACATTGAACTTTTCAATGGCATGTTTGAATCTCGATTGTGCCCTCTCAAGTTTGAGACTGGGATGCCGAGGATCACAAACAAGGTGTGAATAACCATACAAATTAACTTGGTACCCTCAACAATATTACCTAATCGATGTGCCGGTTAACCACACACGCTCCACCGATCTATAATAAGGTCAAGTTACCCTTTGCCACTCTTAGTAGTCCATGTTAGTGTGCCGATTAACCACACACGCTCCACTAACGACTTGGTAAGGTACAAAGTGTAATTTTATGGGCTAGCACCAATTTCACATTTTCCTAAAGTAACTAAAATTGGGAATTTATAATGTATAGTTACTTTATAATTCATTATACTTTTAACAAGTATTTAAAGTCGTATCCTACCCGTTCGGCTAACGACCCTCCACCGATCAAGGAAGCGGTGGGTGAGAGTGGACACCCATTAAGTCACCATTTTATAGGCAACAACCTTATACCCCCCTTATAGACCGGCTTCGTGAATGAGGCCTACTAACGGTAAGAATGACATATTCTTATACATATCTATATAATAAAATTATAATAATAGTATAAGTGTTGATTTTTAAACCTTTTAAAAATCTAAGGTTTAATTTGGAATTAAAGTATTAAAGTATAAGACTTTTCAAATTCCAAAACTTTAGGGCAAGATTTGAAACTATTCCAAGTCTCTTCAATTTGTAACTTATGAGTTTTAATGGTTCATAAAATGAAGACTCTTCATTTTATGAAACCTCTTTAGTTCTTTAATCATAATTAAAAGAAGTGACTTTTGGTTATCCATAACTTGAGGACAAGTTATGGACACCATCATAGCCATTAAGATCATGAATTAAACACACATGGAGGTTACATATAATTCTTATGATCTTCTAAAAACTCATAAGAACACAAATTCATGTCAAGCAATTTCAAGAAATCATATAACTATATACAATACTTGAAAATTGATAAAAGCCATGTAAAATGGGTTAACATAATCATTATCATTTTGAAAAACAGATTTTACAAGTCCAAAACAGATTGGGATAATGATCTTAATCCATTTCCAGCAACAAAACTCGAAAAAACTGCCCAGCACGCTCCTACTCACCGAGTGCACTATTCTACTCGGCGAGTAGAATGAATTTGTTCATGGACTCGACGAGTCCTCCCCATGGACTCGGCGAGTCCAGTCGTCAGAATGCAGAATTTTCGATTTTTAAGCAGGTTTGCATCAAGTATACATAAAACAATCCTAGGCTCTGATACCACTCATTGGTTTTTGAGCATTCTAACACTTCCTAAGTGTACATGCAACCCTAATAACCTTGAATCTATGTTTTCTCTATATACATGCAAATTTCTTTTTCAAGGTTATTTCCTAACTAGCATGGCATGGGGATTACATAAAACATAAAAACTAGTAGAAATACATACCTTGTTGTTGCTTGGATTCCTTCAAGACTTTGTGAGCCTAGCACCCCAAATGTTGTGCCTCAAATGCTTCACACAACACCACAAGACTTGGAATAACTTGAGAGAATACTTCTAGCACTCAAAATCGGTTATGCCCTCTCTAGTAACACTAGGTCATCTAGATCATGATTTTGCTAGCCATAGGGTTCCTTTTATAGTGTTGTCACAATTAGGGTTTACACATGAATGCCCTTAATTGTCATGACTCTTGATTTCCCATGACCCATGGATTTGTAACTCCTATGGACTATCCATGGAGCTCCATATGGTTATAACCAAACCCATAAACCATGGATCATTAATCCACCATAAAAGAATTGATGATTGTCATAATCAACCCTATATATTTAATTAGTCTCACTTTGATCACCAAATTAATCCTAGATTAATACTTGATCAATACTAATTAAATAATACTATTATTAATATATTAGAACTTATAATATATTAATAACCATGAGTGCCTTATTCTCTCATTTAGTCTATCCAAGTATTGCAATGCCATGCAACCCAAATGGACCATGCCGGGTCGGGTCAAGTACATACCAAATAAAGTTATGGACTTAGACACTATATCCAACAGTTACATCCATGTAAACCCTAATACCCATGACCTTTCATTTAAATAGGATCCATGGGTTAAAAGCTCCATGGACCATCCATGAAAGCTTAGCCCAACCTAAATGAACTTGGCCCATATATATAAGAGTCCATATTTAATTAGTTCTTTTTGATCACTTAATTAATTCTAAATTAATTCTTGATCAATACTAATTAAATAATATGATTCCATATTAATATATTAGAACTTATAATATATTAATATAAATCATAAATATACTATTCTCAAAAGACTATCCATATAAATTGTGCCGGTGAAGTGCAACCCAAATGGACCATGCCGGGTCGGGTCAAGTACATACCAAATATAGTTATGGACTTAGACATTAATCCAACAGGTGGGCCCTCCACTGTAAGTAAAGTAACATCGAAGGGGAAAACTGTAATTTCACAAAAAGATTATTGTCCTTTTGCTATTCAGATATCTAGATCTACGGAAGAGGAACAATGGTTAGTGAAGACAGTTATTGATGAGCATTTATGCTTACAAAGTAGAAATGTGAAGGCATGTACATCTAGATACCTGGCAAGCACTATTCTCCAAAAAGTGGATTCCGACCCTCGCATCCCAGTAACAACCTTATAGGAGGAGCTTCAAATGGATTTGGAATTAAGCATATCAAGAATGAAGGTGTTCAGGGCTAAATCAATTGCAAAGGAACAACTGTATGGTGACTACGAAAGGCAATATAATTTGCTGAGAGATTACTGTTTGGAGTTACAGACCAATAACCCAGGTACAACAGTGAAGCTGGAAGTGTGTAATGAACCAAATCCTGATGTTGAAACTCGTATTTTCAAGAGGATATACATTTGTCTTGGAGCACTTAAGTTGGGGTTCAAATCTGGAAAAAAGGGAATTACTGGGATTGGATGGATGTTTCTTGAAATGACCACACCCTGGACAAATTCTAACAGTTGTGGGTCTTGATTCCAACAATGGAATATATCCACTAGCTTATGCAGTTGTGGAAGCTGAGACAACAAGCTCATGGACATGGTTCTTGGAATGCCTTGGTGGTGATTTGGATTTGGATGCATCATGCAACTTCACTTTTGTATCTGACAGACAAAAGGTATGAATACATATAACATAAGTCTCTTTTAAAGCTTGTAACAATACTAACTATAAATTACATTATATGTAGGGAATAATACTTGCAATAGCAAAAGTGTTTCCAAATGTAGAGCATAGATGGTGTTTGAGACATATACATGAAAACATGAAGCTGCAATGGAGGGGAGAAGAGTTTAGAGATCACTTGTGGAGGTGTGCTAAAAATACAACCATTAGACATTTTGAAAGGGCAATGAATGAGTTCAAAGATTTCAGTGCAGAGGCTCATGAATGGCTAAGTAAGATTCCTCCAGTTCATTGGGCTAGGTCTCATTTCACAGGTAGAGCCCATTCAGATTGTCTGTTAAACAATATGTGTGAAGTATTTAACTCTAAGCTAGAGCATGGTAGGGACAAGCCTATCATTACCTATTTAGAGTACATTAGAGTGTACTTGATGAAGAGACATTGCATTGTACAAAAAGAAATTGATAAATGCAAAAGTATATTAACCCCTACTGCAACTACTATACTTGACACAATCAAAACAGCTGCAAGAAAATATAGGGCACTCTTCTGTGGTTCTGGAAAATATCAAGTGGCTGGTATGATGTTTGATCAGTATGTGGTCAACTTGAAAGAGGGGACTTGTAGTTGTAGGCATTGGGAGATAACAGGGATAGTCTGCAGGCATGGAGTTTGTGCAATATGGGAACATATTCAAAATGGTGAAAAAGCCCAACAACCTGAATATTGGGTGCATCCTTGTTATAAACTAGAAACATGGAGGGCAATGTACTCCAACAAAATAGATCCAATCAATGGCAGGAGCATGTGGCCAAAATCTAGATGTCCAACCACTCTTATACCCCCTACACATCACACACAAGTAAGTTGAATGTTAGTTAACATAGTTTATTATTCATCCAGATTTATGATTTCCTTACTATTTATGTAGGTTGGAAGGCCCAAGAAAAAGAGGAGGAGGGCTATAGATGAGCCTACTAACCAGTCAACAAACCTATCTAGGAAATTCTTGACTGTTACTTGTTCCAAGTGTCATAATAAAGGACATAATTCTAGAATATGTAAGGGGCAAGGGGGGTCAAGTCAGAGAGCAGTAGGTGGATCAAGTCAAGGTGGTGTGGGTCGATCAAGTAAAAATGCAGTTGGTGGAACAAGTCAAGGTTCAGTGGGTGGATCAAGTGAAGTTGTAGTGGGTGGGTTAAGAGCAAAGAAGATGGACAAGGGAAAAAAGCCTCAAGTGCAGAAAGTGGGACCTAAGTGAAGTTAGATACACATGAAAGCATGACTAATCAAGTTATTTGGATACCTTTTGTTTAAGCTTATAAACTTGTATTGATGCTTTTTTCAAACATGTTTAATCTAGATACTTACATCTTTTTGCAACGACCTATATTAGTGATGTAATTAAGTTGATACTAGCCATATTATGTCATGCTACATTTCTAGTTGTAATGATCAATGTGGTGAACATTTCCAGTTACTTATCATGTTTTGATCTTGTGTGTTTCTCATTCCATTCCATTGTTTGATAAATGACCAAAACTCATTCCATTCCATTGTTTTTTGATAAATGACCAAAACTTATTCCATTCCATTGTTTACTTGTAATGTTTTGATCTTGTACTTTTCTCATTCCATTCCAATGTTTGATTAATGGACAAAACTCTTTCCATTCCATTCCAACATTCTTGATCAACGACAAAAAACAATGATTTAGAATTACCACAATACAAAATACCATTAAACTGATTAACCAAAACCATACATTACATTAAGATTCTAATACATGACATCCTATCCCAAAATCAATTGGTAATATCCCATTCCAGTTCTATACACCCATTTGACATTACATATCCAAAATACACTTACCAAATACATCCCCAAATCCAACTACTACTTAGTGCATACATATATAAACGAAAAAAAAGAACCAAGACATAAGAAGCATCCACTTCAGCTTCACAGCATCTGCATGAGCTTGAATCAACATCATTTGAACATTGTTCAGTTTCCTTAGCAAGCCAGGAATCATCTCTACAGCTCTATAGCACATCAGATCGTCCACCCACCCAAGAAATGGACAGCTTCGACCGTTTCGAGCACAAGACTAGAATCGCCTAAACTTATTCCATTCCATTGTTTACTTGTAATGTTTTGATCTTGTATTTTTCTTATTCCATTCCAATGTTTGATTAATGGACAAAACTCTTTCCATTCCATTCCAATATTCTTGATCAATGACAAAAAACAATGATTTAGAATTACCACAATACAAAATACCATTAAACTGATTAACCAAAACCATACATTACATTAAGATTCTAATACATGACATCCCATCCCAAAATCAACTGGTAATATCCCATTCCAGTTCTATACACCCATCTGACATTACATATCCAAAATACATCCCAAAATACACTTACCAAATACATCCCCAAATCCAACTACTACTTAGTGCATACATATATAAACGAAAAAAAAAGAACCAAGACATAAGAAGCATCCACTTCAGCTTCACAGCATCTGCATGAGCTTAAATCAACATCATTTGAACATTGTTCAGTTTCCTTAGCAAGCCAGGAATCACCTCTACAGCTCTATGGCACATCGGATCGTCCACCTACCTAAGAAATGGACAGCTTCGACCGTTTCGAGCACAAGACCAAAATCGCCTTCTTGGGTTGAGGTCTGTCCAAGATGTGACTCTCACAGCAACACTTCCACACATACAAATCACCATTCTTGGAAGAGAGGAGAGCTTCGATTTTTCAGAGATGGTAGCTTGATTTTTCTGAACGTTGGCTAGGGCTTTTTAAAGGGGGTGGAGAAGGTAATGTGAAAATACCAAAATACCCCCATATTTTTTTAACTTAATCACCCAAACGGCTACAAACAGACGGCGTTATGAAAAAGGACCTCCAATGCAACTTTTACAAACCACAAGGGCCAAACGAATCAAAAAAAATAGATAGGGACTAAGTTCTTTACTTTTGGCAAACCACAGGGACCATTTTTGTAATTTTGTCTAGCAATTATGAAAAAAGTAGTTGTGTTAGACAAAAAAAATATTGTTTAGTCTAAATTGTCTATAATAAGTTTAGATTTTTTGAGTTTTTGGTGATTGAATGATGTGAAATGATCATTTTACCTTTTGTATTTTTTATCCTTTTATTTTAAGAAAAAATGACTTAAAATAGAAACAAAGTATGATAAATGTATGACAAATAACATTGAATATTTATTTATGCATGTGTTACCGGCAAACTATAACATTTGTGTACACATATGACAATTAAAATTTACTTTTTGTTCAAAAATACCATTGGGGCTGTGGGCATAATTAGTTACAAGCCATGTGTCATGACTCGTGTCATCCCATATGGCAGCTGACATAGATTTTAGTGTTGATAGTATACATATTTACCATCAAACTTTTTTATAAACATTTTATCATTAAATTTTTCTATACATATTTTACCATTAATCTTATATAATTTGTTCGAAAAATAATATTTAAAAACTACATATATTTTAATATAAATACGTATTTTTACTTATAGATAAAATATTTTTTTATTACATTTTTTTTGTTTAAATACTCATTATTTGTCAAAAGATTTTACCTTATTAATCCAAATAAACTACCCCATTGGTCTGATATATTATATGACAATTTCTTTTGATTAAATACTCATTTGCAAATCCAACAAATCAATTTAAGGATAAAATAAATAGTGATTCAAAGGTGAGGTTCTTTGATAGTTTTCTCAAGTGGGTGAAACGAATCAATTGGATAACAACGATTTCCATTTCATAAGTGATTCTCGATCATGAAAAGTGCAAAGTCTAAAGTATATAGTATACGACTTTTATGGCTTCATCGAAATTCAATTCTAGTGATTAAAGGCAAGTTCAACTTTGTTGTTGGCTCATTGTGACTTGTTATATATATATATATATATATATATATATATATATATATATATATATATATATATATATATATATAGAGAGAGAGAGAGAGAGAGAGAGAGAGAGAGAGCTAGGCTCAAATGTTTTTAGCAAATATTGTGTGCCTAAATGCACCAATGAGAATTCAAGAAATAATAAACAATTAAGTAAATCATTTAAGGGTATTCTGGACATTTTGTACTTTTTAATTAAGGAATCATTTAATTGAAATCCTGCAATTAAAGAAATAAAATCAATATTTTTTACCTAGTCTCTCTCTTGCATCGTGTCTTATATTCAAGGAATTACCAAGATGAATGATCGACACCCCACAACACAACCGATCAATACCTCGATTTCTTCTTTCTTCTTCCAGTCGACGCACACCACAGATAGAATGAGTCGATCGCTTTTTTTTTTCTGATGCGCACACACGTTCCTCATTCTCGAAGAATATTAACAGCCACCGGCAATAAATGTGGATTGTGATATTCGTTCTTGACTCTCATTCTCGAAGATGTTCACGTAAGTATTTTATTCTTTCATGTAATTGTGTTTTGATAATGCATTCATAATTGCATTTGCAAATATTATTACCTTTTTTGTGGATATGTAATCTCCGTAAGATACTAGTTTCTTCCAATTAATTGTGCAATTGTCGTAAGTAATTTTTTTTCCCAAAATTTTTAATTCAAGTGAATGGTTATTCGTGTTTATGCAGTCTCAAAGAGTAGACTATGAAATAAATAAATGATTTTTTTTCTTGATTTTATGGGAAAAGGGTTCCATATATAGGATAGGTAAACCGTAAGTTATCAAATTTTGTCAATTTTTTCATTTTGTTCTTGTGGAGTGGAGTTGGTTTTTATGTATATTACTACTTACATCAAATTTTTTCAGGAACAATGTTACATTAATTGCTTTATGAATCAAACGAACAAATTTGAACAGGTAATAGAATTAAAAAAAGTTTGTATCTTATTTTTTATAGTTATTCAACTTTTAATATCGTCATTAGTTTTGTTAAAAGAACATATACCTTATTATGTTAGAATATACATCATTCTATTAGAATTTACATCATTATTTTAGAATAGTATTGTAGGTTAACGATCTACTAATGGTGAAAACAAAAATTAAACATTGTCATTCTGTTAGAATATAAATCAAATCATTTTATTAGAATATATTTTATAACAAAAACAATATGGTATGCATTATGTTTAGGAAGATTTGAGTAGTAATTGATGAATTTTGTTTTTTTGGATTGTCATATGAATTTGGTTGCAATATAAAATGTTGAATAAAGTTGATGTTGATATTCTTGATTACAGCTTCAACAAAGAATTATTCTGTTAGAATATTCAACAAAGAATGTATTATTCTGGTAGAATAATATACAATAGAATGTTGAGATTTTGGCCAGCGAGTGCAGGTAAATCTAGGGTTTCAAATTTCATTCTTCTCACAACTTAGATCTATCAGAATATATTCTATGTGTTCTCTCACATTCTATGTATTCTACCAGAATATAAAAAGTGATAGTTAATTGTAAGTAACATGTTTTTAACCCTTATTAGTTTTTGTTGTATTTGTGATAGGAATGGCTGAAAGCATGAGTTGAAGACCTAATAATGTTGTTATTTTAATAATGTTGAAGAATGAATAAAGTTTGATCATACTCTAATTTTAATAATGTTGTTATTTTTTAAGAATTTTATTCTTTTGTGTTGATATTCTTTTAGAATATGTATAATTATATTAAAATGTATAAGACTTTTAGTCTGTAAGAATATGTATGAATTTTTATTTAAGTTCGGATGTATAAGAATATATTAGAATGTTGTTATTTTTCAACCTCGGATTTAAGAATTTTGTTATTCTTCAATAATATTCTAATAGAATAAAATTCTGAAAGAGCATCATTCTAACAAAAAAAATATTCTGACAGAATAAAATTGATTATGTTTACAAATTACGTTAGAATTAAAATTAAATTAATTAAAAAAATTCAAAATTTTAAAATTATGAGAATTAATTATCCCTAAAAATCCGAAAATTTCCTTTTATAATTGTAGTTAATTGTCCAAAATACCCTTTTGCTAAAGTTTTGGTGATTATATGGTACATGCTATCCCATTGTAATATCATACACTCTCAAATCATGTCCATTGATTAATTTCATCCGTTGGTCCAGATCTGTGCATTCTGGCACACAATAGTTAGTAAAAACAAAATAACCTAACCCTATATACATATATATATATATATATATATATATATATATATATATATATATATATATATATATATATATATATATATATACCTTAATAAGCATTTAGCATGTTTTGCTGAATTTTAAGAGGTACATGGTCAAATGCAATATGTACAACCATTTAAGGCATTAAAGAAATACGGAATACAATCTGGTCAAGATGAATCAGTCAAAATGTAACCAATATTTCCTCAATTTTAGCCAATTGAATTGGTAAATCCAATTTAATTGGTTAGATCAACATTATATAGCATCTCAATCCTCTTCAATCTTTAGTTTCGTCAAGAACATTAAAGTTGATGTTGATATTCTTGATTACAGCTTCAACAAAGAATTATTCTGTTAGAATATTCAACAAAGAATGTATTATTCTGGTAGAATAATATACAATAGAATGTTGAGATTTTGGCCAGCGAGTGCAGGTAAATCTAGGGTTTCAAATTTCATTCTTCTCACAACTTAGATCTATCAGAATATATTCTATGTGTTCTCTCACATTCTATGTATTCTACCAGAATATAAAAAGTGATAGTTAATTGTAAGTAACATGTTTTTAACCCTTATTAGTTTTTGTTGTATTTGTGATAGGAATGGCTGAAAGCATGAGTTGAAGACCTAATAATGTTGTTATTTTAATAATGTTGAAGAATGAATAAAGTTTGATCATACTCTAATTTTAATAATGTTGTTATTTTTTAAGAATTTTATTCTTTTGTGTTGATATTCTTTTAGAATATGTATAATTATATTAAAATGTATAAGACTTTTAGTCTGTAAGAATATGTATGAATTTTTATTTAAGTTCGGATGTATAAGAATATATTAGAATGTTGTTATTTTTCAACCTCGGATTTAAGAATTTTGTTATTCTTCAATAATATTCTAATAGAATAAAATTCTGAAAGAGCATCATTCTAACAAAAAAAAATATTCTGACAGAATAAAATTGATTATGTTTACAAATTACGTTAGAATTAAAATTAAATTAATTAAAAAAATTCAAAATTTTAAAATTATGAGAATTAATTATCCCTAAAAATCCGAAAATTTCCTTTTATAATTGTACTTAATTGTCCAAAATACCCTTTTGCTAAAGTTTTGGTGATTATATGGTACATGCTATCCCATTGTAATATCATACACTCTCAAATCATGTCCATTGATTAATTTCATCCGTTGGTCCAGATCTGTGCATTCTGGCACACAATAGTTAGTAAAAACAAAATAACCTAACCCTATATATATATATATATATATATATATATATATATACCTTAATAAGCATTTAGCATGTTTTGCTGAATTTTAAGAGGTACATGGTCAAATGCAATATGTACAACCATTTAAGGCATTAAAGAAATACGGAATACAATCTGGTCAAGATGAATCAGTCAAAATGTAACCAATATTTCCTCAATTTTAGCCAATTGAATTGGTAAATCCAATTTAATTGGTTAGATCAACATTATATAGCATCTCAATCCTCTTCAATCTTTAGTTTCGTCAAGAGCATCCACGGAAAACACTAGAACATTCACCACCATCGTTTACAAGAGTAGATGTTTATGGTTGAAGGTGATAGGAGGTGAGACCTCTAATCTTTATGGGCTTTTGATTTCTTATTTTTTTTCTTCGTTTGTAACATTTTCCAGGTCCTCAACATTCTCTCCTTCTCCACTAAGATCTAGGTGAGAACAAAATTTTATTCTTTTTCTGAATAGGGTTTACAGTTTCTTAAATATTTTGGGTTTGTTTTGAAGTTGAAGATGAATACCAAGAGATGAGTTTTTACCTATCTTTTCTCAAAATTCCTTCACACTCCATCTCCTCACTTTTGATTCGATTTCAAGCCCTAACCTTCATTTTTTTTTCTTTTCTTTTTATGTCTAATGAAGTTGATTAGCTAGGGCGACGACCATCTCTTTTGTATTTCTTCAGTTCTTTTGGGTTCCCGTCTACAATTCTACATCGATAGCCTGGTATCAGGTAATTATCGATTTTTTGGTTTTCATGGTTTTTCTTTCTTTTGTTTATATTTACTAAAGTCGCTCTATGCTTAAGAAATTATTTATGAAATTGAATGGTTGATGCGATATCAAGTAGGAAAAGTACATAAGATATATATATATATATATATATATATATATATATATATATATATATATATATATATATATATATATATATATATATATATATATATATATATATATATATATATTTGTAGCTGATGATAATGACTTTTGTTAGGGAATAGATGACGATGAACCAAGTTAAATAGTCCGAGGTTTTATTTCCCTTCATCCTATGTTAGTGAGGTAAAGTCCCTTGCTTCATTCCCTCATGTTTTTTGTACTTGGAACGTATCTCAGTCATCTCCTCTGTCTCTCCCTCTATCCCTCAATCAAAGTAGGTGAAATTTGACTCTCGATTCAACTGATATTGGTTTGCTCTCTATATCGTCCGATTTCATCTAGCTTCTGGATTTTCATATAATTTCTATTTTCAGGGTAAGAGCATCTCTCTTTATTTCTAAATTACATTTATTTGATAATGCATGCCAACTATTCGATGATTTGCCCAAATGAAAACTTTGATGTATATGGTATCGCAAAATGATATATTTGCCTCCTGTTGCATGTGTGTTTATCAGGTGTGTGTGTATTATATGTGTGTACTTGGAAGCTCATGAAAAAAGGAAAAACAAAAAAGCTTCCCTAATTTATGTATCTGTTTACCTCCATTCTTTCATCTATGTCACCTATTGTGAATTTTTTTCACTTGAACATTGAACCATATCTACACACAACAATTCGTATATCTATGATGTTGCTGACAAGACTACAAAAAATTTCCATATTATTTTTCGACATTCCTATGGCAGCTAACTAATGGTGTTGGATATGGTTTATGGTTAGTTTCCTTTCTTAATCAAGATACTTACATAATATGATGTTTCTTTTTGTGTGTGTAGCTTTCTTTTACCGTGGATATTTAATTTGAACTATAGTTACTACTTTCTGGTTGTGGTTTCTGGTGTTTGCATATGTGTCAAGTTTAGGAAGCTGCATTTAGACCATTTGTTACCGGAAAGCTTTTGTTTATGTTTATATTTGGCTCAACTATGAAAAAACCTTAAAAACAGTGACTATAACTGACCAAGAAGTTCGGTTTGTTGAACTTGGTGTTCCTGTCATTTGTGTAGCTACTTGAGCACCTGATTTTTACATCTCAGCTATTATTACTAAAGTAGCTGACCTGACCATCGTTGTTAAAATTCATTTTATTCAACAGATATGATAGAATATGAAGCTCTTTTGTCTTTAATGAAGTAAATAGAGGTTCTGCAGCTTTTATGGGATGCAAGAGCATATTTTTTTCCTTTTGAAGGTAACTTTCTCACTTTCATTTCCTTAGGGTTTCAATATAACGATATGTTTATTTATGATTTAAATGGTTAGTTTCAATTTAGTGAGTTTTTTTCTTTAAGTACAACCATGGTGCAAAGTCACTTCCATCCATCATGTACCATAAAAATAATAATTAAATATCATTTTTATAATTGGTTACTTTATTGTGAGGACCATCATATTAGTTGGGAAAACTTACTAAAATAATATTCAAATTAGAAGTCATTGTATACTTTTAGCTTTAAAAATCATTTTGCTTTCCAACCTTACGACAAAATGCCATATTTTAAGAACTAATACACACTTCAGATTATATTCTTAAACTAATCACACTTTGAAGCAATACACATTTCCCGAACTTAAAATTTGAAATGACCAATTGAAGCAAAACCAATACTGACAACACAATAAGAGTAATATATGAATTCATTTTGTATGTTTATTCACATTTATAAATAAACGTTATTAGAAAAAGTACAGAATAACATGAGTTGCTTAACTCTATATAAAATAGATCCTCAATTTCCTACAATTATTTAACAATTAGATTTGGAAGACGTGTAATCTTGGTTTTTTTATCAATTTGATTATTTGTTTCAAAGCTTAGATCTTTCATCAATCAAGAATCTATCGTGCTTTTTATTCTCATGACATATCAATTACTTGAAATGTTCTATATGTAAAATAGTCATAAAAATACAATCTTTTTTGTTTCAGTTTGTGATTTGATTCCATGTTTCAAAATATTTAACAACAAGATTTCTCCTGTTTTTCTATCAATTTCTACCCAAATACCCATGTAAAAAATCATAATGATAACTTGTCTATTTTTAAATGTTTTTACCAAAATGAGTAAGAATATGTGTTGGTAGCTTCTAGAAATGGGTTTTGTTCATACGATTGAGTTAAGAAAATTTCACCCTTCTTTTCAAGTAAATGGAAGTCTTCAATTCCATACGTTTCTTTCTTCTTCAAGTCTTTTTTGCTTCTTTCTTTGTATAATTTGAGGTTTTACGGTTGTATTGTACATTCAAGTATCTAAATGCTCTATATAAGAAAATCAGTTTGATGCTTAATGGTAGTTAAATGGTAGTGTACTTTTTTTAATATCTGATGCTTAATAACAATTTACTTTTAATTTTGTTGCTATTATTAGACTAATGGGATGATAAGTGTGTTAATCAGAGATGTCAGAGATGTCAGGTTGCCGCAGGTAGAAAGAAATGCAAAGAGGAAGTGAATGGTGCTTTATGCAGTCCAAAATTTTATTTTTATTGTAAAAATGAAAGTATAATGTTATAATTGGATATATTTTTCGAAGTACAAACTGTTTATATAGTTTTTAGAGTACAATGATGTAAAAGAAATAATATGAGATTAAGATGTTATTATAAACAAATAAGTGAAAGTACATTTCTATTTCTTGCATTAAGCCATTTTAAAAGGACAAAAAAGAAGACACGAATGTTATATGATGCGCCTCTATGTGTATGTGTCTGTGTAAAAATATAATGAAGGTCTGTAGATATGGCATTTTGACTTGGCTTGATATGTTTTTATGAAAAAAGTGATTTTTTTTGTCTTATCTTTTAAAGGTTGTATTTATAGCCTATGATCCACATTATTAATAGAAAATAAACATTTAAAAATAAATAATTTTTTTGGTAGAAATTTATTAAATTATTTTTTTAAATAAAAATAAATAATAAGTTATCATTATACATAAATGTTCCAAATAACCATCAATTTAAAAATTAAACAAACATGAGAGGCGGTCACATTGGTCTACATGATCTATATTTTCTTTTCTTATTGTAAGTTTCAAAATTTCAAATATTTCGTTCAAATTTTCAAATTTTATTTTTAAAATTTCAAAATATTTTTTTTCTTAGGATATATAAATACTTGAATAATATTTTTAATAAATAACTCATATCCTAAAAAATAAGTAAATAACAATAAAAAAACTGACATATTTATTGATTTTGTTAGCGGATAAGTAATATTTAACTTAATAAAAAATAATTCTAATAAAATTAACAATCTCATCTAGGCATCTATTAGTCGTTTGACATCGGTCCACCGCCTAAACCAATTAAGCGTCTCCACCTAGGTTTCGATTTATTCGTTATCGGTCTATTATGACAAAAAAAACAAAATAAATCATAAATATACTGAAAAAATGAAGATTTAATCGGTTTTGTAATCAACAATATAAATTTATATAAAAAATAACAATGTACATTTATTTTTAATCCATAACATTTAAAAAAAAATAAAAAATATCATCATACTTCTATTTTTAATCCAAAACAACAAATAAAAATGGACATTTCCAAATGACAAATAAACACAGAAAGAAAACGTTCGTCGAAAAGTAACATTGTTTCTTTAAATATAAAAGGTTTCCAATGAAAATAATTTCTGAAACTAACTATTCGCATGACCAACTTTATATGACATTATTCATAAGGATATCAGATGTCAATACAAAAGTATTAGTGAAGCCTCTAGAAAATAATTTCTGAAAAAAAAACTATTCGTACCCGTCGCTTGGCGCGGGTAAACGGCTAGTATATATATATATATATATATATATATATATATATATATATATATATATATATATATATATATATATATATATATATATATATATATATATATAGGCCTAGGTTATTCTATTTAAAGTAATTATTGTGTTATTGTATGCATAAATGTGGGCCAATCATTTTACTTATTTTAAGAAAGCGATTAATACATATTATTTAATTAAATATAATTGAAAAATACCATCCAATTTAACTAGAAGGGTATTTTAGTCAGTTAACATAGATTTAATAAAGGAAATTTGCATATTTTAAGGGATCAAAGATTCTATTAATTTTAAAAATCCGATTTTACAAATTATAAGGTTTTAGTTCGGGCATTCTGACAGAATATGTTTGAGTATGTTCAAAAATAACAAAATTTTTTGTAGAATAACAAGATTCTCGAACCATCAATTGAAGAATTAAAACAAAAATTACATTAATTATTATAGAATACATGTAACAATTGCTAAGAATTACATTTATTTTTAAAGAATAAAACTAAAAAAACTTTCAAATCTGGAAAAAAGAACATCAAAATCTAATAAAAACACTAATACATTCTAAAAGAATAATGTTGCTAAGAGGCGTCGTTCAAATTTTGTGGTCCGTTCTTCAAGCATCAGCTTCTGTAGAAACAAATACAATGAATAAATTAGTGAGAAAATATCCATACTTCATTCCAACATAATTGGAATTCGTGATTCTATTCTGATAGAATTGGAATTCATTTACCAATAATTATATTAATTCGGGGAATTCTAACAGAATATGTTCATGATTATCATAAAAAACATTCTTTTCTGATAGAATGCTATAAACAAAGAAATACCATTCAGTTGAAGCATTTTAGCGAGCACTTGGTGTGCATGAAAACAACTTTCAATCCAGTTGAAGCATTCATCTGTCAAATAAGCAACCAAAACAACCATGATTTGTGTTCAACCAATCAAACCCAAAAACTCATCTAAACCTATCGATTAAACTTCATCGATTTACAGTAAATCAATCAAAATAAGAAAGAATATTAAAGAAACCTGTGATTATCCAGCCAACAACAACCCTTTGTTTCTTCTTCTGCTTGCCCATTGATTTCACAGCCTCAATCCAAACACCCATCTGATTTCGGTTCTTCTTCCTGTTGGATTAGTGTCTAAGTCCATAACTATTTTGGTATGTACTTGACCCGATTGTGAGCATGGTCCTTTTGGGTTGCCTTCACACGGGTGACTAGACAGGATGACAGTTGAGGAGAGAGGTTGATTAGGGCATAAATTTGATTTATTTATTATATTATATGAATAATATATTAATTTGGAATCATATTATTAATTAGTATTTAATCAGAAATTAATTAGGAATTACTTTTGGGATTAAAGGAATTAATTAAAAGTACAGGGGCTGTTTTGTAATTATTTGATAGTTGAGACTTTGGGCTATTGGATCACCTTTGTTAAGGCTTGAACGAAAATCCTAGAAGGATCTAGGAGTTTTCGTCCAAGGGCTTAAGGAAAGGAGTCCATGGACTTGTTTAGGCCCTAAGCTAAGGGATTAGGGTTTCCACCTTGAAACCCTAGCTAGCCTCAAGTATAAATAGCACCCTAAGGCACTAGAATTCGACCACCCCTTGGGAAAACCCTACTAGGGCCGAATTTTGGAGCTTAGTACCTTTCCTCCTCT
This sequence comes from Lactuca virosa, assembly GCF_052849685.1. Lineage (NCBI taxonomy): Eukaryota > Viridiplantae > Streptophyta > Magnoliopsida > Asterales > Asteraceae > Lactuca > Lactuca virosa. Next base: position 64,925,176 of record NC_136426.1, on the reverse strand, counting down.
CTCTCATATTCATCCTCTCACTCAAAGTGTGTTTGTGAGCCATTAGAGGTACTACACTTGTGGTACTTGCTTTCAAGAGCTAAGGAAATTCAAGGAACTAGTTGTTATTAATACATAACAACAAAAGGTATATATTCTATTCTCCTATGTCAATTTCGAAAATAGTAGATGCATGCTAGGGTTCTTTTGTGTTCATAAAGTTGTATAACTAATAGTGAAAACATAGATCCAACTCTAGGGTTGCATGCACACATAGGATTGTTTGTATAAAACCCAACAGTGGTATTAAAGCCATTGGTTTTTGTTTTCAATTAGATTCTATACAAAAGTATGAATTTCACATATTAGGGTTTATAGCCAATAAACCCTAAAGGCATGATTTTCGAAATTAGGGTTCATAAACCCTAAATTTCGAAATTTGGTTAGGGTTTCCTAAAATCCTTTCCTTAGCCTCCAAGATTTCGAATTCTAGGGTTTTCCAACCCTAGGATTTCGAAATTGGCCTCCTCCCCAAGATTAGATCCTAATTTTTAGGGATTTTGATAATTTCATATCTTGTAATTATCTTTTAAGTGTTTAAATTTGGTAATTAAAGATTTTGAATTATCCCATCCCATAATTTCGAATTTTAGGGGATTTAAGGGATTAGGTTAAATTAATTGTTTAATTTAATAGATATCCTCCAAGATTTAATAATTCAAATTAATTGTTTAATTTTGGATAATTATTAAATCAAATTTTAATATTAAAGATTAAAAGGTTTTAATTTTTCGAAAATTTTTTAAACCTAATTGTTTTGAAAAGTTCAAAACTTGCCCTCAAGTTTTGGAATTTAAAAGTTGATTAAAAGTTTAATTTTGAAATGTTAAATTCTAAAACCCTCGTATTTTGAAAAAGTTCAAATTACACCCTTATGGTTTTGTTAAGTTAACTAAAAGTTTAATTAAAAGAGAAAGTTAATAAAACCACCTAGTATTTTAAAAGTGTAAAATACACCCTATACTATATGACATTAAAAGTCTAATATTATATATGTATAAGTAAACAGTCAGTCTTACCGTTAGTAGACCTCATTCACGAAGCTGGTCTATAAGGGGTGTTTAAGGAAATTGCCTATAAAATGGCGATTGAATGGGTATCCACTCTTACCCACCGCACTCTTGACTAGTGGAGGGTCGTTAGCCGAACGGGAAGGATAGGACGAAACCTTCCATTATAAGTATAATGAAGTACAAAGTAACTACATGCTTTTACAAATTCCCAAATTCTAGTTACTTTAGGGCAAAATGTGAATTTGTATGCTAATCCATGGAATTACACTTCGTACCCTTGTCGAACGTTAGTGGAGCGTGTGTGGCTAACCGGCACACTAATTTGGGATTGACATTGGTGGCGATGGGTGGCTCGATGTTTATCATAGATCAATGGAGCGTGTGTGGCTAACCGGCACATTGATTAGGTGATAGTAGCAATTGGGTGCACCACGTGATTCGTATGGTTATTCACACCTTGTTTGTGATCCTCGGCATCCCAGTCACAAATAGAAGGGTATAATCGAGATTAAACGTGCCATTGAAAAGTTCAATGAATCTCAAAAGATCTAGGAGTTTCAATTCATTTAAAACTTAAATTTCTTTTTCGTTTTTCATGGTGGGAATTGGTAAATCGTCATTTACCTACCTTCAAATATTCTGCAACTAGATTACGGCATCCCTCTTCTAGGTTGTAGAATGTTGTGTTGGATCCTAGCCTTGATGTTTCATTTGGGTGTTACATCAAGGATTCTTATCAACTAACTTGAATTTTCTCCCGTTTTGTAGATGTCTAAATCTTACAATGGTCTTCCCAAGTCCCTTGGAACAAGCTTTCCAAATGAAGATGACGTTCCACGATACGATCAAGGAAATGAGAGTCATGCTTCACTTCCTCCACCTCCTCCAATTATTCTCCCTAACCCACAAGTTCAAAGGCTTGAAAAGTTCAAGCTCACTCAAGCCCTATTGGCAAGTAAACACGAAGACGGGAAACCTGTGTGTGCACACATCTTAGAGATGAAGTCACACATTGATAGGTTAAGGATGATAGGTGTCGATATCTTAGAAATGTTGGCTGTTGACTGGGTTCTTCAGTCACTTCCTGAATCATATAGTGAGTTCGTTAGAGAGTACTATATGATGGACCATGACGTGACCCTCATTGATTTGACCTATTTGCTTATAGCTGCTGAATCAGAAATGATTTGGCGTGCTGATCGAGCAAATTTGTCTGGCAAATCAAACTCCCAAACTTCAATGGACATTGAAAATAGTGACATTGGAAATCCAGAAAAGGTAAATTCTGAGATAGTTCCTTGTGCCATTCCAAAAGAGTCCATCTGCTTCTACTGCCAAGAGAAGGGGCATTGGAGACGAAGCTGCCCTGTTTACCTAAGAGATCTAAGAGATGGGAGAGTCAAGACGTATGGTTCTACTTCAGGTAAAATCCAATAACTAACTCTATAAGTTCCTATTCTTTGATTTTCAATACATGATGTGATAATTTTACATTTTGATGTTTTGTAGGATCGAAGAAAAGAGAGGAAGCTTAAGGGAAGAAGTAAGTTGAATCTGATCGTGAAGAAATGGATTTCGATCGCATTGCTTGAAGATCGGATTTTTGAGCTACTACTTTAGAGTTAGAATAGATTGCTTAGAAATTGAAATAGCATAGTTTTCATTTGAATTGCATTGTAAGGACAAGTTTTTCCGCAATAAAATGAATTTTGATTTCGTCCTATTTATTTATCCTTGCAATGGCATATGTGAAAATGGATGTTTATGTATTTCTAATTTTAGCAATGTTGAATTGGATGTGATTCTTGATTATGTTATTTGTGAAATGTCGAGGATTTGCCAAATAAAGGAAGATTCTCATCGCCCAATTTTCAATTGGACAGAAACTTGGAATCATACAACTTGGTTGCGTGATGAATGAGAAACTTCATATTTTGGAAATTAGACTAACTCTTTGGCAAAGTGTCAAGAGAAGGACCAGGAGATCGAGTACACTAGGTTGTGCGTTGATCAAGTCCACCACAAGAGTGATAAAGATATTCGTCATGATTTACTAAAGGTTAGTAAATATGATTATACTTATAAGATTAAGTATAATTCTGAGTTGATTGAAAGAGTTTCAATCAATAGCAGAACGAATAAGAAGAATCAAGTAGGCAGAAAGATAAAAGTTTCTCTATTCTAAGAAAAAGGGAGAGTACCTTTTATTGTGTTTTATGATAAGTCTTAATGATTAAGAACCATATCTCAATTGATCCTCTAAGTGAGTCTTAGTGCAATTGCATGTCTAAGAAGAGGAATCGAGAATTGTAGAAATGGTTAAATCAAGAAGTCAATCATACTTCGTTCCAATATCAAGTCTTAGAGTCAAGATTCTGACATGAGTGACAAGTCTTAAGTAGGTTTATAACACTCGACAAATGTGGAATTTGGAAAAGTTTTCTTATTCTTGCACATTTAAAATTGGTAAGTTGTGATGTCTTGGATAAGACAAAGACCAACCAGGACCAATTGTGTGAAGTGTTAAACTTGACAAAAGGCTACACTAACTCTTGAATATTTGTTTGTCAAGAAATGTTTCTTGACAAGAGAATCTTATATGTCAAGGAGTCAGTGGGAGTCTTAATGGTCTTGAAAAGTTTCAAGAACAAATCAAGAGTAAACCTAGTTGATCATCACTAGCACACGACTTGAGGTTTAAAGCCTATCGTGGAAGACATACTCTTTTTCTGTGCCATTCCAATTGAGTTAATTATGCGTGTGAGTTATATGAGTTCTCATTTGAATGCATAAAGACAAAGCACCTTGATCAATGGAAAGTACATTGATATGAAAGGGTGAGTTGCTTGGAAGACATGGTGGGCATTCATGTTACCATGAGGCAAGAAATCAAGATTGAACAAGTTCAGTCCATATGGTTTTGGATTTGTCGCAAACTTTCGTTTTGACAAATTCACATGGATAGGAACACATACATCATAAAATCTAAGTGTCATAAGGTTTTCCTCCTTCATGAAAATGATTGTGAGGAAATGCTTTCACTAAGAGATATTTTAAGAAGATAGAAATTGTGAAAATTGTATTCTCAAATTCGATTATGATTACGGCATCCCTTTTCATAGTTCGAATTGTGAGATTTGGCAATTGATCTGAACATTTGAGACTTAGTAACATAAATTCTAAATTGTTTAGACACACATGTGAGCTATCTAAGGCAAAGGTGTATGAGCTTAAAAAGCTTAGATAAAGGCTTATCAACGCATTAGGTATTAGAAATGTGAACTTAAGGAATTCAATAAGCATTGTTTTCTAGAAGTTCAATTGTTTTCTGAATACATGTCAAAGCTAGTGGGAGCATAAGTGTTATGCTGGTAAGAAAATAATCTTCATTTTAGTGGGAGCATGATTATTATGGTAAGTATTGCAAGTTAGAAATATTAATAATAGAAAACAAAGATTCACTTTGCAAAGTTGCAAGGGTTGAAAAGTTGTTTTGCTATAATTAAGGGAGAGAATATTATACTTCGTTTCAAAATTCTAAAGCTTAGATCGAGAAATGTTAATAAATTTAGTCAAGGATACATAGTGCATTCCCAAAATTCGATTATAATTACGACATCCCTCTTCATAGTTCGAATTGTGGGAACAGGGCACATAAAATATTATGGCAGAAGGATGATGAAGTATCATGTCTTTATGTGAGACATTATGCATCGTGTCCAATACGTTTCGGGTATAGGATCGATTGCATATGCTATAATATTTGACCATTCTAAAATTTTCCAAATGTCTAGGGCATTAAGAGGGAAAAGGGACTAGAACTGGTTTTGACTAAAATAATTAAACAACTATCAAAGGACGATCTGAGGTTCACTGAGGATTTGTCGCTTGTGAGTAGTTGGAAGTATAGTACTGGATGGACTATATTGACATTATTATGAATAGATAAGATTCTATTAAGAATGAGTTGTCATATGGCAAATATGGAAATGTTTCCATTAATGGGAGTTGGATATTAAGAAATATGTCTAGATTAGAAACTTTTATGCGAGAAGGATGTTCAAAGAAATGTACTTTGAATGTGAGACTTCACGTCTATTGAATTGTCTTGTAACAATTTCCGATAGAATACCTTGTAGTTTCATTAGCCGGGTCTTGGTGACTTTTGTGCTATGACATTACGAAAGAATCATTGCATAAAATGTTAGAATCTGACATATTCGAAAGGTGGCAAGAATTTGGTATTCTTATACTAATAATAAGGATTGGGGATTGTGAAATGAGTTTCATTGGAAAAGTTTTCAATTGATCTATTTCACAAAGTATGGACCATAGGAAACCAAAGTGTGTATGCTTGGAGCATGGGACGATTGTGGTTATAATTCGAGTAATAAGTTGATTTTCTGAAACAGTAGCCAATGAATAATGAGTAATCAATATGGTGTTTAAATAAAAGTGTTTTTATTTACGCTCAAAATTTTTGGGACCATATAGGATTAATATTATTATTGCGTTTCATTTTTCATGTTTTGAGTTCCAGAATAACTAGGTTATTCGAACATCCACAGTCGGTCATACGTTGGAAGTAGGTATGAAGGAAGACTGTCATGAATCTGTCTGTAGATTGTCTAAAGTGTTTAGACATAGCACAAGTTTGCTGCAGAGTTCATGAGTGCTTTGATAAGATTAAAGTATTGGATTAAACCCACGCTCACTTGAATCACTTCATGGTTTTATCACGAGTGATTGGTGAGACGATAACATTGTATATTCTTAAAACCGAGACGTGTGAGTTGTTATTTGCTGGTCGGTTGCACATTGATGATAAGTAAACACACCAGTAACTTGGTGTTATAAAACTTATTGTTGTGTGTGATTCGATTAGTAGGTGCAAGCAAGCATTTGAGTCAAAGTTTATCCATTCCTTTTACCCAAGGTGGGATAAAAGCGATATCTGTGGGCCCCTCGATGATTTAGTGATGACAAAGGAAAGTGCTCGGCCGGGCCAGGACTGATTTGATTTGTTCAATTAGTCAGTCGTCATAAATCGGAAATCGGGAAACGACGCATAGACTGAGAGAATGATTTCAATCCATGTCTCATGTCTATACGATATCTTGTAGAATGGAGGAATATATGATCCCTTATCTAAAGGACACGCGTATCTGATAAGATCAGAGTTGACAGCGGCTTTTGGAAGCTACGATTGCTGATCAGGTTCTGAAGTCATACGCGGAATAGTTATTAGACTTATCCAAGTGGGAGACTGTTGGATTAGTGTCTAAGTCCATAACTATTTTGGTATGTACTTGACCCGATTGTGAGCATGGTCCTTTTGGGTTGCCTTCACACGGGTGACTAGACAGGATGACAGTTGAGGAGAGAGGTTGATTAGGGCATAAATATGATTTATTTATTATATTATATGAATAATATATTAATTTGGAATCATATTATTAATTAGTATTTAATTAGAAATTAATTAGGAATTACTTTTGGGATTAAAGGAATTAATTAAAAGTACAAGGGCTGTTTTGTAATTATTTGATAGTTGAGACTTTGGGCTATTGGATCACCTTTGTTAAGGCTTGAACGAAAATCCTAGAAGGATCTAGGAGTTTTCGTCCAAGGGCTTAAGGAAAGGAGTCCATGGACTTGCTTAGGCCCTAAGCTAAGGGATTAGGGTTTCCACCTTGAAACCCTAGCTAGCCTCAAGTATAAATAGCACCCTAAGGCACTAGAATTCGACCACCCCTTGGGAAAACCCTACTAGGGCCGAATTTTGGAGCTTAGTACCTTTCCTCCTCTCTCTCATATTCATCCTCTCACTCAAAGTGTGTTTGTGAGCCATTAGAGGTACTACACTTGTGGTACTTGCTTTCAAGAGCTAAGGAAATTCAAGGAACTAGTTGTTATTAATACATAACAACAAAAGGTATATATTCTATTCTCCTATGTCAATTTCGAAAATAGTAGATGCATGCTAGGGTTCTTTTGTGTTCATAAAGTTGTATAACTAATAGTGAAAACATAGATCCAACTCTAGGGTTGCATGCACACATAGGATTGTTTGTATAAAACCCAACACTTCCCTGCCTCCACCGAACCATTGATGCATTTTGTCGAATGTTTTATGTGCGTGATTATACCTGAGAAAGCTGGATTGGAAAATTGGGTTTGTCATTAGTGGTTTATGTGAGTTTTGAATTATCATTCGAAATCAATTGCAGATCCAAATCAATTACGAGTCAATTTCAACTACGGAAAGTTTCATTAACGAGATCAATTATATGTAACATTGATAATTTGAAAAAAGAAAAGTACCAGGAGCCAATTTTCGATTTGGCTTTGACGCTCCCTTGTCGATAAAACGAAAAGATAAACCTTAACCTGTCCTTTGACTTTCGAATTGATATCAGTATTGGTCTCTGGTCGGATTCTTGTCTTCCTCGTTCGTTATTCCCTTTTGTTTTGATCGAAGAGGGTAGCTGTGGTATCGTCGACAACGATGGCTATGACGAAGGAAGTGGGTAGTCATGGTGGTCGTATGCTATGAAGATGATGGTGTGGTTAACGGCGATGAAGATGATGATGGTGCTCAGCAACCGGAAAAACAGGAATATGGTGGTGGTCGTCTGGTAAATTTTGTGGGTCGATGTTTCTATACGGTGGAATCGGTGGAACGAGGGGTTTGTTCAATTTAGGGTTTTCAGAATCGGTTTTTAGATAAAGAAGGGAACGAGATTTAAACTGGAGAGATACCATGATTATAGGGATTATTTTTGGAAGTTATTAAACAAATGACTAACTTACCCTTATTTATTTATTTTATTATTTAATTTTTTATTTAATTTTGATTGGTCCACATTGATGCATACAATAACACAATACTTAGTTAAAACACCTGAACATATATATATATATATATATATATATATATATATATATATATATATATATATATAGTTTCGGTATGTGGAATCCCTCTATGAATCATTTGTATCTAGAGTTTCATGTCTCACACCACGTGTTTAATTAAAGTTCTCAAAGAAACTAAATGTGTTCTTGGATGAAGAGCATGGGCTAATGAGCATTTTGTACACAACCATGTATTTGGAAAACACTAATCTTGAGTATAGAGAACGTGATACCACTTTTGTATCAATTTTTCATAGATCCGTGGGGGAGAAAACATACAATTTAGGTGTGAGTTCTCCGACACATGGGAAAGCCATAGTAGGAAGATTTTTTGAAAAGTGTTATAGTTAGTAATGATTGAAATTTTGGCCCCACAGTCTAGGAATATTGCTCATTAATTTTATTTTTATTTTTTTAAAAAAAACCTCTTTTGCTTAATGATTCAGACTATGGATTACAGGGTAGGGATTTGTGTACTAATTTCGTTCTTATTAGCAGTCAGACTCTATCAGAAAGTTTTGAGATCTCGGATCCGATTACTTAGCCACCATATGTCATCCGTTCGTCTAATTCTTTTCATTATATTCTTTATCCACATGTTTGGGTTTGGATTATTTTTCATCCTCCACAAGCCACAATCATGGTTGATATGCCTAGATAAGTACCTAGGGCTAGTTCAAGATTTCCTTTTACTTCCTCAAGTTATTAGGAACTTGATATGGAAGATCGGTTGCAAACCACTACGAAAATCATACTTTGTTGGGTTAATGGTGATTCGACACATCTCTCACATTTATGGCTATAGACCATCTATAACAGTGTATCTTTCTTCCTAGATCGTGCAAAAATATCCTTCTGAGGAATCTGAAATCGTGCCACCATATCTCAACTCCTACTCGAAGCAAGGGGCCATGTGAATACATGCATTTACTATTTTTCTTGCGATCGTTGTATATGTTCAACAAAAACAGAGTTATGAGAAACTTGGTCGAACATTCACTTTAGGAAATTTAAGCTTTTACCACATCGGACTGTGGCATTCTGTTTATTTAATAAATAAATAGATAAAATTTGATGAACGAATAGTCGCAATAAATTCATATTATTTAGGGGATTATTGGTTTTGGGGAGCCGAATGCTATAAATTGGATTATTCGAGGGTTAAAGTGTAAGTTCAGGACTTGTCTCGCAAAGGATTTTAGAATTCAAGGGGGTGTTTGGTATTATTGGGACGTATTATGTAAGGATTTTAGTAGGCAGGGGCTGATTGGTAACATTTTTGGCTAATTAGTAAAGGTTTTCAGGGGGAGGGTTTAAATGGTAAATATTGGATTAAGTTGAAAGAAAATGTTATGGGGTGGGACTATTCTTGTCATTATGGCAAACTTTAAGATGGAGTCGGGTATTTAAAGGTTGTGTAACCCTAACCCTAGCTAAACCCTCCAGCCGTCACCCCCCCTTATGTCTCCCACCGGCCGCCATCCTCTCCACCTTCAACCTCCGCCCGTCGCTGTCTAGTCGAGTTCCACCGCCGACGCCACTACGCCCACTGTCGTAGAAGACGAGAAGCCACCGTTAGATGTCATGGTGGCGGGAGATCGGAAGGAACTCACCCTCGGGGTGTTGTTGATGATATTTCCGGTGGAAGCCGCCACCTCTTTGCGTCTTCTTCTGTCCGCCACCACCATTGTTGAGGTCTCAACTAACCACCGGCGACTCCTCGCTGCTCCGACGACGGTCCTGAAGGCCGGTACTGTTGCTGCATATATCACCTTTCACGTCGTTGCCGCCACCAACCACCGTGAAAGGTGGTTGTGGACTTTGTGGTGTTTGTGTTTGACTGTGGTGACAGAATAAGGCTGCTGGAACGATTTTTTGGCCGGAGATTCGAAGGAAAACCCCACTGCCACCACCGTGAGGTGGTGGCTGCCGCCACTTGCCACCGCCGGCCACCACAAGGTGGTTATGTGTGTGTGTGTTTAGCTTAGCTGTGTGTGTATTATTTTGGGATTAAAGCCTTGTAAGTTGTATTAGAAAGTGAAATAATGAAAAAGAAACCCTAACCACCACCGTGAGGTGGTGGCTGCCGCCACCGACCGCCGTGCCGGGTGGCGGTGTGCCTTGCTTGGATTGTGACTCGTTTGGAATGTTTGGACAAAGGGACTAAAACCCTAATGGGCCTAATGAACCCTAATTGATCAAAAGACCTAGCTATTGGGCCTATTGGGCTAAGATGGGGTTGGAAACCCTAATTAGGGTTTAGAAAACCTTAATATTAGATTTATGGGCTTTTGACTTATCGGGACCCACATTTGGGCCATTGAAATTAGACTATGTATTAAGCCTAATCACACCATATGATTTATCTAGTAGAGTGGTGGACTTAATGGATTAAGTCCTTAATGGGTTAAGTGAGAAACACTTAACCCTAATTGTCATTTTATGTGAAACCCTAATTTCACTTGGGCTTTGAGTTGGGCCTTTCTTTTGGGTTTTGGTGATTGGGATATTGATGGGCCATCCAAGAATAATCATATGGACTATAATAATTTAATGGGCTTTAGGGTAAGGACCATGTGAAGGTTTGGGCCCAATTTGGAAAATTGGGCCATAATAGGGCCTTTATGATTATGAAATATTGGGCCATTAGAAATGCCAAATGTTTGGACTGGACTAAATGGTTGGGCCTTTGCATGAGACCATGTAAAGGTTGGGCCCAATTTGGAAAATTGGGCCATATGTTGGGCTTTGGTCCATGCTTTGACTTTTGGGCCTTTGGATTAGGCCTTGGACTGAATAAAGCTAAGTTAGGGTAAAGTAGTCTTTACCCCAAGTATGGAGTTGTGGTTATGCATCGGAACCTAATTATTAATTAGGTATTGTTTGATGTTGGCAGTTCGGGAATCTGTCAACCAGCAGCGGGAAGTTCATCCGCGGGACTTCAGCAGTGCGAGGTGAGTCTTCTCACCATACCCATGGGTCTAAGACACCAAGGTCGGCCCATTATGTGATCATGGTATATGTGTTAGTCATTCTGTGATTTGATATGCTATGTGATTGTGTGTTATTGCATGGAAGACCCCGGGGGAGCCCGTGGCATTGGATGTAAGACCATGTGGGGTAGCCCATGGCATTCCTAGGTAAAGACCATGTGGGGTAGTCCATGGCATTGGATGTAAGACCATGTGGGGTAGCCCATGACATTCCTAGGTAAAGACCAAGTGGGGTAGCCCATGACATTGGATGTAAGACCATGTGGGGTAGCCCATGTCATTCCTAGGTAAAGACCATGTGGGGTAGCCCATGGCACAATGGTGTAAGACCCTGGGGGGAGCCCACGACATCTTTACAGGTTTTTGTATGTATGGCTTATGTGTTATAGGTAGCTTCTAAAGTTAGCAGGATATATGATACATGTAGCTTTTATAGCTAACTTGATATGTGATATGTGGATTGTGTGTATGGTATGCTCTGGGAAACTCACTAAGCTTCGTGCTTACATGTTTTGTTTATGGTTTCAGGTATCATCGTTCTGGAAAGGAAGGGCTCGGATTGATTGCAATGCACACCCTTATGATTTCTGCAATTAATGATTTTGGGATAAACTCTGATAAAAGATTTATTTGACTATGAATTGAAATGTTTGAATTAAATGGTATCAATGTTTTAGTTATATTAAAAATGAAATTTTTACCTTGATTTTTGGGTCGTTACACGGACCATGACTTATGAACAGTTATTGTCGGTGGAAACAGAATCTGAACTAAATTCCAGTTGCAATGGACTGATGAAGACGCTGCAACGACGAAGTGGATGGAAATGAAATGAACATAACCATTGGCCGTGATTGGAGTTCGTAACTAAATTCCAATTACACTAAAAAGGAAAAGAAAAGATTTGTCAACATTAGTTCTTCTATATATTACATTAAAAATTCCACTATAGAAAAAAAGTGATTAGAAAAGAAAATGTAAGATATTTGTATCATTTTATTAGTTTAAATAACATATTTTTCAGCTATATAATAAAATAAATTTATAGTTGTTTACCCTTTTAAGTAAAATATAACTGTTTTTAGCAAATTTTACATAAAAATATGTATTTATTAGATCGAAAAGTTAAAAACAAATGTAATATAACAATTAAGGAAAAAGTTGTCGTGGTTGATAGAAAATTATGGTTACGATCCAATGTTTTCTATAAAAGTTCTTAAGTTTAAATTGTGTTGCGGTTTTGGTGATGGGCCTATGTGCAATGACATTCTTACTCTTTGTAATTTCTTTCACCCTTTTATTTTATCGTTTCAACTTATAACAATATAAGATGACGTTGCCCAAAATACTAAACCTTAAACCCTTATTCTCCCGTCCTTTACTTGCACATGCCCCACAACACCCCTTCATCCACCTCCTTCCACTCACGTCCCTCCATCCCTTATTGTCTTCTCCTTACCCCCATCGACGTTCACCACACCCCTTAACCTACATCTAGGTTTCATCCTATTTAAAAAAAAGGAAGTTCAAAGCTCCACATCTTGTTTATTAAGTAACAACGTTAAGTTGAAACAAACAAGGGCCCAACCATTTTTTACATTTACTATCGACTAAAATTTGTATAATTTTCTATTGATAAATTATGTAATTTATTATAGGCAAATACCATAAAAACCATAATATTTTCACGCATAATTGAAAAAAATCCTATTATTTTTTTTGGTTGGCTCTCCCCACAAATGGGACGTAGAGTTATCACTCTAGCCCATTTAACAGGTTTAATGGTTAACTCTGTTATCTTTTTTGCAAAATCAGGCTTAAAATTAAGTTTAAAGTATGAATTTGGTCCTGTAATTTGCGAAAAATTACACAACATGTCCAAAACTCAGTTTTATGTTTTTTAACTTCTTTATTTTCATTTATTTTTTTATTTTTAATACAAACTAAACTTCGTTTTATATTTTTTTCATTTTTAAATATTTTTCGCATTTTTTAAATATTTTTCTTATTTTTTTCGTTCTTTCGTATTATTTTCGTTTTTTTATATTTTTTTGTATTTTTATATTATAATATATATATATATATATATATATATATATATATATATATATATATATACACACACACACACACACATACACACACTTTATTTATTTTCGTTTTTTATATACTATTTTCGTATTCATATATTTTACACTTTTCGTATTTTTTTAGTTTTTTGTATTTATTTTCGAATTATTATTTAAATTTTTTCGTAATTTTAATTTTTTAATTTTATTTTTCATTAATTTGATAATTTTTTGATGACCTTTTTCAAAAAGTGTAAAATGTATCCACATATTAGAGTATATTATAATTTTGGTGTTTTGGATTTTTTTAGTTTTCTATTTTTTTTTATAATTTTGATAAATTATGGTTTTGTAATTTTTATTTTACTTTTATTCATGTAACTAAAAATTTATATTTATATTTCTAATTTCGGCCCAACTTCTTTTATTTATATTTTTTTGTTCTTTTGTGCTATTATATTTATGTTATGAAAAAATAAAATAAAAATCAAACAACTTGTTTATTGATAATTAATGTTTCAGTGTGTGCTACTTACTATTTATAATCATTAAAATGGGATTAAAAAAGCTAAAATTTTTATAATATCACTCACAAATACAAAAAAAAATATACATATATATATATATATATATATATATATATATATATATATATATATATATATATATATATATATATATATGAAAAAGTTACAAAGGTCAAAAAAACGGAAACATCAAAATTGTAATATACTCTAATATGTTAATACATTTTATTCTTTTTGAAAAAGGTCAAGAAAAAATTATCAAGTTTATGAAAAATAAAACGAAAAAATGTACAAACTAAAAATACAAAAAAATTAAAAATAATACAAAAATAAATACGAAAAAAACTAAAAAAATACGAAAAGTGTAAAATAAATTAATATAAAATAGTATATAAAAAACTAAATAATGTGTGTGTATATATATATATATATATATATATATATATATATATTACGAAAAATATAAAAATACAAAAAACAAAAAACAAAAAAGGAAAAAAATACGAAAAATATTAAAAAAAGGAAAAAAAATATAAAATCAAGTTTAGTTTTGACTAAAAAATAAAGGAAAATAAGGAAGTTACAAAACATAAAACCTGAGTTTTAAATATGTGGTGTAATTTTTTTGCAAATTATAGGGACCAAATTTTAACTTAAGCCTAATTTTAGGACTGATTTTGCAAAAAAAAAATAACATAGTTAATCATAAAACATGTTAAATGGTTAACTTTACATATTAAACTTTGTATGGTTCTTATATGCATAAGTTGAAAAACATCTTGTAGTTTAGCAACAACTTTTTGTTGTTGTAAAGCTTTATTGAGTAGATCAAAAACAGACTAGTTGTGAGCTATATTTTTTCTTTTTATTTGAACGAATGATTATGTTTTTCAAGTTGTAGATGATATCATTTGAAACATCATTCATATGGACTATTTTGAAATAGTAATATAAAATCATATTTTAAAAAGGTTTTGAAAACCATAGTGATTTGGAAAAAAAAAATTCTAAAACATCAAAGATTTAAAGAAGCAACATAGTTTGTTAAAAGTTAATACCTAATATATATATATATATATATATATATATATATATATATATATATATATATATATATATATATATATATATATATATATATATATATATATATATATAAAACAATCAACACAAGAGACTAAGTATCATACTTAGTCAATAGTATTTCAAACATGGCATAAATCTTTTCAAACATACGGTCAACTTCATATCTCCAAAAATACCCAATGGAAACTTCTACTAATTTGAGCACATGTTAAAAATAATGTGTTAGCATTGGAAAGCCTCGTAACTAATTTTAGGGTTAGTATGATAAAACTTATTGATTAAAGTTACAGAAATAAAACTTTATTGATTAAATTTATAACAAATAGATTACACATAATACAATAATATAATTAAATTATTGATATGTATATTGTATTAACTATATCATTGTTTTTGAAGTTAATAATTTTTTACACTAATTTATTATAACATATTAATTATCTTAAATATATGATAAAATAGATACACATTGAAACCATGTCAATTTAATAGTTACTACCGTAAGTTACAGCTGAAAATAAAAATAAATATATTTTTTTATTTGGAGAAAATTTTAACTGTATTAATGGTTAATCAATTTAGATGGACATTTTGTGTAATGTCCCGCAACTCCGGGCTAGTCAATTAAAATATAATAAGTGACAAAATCGTCTTTTTGATACAAGATTATTTAGGATAAATAGTCTTAATCAAAGTTATAATGTATGTGACAAGAATTCCGTACATATAAAGAACTCTGAAATGCGACTTCATATGAAGAAGTTATGTTTATTCGAATTTTTCGATTAAACCACTACGACATTTAGTTTTGTAAATAGTAAATCGGAGATAGATTGCTTATTAGCCTAAGTAATTTAAACAAAAGTCGTAGTAATCGTAAAAGCGAACTCGTGCATATAGAGAACGTCCAAATCTGACTTCGTGGGAGGAAGTTATGATTTTTCAGGTTCCAGAGCTCGTGTTCCAGCTTTTGCATCTCGCCCCTTGGGCAATACTCTGCGAGCATAAGTTCTTTCAAACTCTCCCAACCCATGGCATTGGCTACCGGCAGAGTTAAGGATTTGACTCGGCTATTCCACCAAGTCAGTGCTCTATCGGTGAAGGTACAGACAGCAAACTTCACTTTGCTTGCCTTGGAGCACGCACAAATCTCGAAAATTGATTCGATCTTCTCGAACCACCGGGTTAGGGCAATGACACCTCCATTGTCGTCGAAGGATTTGGGTTTCGCATTCATAAAGTCTTTGTAGGAACACTCCTTCTGGTGTCCCTGACCACCCTCAAGATTATGGGGGTGGGTACCACCTCCCGATCCGCTAGAGCCACCAGAATTGATTTGCGACATCGCGGCAGCCACAGCGGCTGTAACTGCTGCCTGGAACATGGCAGGATCGAACTGAGGAGGTGGTGGCGGCGGATCTATCGGGGGATTGTTGCTCTTTCTATTGGGTGTTAGGGTGCAAAGTCACTCTTGGATGTAGTGTTTTAGGCTTTCCCCTTTGTATGTGTAAATGGGTTGAGTCTTTCCTATAAATAGGAAGTGAGTGACTCCCATTATGTAAGGAACCATTTGGAGTGTTAGACTAGAGAGAGAAATTGTGTACAAACCCATTTGTATATCCTTTCTAGATCTAATATGAGCTTACACAGATTTATTTACTCCTTGTGTTCTTGATTTTACTTGATGATTCACTAGATCTTTCTAATTCCGTACATGCCATCATAATCAACACCACTACAATTGGTATCAGAGCGGGTGTTCTTGATTTCATCAAGAATTGATCCATGGTGGCAATCTTGATTTGGTGATTCATTTTTTGATCTTTGATCTCCGTGTTTTAGAGAGTTTTTGGATTCTAGAAATCGAATTCATCTTTGATTATATTCATAATTCGATTTTCTTCACTAGAATTCAAGTGATTTTTGCTTTCTCTCTCTAGAAAACCCATTTGAAATCACTTTCTCTCTCTATAAATCTTCAAGTTTTTGTGATCATTGTGAATTTGCCTTACAATTCTTGGATTGTGATTGTTGAAGATATCAAATACAAAGTCAATAAAGATCAATATTATGGGTTAGTGTTAAACAATTTGATTTTTTGGGAAACTATGGTTTCTTATGGAGGATTGAAGGATGATCATGGAAGCTTGATATTTCAACCACTTTGTGAGATCAAATGGTTGGCTGATATTACTGATAGGTTTCGAGCAATACATCATTCCTATGGTGTACATGCAAACCCTAATAGCTTTTGGATCTAGTTTGTCTAATGAACATGCAATTGAATATCCAAAGCTATAAACCCTAGATCTATCAAATAAGAACTGAAATAAGGGTTTAGTAATTACCTTTGATTGTTATATAGCAATAAGAATCAATCCTTGCTTTGATTGGCTTCAGAAAGCTTAGTGCCTCAAGTGTTGCACCTCTAATGGAGTCACAAACACCACTAAGCAACTTGGATGAAGAGGGAGGAGAGAGGAGGCACCAAAAACGGCTGGAAACCCTAAAGGAATAGTTCACCACGTTTTTGGGGCTTAAGGGTCCTTTATATACATGTAGGCTATTAGGGTTTACAACTAGGAAACCCTAATCTGGCTGCTTAAGCCCTAAGCAGCCCATGGACTCCTTTAACATATCCCTTGGACGAATTCCTTGTGGGCTTCCCATAGAATTCGTCCAACCTATATTATTTAGGTAATCCATAGCCCAATTGCAATTATCTTATAATTACAAATCCAGTCCCCTAAGTTTAATTAATCTCTTTTAGCCACTAAATTAATTCTTAATTAATTCTTTGACTAATATTAATTAAACAATATGATTTCTCCTTTAATATATTATTCTCATAATATATTAATAAATCATAATTAAACCTTTCTCTCCTTAATTCATCCTACATATTGCTATGGTGAAGGCAACCCAAAAAGGACCATGCTCATAATCGAGTCAAGTACATACCAAAATAGTTATGGACTTAGACACTAATCCAACAATTACATGGTCCATATCATCACGTAGTAGTGATAAGATTGGAGAAGAAAAATATTTGTTCAGAAAGAAATATATTTCTCTTATTGAAGACCCAAATGATCTTCGTGCTCTTAAGGTTGTTGAAGTTGTTAACAATGGAGTTCAATGTGATGTTCTTGATGTTCTTGAAGTTCATGATAAGAAGATTCAAGGTGATTTTCAAGATGAAAAGGTTTTTTGCTCGATTGGAGTTCAAACCGATGATATTTTGTGTTCTTGTGATTCGTTTGAAGGAATGATTCCTTATCGGAAGCCGGTGATCCAAGAAAATCACAAGTATCAAACTCCAAAAGATTTGATTCAAACTCAAAATGTTCATGTTGTGGAAAGTGGGTTTGTTCATGGAATCAAGTCTTCAAGATGCAAAAAGATGAGAAAGAAAAAGAAGAAGAAGATTAAAAGGAAGAACAAGCGGGTTTATTCACAAAAATCGTTAAATGTTGTTGTGAAGCCGAAATCCGTGAAGCAAATTTGGGTTCCAAAGCAACAATCTCCAAGTGTTGCATTGAATTTGAAGTCAAAACCAACTAGTGTTGGTGGTTCTTTTGAAGATGTTCTTGGATCGTTGAAGAACACGAAGAACACGAAGAACGAGTTGTACATCTCGCATAATGGGTGGTACAATGTTCAAATCGGAGATTTTCTCATTCCGACAAAAGAACCAAGATCTTCCAAATTTGATTCGTTTGTTGAAAATGGAACTCGATTAGTCAAAAAGGTATCTCAAATTCTCAAATGGATTCCAAAACATCCATGATTTTGATTCGTATTTTTCGTTTTTCATTTTTGATCGATTTGCCTCATTGGATCTAATCCGTTTCAACCCCTTTATTTGATCCAATTAAAATTTTTTTTAGATCAAATCACAAAATCAAAATCATATTCTAATACATGATTTGAGCTTATTCTTCATGTAATCCAATTTGTGAGCCCAAAGTCAAGTGAAATATCACTATTCATTGTTGTTCATACCCATTTAATTGGGTCCAACATAAATTCGAATCACTGTTCATTCCATAAGCCCAATCCATTATTTTCATTCGATATAATCATTTACAATCTAGTCCATCAAACAATTGATTCACTCACAAATCTTAGTTATGCACAATACGCATAAAGAAGTTGTACAATCTTGACTTTCTTCAAAATCGGAGCTCTCGCTGTGAATCTATCACTGTGAATCGAACATATGATATTGTTCCAAAAGGTCGATTATGGAATGTAGTTTGAAGTCGATTGGTGATTTCACTCCTCGATTTTAGTGTTTCGCTGATTTTTATCATATATTGGAATCGAAGTTCGATCATGAAGAACCGTTGGAATATTTTTTTTTTATTATTGGTTTAATTTCGAAGGGCGAACGTTGTTTGATTTCAATTGGGAATGGAGTCGTTCTTTATTTTAATCAAACGAAAAATCGATATCGAAAAACGGAACAAAGTAAAGTCTAATGTTCAAAGAAAGTCAAAGCATATGAAACAAAAGTCAAAATCAGATCTTGATGAATCAGAAATGGATTTCGATTTTATTGTACTCGGTTTGAGTCGCTTGAAATTCGAACAGTATTGTTTGGAGTCGATGTTCAAACTCGATTTGAAATTGATAGGTTGATGTCGATGGCTGTTTTCTGGAAAACGAAGGATGAACGAAGTGTGTTGTTGATTTGATTTTGAGTCCTTATAGTGAAAACGAAGGAAGTATGATGAATCGATAACGATTGACTTGGAAATAAGGTTCGATGGTCAGTGGTTTGAATGGAAACGAAATTGTTTTTTTTTGGAATATTGATGTCGACTGATTTTGGTTTCGAATTGATTTTGGTGTGTATTGCTTGGAATGTGTGATATCGATGATTGTTTTGATTTTGTGATGGTAATTGAAGAACGAACTGGAAAGAGTTTGGAATCAAGGTGTACAATCAACGGTTTAAGGTCGATGTTGATGTGCGAAGGATCAATGTGAAGTTGATTTGGTGAACAGTTGAATGACGAAGGTTTGATTTGGGTTGAGGATTCCTTATTAAGTGCGAAAGAGAAGTCTGTATATGGTTTGATTTTGATTTTGAAGTAATTTGGATTCAAAATTTTGGGTTTTTGGGCTAAGGATGAATTTTGAATCGATGTTCAGTTAAAGATTGATATAAGATGTTCAGTTAAAGATGGATGTTCAGTTAAAGATTGGAAAGCGAAGGGTGTTTGTTTTGGGAGATATACGAATGAAGTTGAATGATATACGAAGGATGATGTTTTGAAGGGTGTTTGATTTTACTGTGATTTAGAAAGAACGAAAGTTTTTTTTGAGATATGAAGAATGTATCTGGATATCTTGAACGAAGACTGTGATTTGGGATTTTGATTCGAAGGGATACAAAAGATATGAACGAAGGGGTGTTTGGGAAAGAATAGATATTTCATACGAAGAAGTTACTGTTCATAAGTGAGGCTTCGTATGTTTCGTATGAATTGAAAGAAAATGGAAAGTTTCGAATTTGACCCCTGAACCTTCGAATTTTTGTCACTTTGAAAATTAACTCAAGTTTCGTATGTTTGACACTTTTCACCCAAATTCGAAAATTTTTTGGAGCTTCGTATATTTTGGGGATTCTTCGTATAAATTGAGAACAAGGGCAGAATTTTCGAAAATAGTCCCTGAGGCTTCGAATTTTTGGCAGTTTTCGCCAAATTTCGAAAAAAGGACTAATTTTTGCTGGAAATTTAAGATTGTGTATTTTTGGTCCCTGCAGTTTGTGCGAATTTACATTTTCCACCCAGTTTCGCAAATGGGGGAGAATTTCGCATATTTGGCTGTTTTTGGCGCAACGGGTCCGTGCAAGTTTCAGAATGTGACGATTTTTACCCGGTTTTTGA
Organism: Lactuca virosa; assembly: GCF_052849685.1. Lineage (NCBI taxonomy): Eukaryota > Viridiplantae > Streptophyta > Magnoliopsida > Asterales > Asteraceae > Lactuca > Lactuca virosa. The sequence continues at coordinate 64,904,631 of NC_136426.1, read as the reverse complement.
AAAATCTTGCAACTTTCACCCAAAAAGTCAAAAACTTTCATAAATTGGAAATTTTTTTGTGGCTTTTTCGTGATTGTTTTTCCGTGCAAGATTTTTGGTGATTCATTTTTGGTACACATCAAGGGGGAGTATTGTATTGTTCATTCCTCGGGCGCTTCTCACCCTTAATGGGTTTTATAATCATTTTTTGATTATAAAAAGGGGGAGAATGATGGGTATTCGAAGCGGGTTTCTCGGATATTCTTTGCGGATCTTGAAGACCGGTGATAATTCGAGGGGGAGTTTAGTCTTGATCGCGCTAGATCGTTGGAGATTGAAGCCGGACATCCAATCCTAACTTTGAGGGGGAGAATGTTAGGGTGCAAAGTCACTCTTGGATGTAGTGTTTTAGGCTTTCCCCTTTGTATGTGTAAATGGGTTGAGTCTTTCCTATAAATAGGAAGTGAGTGACTCCCATTATGTAAGGAACCATTTGGAGTGTTAGACTAGAGAGAGAAATTGTGTACAAACCCATTTGTATATCCTTTCTAGATCTAATATGAGCTTACACATATTTATTTACTCCTTGTGTTCTTGATTTTACTTGATGATTCACTAGATCTTTCTAATTTCGCACATGCCATCATAATCAACACCACTACATTGGGTCTCTTCCTGGGAGGCATCTTTCTCTAAAAGATACAAGGGGAAAATGACGATAAGACTTCTACACAGATCATGAATCGGATAGTTTCGAGCAAGATATATCCTAATCCTACAGCGTTAACAGAGATCTACAAATAAGATTTACTAACATAAACAAGGAATTACAGGCCTTTAATTGGTGAGGATTAGTACTACTTGTAACAATTCTGTGCAGTGTTATAATGTTATAAAATACTCTATAGTATTTTAACTATGTGCTTCGCTAGTATAAGATTTGGTGAGTTTTAGACTTGTCGCAACACCACAGTCACTCCCAAACACATGTTGGCCATATCTCGGACAAATATAGTTGATCAGGTTATATTGGCCCCACATATGACTACATAACTATTCAGGTTTAACGGCAGTGTCCAACATCCAAATACTTTTGTTTTGTTCTTCTTGTGATACTGTTTCTGGTATGTATGTATACTTGTATACTTCTTGTAAAATACTTATATTATAAAGTATACTTTTAGTTTCAGAGCGCTTCGGCCCCTTTAGTGTTTATAGTTGTATACCATGTAAGGTTCGGTATACTTAGTTCACTATAAACAATAGCTCTGATACCAATCTGTCACACCCCCAAACCGAAACGGCGGAAACGTTCGGGGGTGGATGACGTCATATGTAGTATCACAACAATTACATCATAGTAATCAAAGTAAACACAACCATTACATTGAATATATATATATATATATATATATATATATATATATATATATAAGGTATTAACATCTGTTTGATTCATATTCATATACATCAAAAGTAGCAGAAAGATAAAGACGTGACTCTAATACGCTCCGTCTTCTCAAAAGCTGCGAGAGTACCTGTCTACTGATTTCCTGAGAATACAAGCGGTTTTGAAAAGAGTATCAACATAAAAGCTGGTGAGTTCATAATATTGTTTTTTAATGTAAACCTGTCTTTGAATCTGTAAAAGAATGTTTGTATGTTTTCCAAGAAAATCCAATAGTTTCTAACATATGAGTTTGTTACAATATTCCATAATGTATTAGTTCGTATGCCTGGTTATCACCGGATGTATCGTATGATGTTGCTCTGAATGAAACCCTTTTGTATAAAAACCATGGCTAACACCAGTATGTATAGAATGTTCTATTTGAAAACGCTAGAAAGCACCAGTATGTATAGTAGTTTTATTAACTAAAATAAAACCGTGAGTTGAAATCCCTGGAATCCTCCAGTTGTATTATGAAGTAGTTCTATTAATGAAAATAAAACTAATGAAGAATGAAATCCCATAAACAAAAAGGTTAGTTTATACTATTGTGAGTCGAATAACCATGCTTGATATGACCTAGTGACCTTTACGACGTTCTTCAAGTGTCGGATATATGACATTTGTCACCCCAGGCATGCCTGCCTAACTGTAGCTAGCAGTTCAGGTGTGGGATTGTCAGTCCCGAATAGATCTATTCACAAATCTCACGCTCTCCCTCCAGGAGACTCTGGCTACACTAAATGATAGGATTTAACCTGTACCCCGAAAGGTACAATAGAAGAGTTGTCTCACAATCCTGTATTAACTAGTTTACGTGTAGTTCTGTATTGTCTTATTGTATTTGAATCTGTTTGTATACTTTGTCAAGTAATAATAATTATACTCAAATAATTATTTGGTGTTGTACTCTTGAAATCTGAAAGGAGTAATGTATATCATAAACTAAGTCTGTCATAGTTTATATGTTTATCAATGTATAAGCTCTGAATTTGTAAAACTGTATATTGAAACCCCCAAACTATACCTATTATAGTTTGCATGAATGTCATGTATTGTTCTAAAAACCATGCAAATTTTGGCTAAAAGTTGAAAACGTCCCTTATGCTCAGCATGTTACAAAAAGGATAAAATATCTAAATATTTTATAAAAATGTGGAAACCGTATGGTTGTATCAATTGCATCAGTTTTAAGCGTGTTGAAATCCTTTTGTATAAATTCACAAAATCATTTGTGTTTGGCTTGTATCCCCCCCCCCCCCTAGAAAACGTTAAAATGGTAAAAGCATAGGGGTATGAACTCACTGTTGGTTGCGTGAAATGTCGGACAACGAAACTGGGAATGAAGACCCTCGGGTTGATGTACGCGGCACTTAACGGGATCCTAATAACAATTAAATACGTATATGCATTTTATTAGCGAAACCATTAATTATAGTGTTGGGAAAACACTTGCTTTTGATTTAGGAATGTTACCGGGACTCGATTGAATCGGAAAAAGTGGGTTTGCAGTCAAGATTCACGACGTAGGGCTGATTGCGGTCGTGAAAGGGATTACGGCCGTGAACTGTTCTCGGCCGTGAACGGTTTACTGCCCTTGAAGGGTTCACGGTCCTTGAAGGTTTGAAGGGTTCACAACCTGTTCTTGGTGAAATATGAAGATTTGAAGGGTTCACGGCCGTGAACTCAAGAACAGCAACACTTGATTTTGATGAAAAACGGATGTTTTGATGCTCCAAAACGAGTTCCATGGCGGATAGAGTGATAGATGAAGAGAAATCTTGTGTTTTCGGGTGATGATTTTTAGAGAGAGAAAGGGTGTTTGCGGCAAGAAAAGTATAAATGAGGGTAGGGGTCACGTATATACATGGGGTTCATGGTCGGTGGTGGGGGCCACCAGCCGTGAACGGGTTTACGGCCGTGATCGGGTTCACGACCGTGAACACCAGTCAGGCCGGAAACTGCTGATTTTCGAAGGAAATTCGGGTTTTCACGCGGTTTTGGTTCCGACTCTTATATAAAATTTAATTATATATAACTTAAATGATTTTCCAAACCATAAGAATTTGACGGAACAAAATAAATTCAAAATTTATTTAACAGAATCGGCTAACGTTAATGGAAAAAAAACGTTCGGGTTGTCACAGATGCTTACTAAGACGAATCAGTTGGTGGGCAATGGATAGCGTGTTAACTTATGGAAGTAGAAACCACACAAAATATCCTAAATTTGTGTGATTTTATTTCGATTCTTACCCTAATTTGTGTATATGCAAGAGCGAGGACCAATGAATCCTCTTATTTGGCACGAAGTTGTTGCAATCTTTGGTAAGTTTGTCGATGTTCTTGACATCCAAGATTTTATTTCGATTCTAACCCTAGTTTGTTGTTGTAATCCAAGATTTTATTAAATCTTGGTTGAATTGGTGCATATTGAATACTCAATTTTGATTTTTTTTTCTGAAAACAGGAATGATACGAACGTAATCATTTGTTATCTATACTCAGTACTTTTTGGCCAGGTATGAATATCTCCAGGAAGAACAAACATTGTGCTTTTTGACCTCCCTAAACCTCCATACTTTTCTTTACTTGTGTTCTTGAAATTAATGATAACGGGCATATACATATTGACCAAAATCATGACTATACAAGCCTGATTCTTTCACCATAAATAAGTCTTATTCTAGTCCAATAAACTCAGAATGATAAGAACTAGAAAAATATTCATGTCCCCCATAATCTTGTTCTTGATTTCACCATAATAAGTCTCTTTCTAGCATACTTTCTTATGTTGGAGATTGATGGTTTTGTAATGTAGTTTGCGTTGGAATTCCAGTTTTCTAGAAGATACCAGTCAAGAACTCTAATATTAAAAGTCTTTTCTTGGATATTGTAACACCCGCAGATTCGGGCTAGTCAATTTGGAGACAATGAGCATCAAAAATGAGTTTTTTATGGAAGATTATTTAGAAGGAGTAATCTTAACCAAGTTGTAGAATATGTCACAAGGGTTCCGTACATATAAAGAACGCCGAAATCCGAGTTATAACGAAGAAGTTATGGCTCGTTGAAGTTTCGCGACAAACAGACACGACGCTGTGAGACGTAAATAGTGAATTTATGATAGAGGACTTTTTAGCCTTAGCAATCTAAACCAAAGTCGTAACATACGTTAAACCGAGAGAGTGCATAAAAAGAACGCCCAAATCTGACTTCATATGAGGAAGTTATGATTTTTCTAAGATCTGACTTAGCAGTGCACAGCCCGGAATTCGAATTTTAGATCGAGCGGTTTTTCGCCAACGCGACCTAAATGATAGTTAAATATATCATTAATAGGGGCTCAACGGTAAAAAGACATACGAAAACGGAGTCCATATGTAGAAGTTATGAATTTTACGCGGCCATTTAATAGTATAATCTCCTTTTACTGTTAAATTTAAGATCGGTCGAGAATTAGCCGACGGAGTCAAAAGTAAAGTTGTAGATCTTATTTTTACCTACGCATGGATATAAAGAACGTCGAAAATGGATCTCATATACGAAAGTTATGAATTTTTGAAAATCGGTTGTTTTACCCCATGTGTGCGATGTCACGTGTCAGCACCAGGCTTTGTCTTGGTGCCCAAGCTAGCTCACGACGTGAGCACTACTTCCTCACGACGTGAGAGTGCTCCTGGAGGCCTATAAATAAGATGCGAAGCCAGCCTTCATTCCTCACCAATTCACTACTTCTTTCCCTCTCTAAACCCTCTCTCTAGCCCCCTAAACCCCCCAAAAAGCCTAGGGAACCCCCCTAGCACGAGGCGGAAGCCCCGGAGCACCCGACGGCTCCGAAAAGAAGAGCCTTCGGCTTAGAAACTCTGCTTCAGCGGAGCCCGATTTTGAGAAAAACCCGTTGTAAGTGAGATACGCCTAGCATACTTTAAATATAGCTTATATATAAATATAATATCGTTATTATGAACCTATAAATAAGATTTATCAGTGATTCAAAGTCGTTATACTGATTGATCTACTTATGGGAATGATGTCTAGGTTGTGATTTAGTGAGGTGTTTAAAGTGGGATTTCCAAACAGTATACCTCGTATACCAAACGGACCCTACCTCCGATATGATCCTACCTGGTTGTTCCTTACTTGATAGATCATGAAGTAGACTTTGAGTTAATGATGAATCTAGACTAATAATTAGTCGCAATAAATATTAGACTAAAATCTAGTGGTAATAATACTAGGTTTTGTCGAAGGAAATCATATTGTTAAGAAGCGAAGCGCTGCTCGAATTTCGAGTCGTCACTTTAACAAGTGAGTGCATAGTTACTTTCATCTTACACATATATATGAAGTATTTTATATAAATTACGTGCTATGTGTGCATATTATCTGAATACTTGTTGTCTATGCTGGATGAATGATTTTATACATGATTTAAACTGTATATGTATATTATATCTACGAATATGTTGGGTAAAACATGGGTAGATGAATGAGGAGGGATGAAAGAGTAAACATTGGCGACTATGGACTTAGTGCCTGTGGTATAAACCCTGACGACTATGTAGACTTAGTGCCTAAACCCTGGTGACTATGGACTTAGTGCCTGAACCCTGGCGACTATGGACTTAGTGCATGTTGTATAAACCCTGGCGACTATGCATACTTAGTGCCTAAACCCTGATGACTATGGACTTAGTGCCTGTTGGATAAACCGTGGCGACGATGGACTTCGTGCCGATTCCTTAGGATAATCCTTAGGAAAGAATGAACGAGGAATAGCTGATTCTTAGGGTAAATCCTTAAGAGTAAAGAAGATAATGGGGATGGGTAATTGGGTTAATTGTTTGATGATTATGATGGGTTTTAGCCATAAGAACTTTCCTATGTGCACATGCGAACCCAAATTGCTTGGATCTAGGTTTCTCTAATGGAACATGCATTAAATCCAAGACTTGCAATACTAGATCTAATGTAATATATTGAATCTAATCATATGAAATCAGATCTGCAAGAATACCTTGAATTACTTGCTTGATACTTCTTCTTCTTGGAGCTTAGAGTCACAATTGTCACTCCTCTAATGGCTTACAAACACCAACTAGCAAGAAGATGATCTTGAGAGAGAGGGAGGAGGGATAGAAATCGGCCCTAGGGTTCCTTGGCTTGCAAGAGTGCCGATTTCTCCACCCCAAGGGTTCTATTTATACTATGAGCTATTAAGGTTTCTCCTTTAACCCTAATTGAATGACTTAGGCCCTAAGCAATCCAAGATCCTTCTAGATACAAGGCTTGGACGAATTTAAGGTTCCCAAACCCTATATTTCGTCCACCCCAATATCCATAAGGATACATAGCCCAAAAAATACAACTATCATACATTTGACAGTTTATGCCCTTTATTCAATTAACCTCTTTAAGTCACCAAATTAATTCTTAATTAATATATGACTTATATTAATCAAATAATATTATTATTCCTTAAATATATATTATTCTCATAATATATTAATAATATCTCTTCTCTCTTAACAAATCATCCTGTCAAGTTGCTATGGTGAAGGCAACCCAAAAGGATCATGCATAACCGGGTCAAGTACTTACCAAATATAGTTACAGCCTTAGACACTAATCCAATAGTCTCCCACTTGGATAAGTCTAGTAACTATATATGCAAACACAATCCGATTAGCAATCATAGCTCTCAAAGACGTTGTCAACTCTGATCTTATCAGTATCCAGTCCTTTAGATAAGGGATCGTATAATCCTCTGTTCTAGACATCGTGCAGACATTTACATGGAACATGGTCATACTTATTGTCCTGCAATTTGTTTCTCGATCTCAGATTCATTTGACATAGAACTTAATCGAACACATCAATGTAGTTCTGACCGGGCCCGACACATAAGTCAAATCAAATCATCGAGGGGCCCTGATATCGCTTTTACCCTCTTAGGATAAAAGGAACAGATAAACTTCGACTTATATGCATTTACTATCCACTAATCAAATTACACACAACAATACGTTTTATAACATCAAGTTACTGATGCGTTTGCGCATTATCAATGCATAACCATGTAACAAACAATAAACCATATATCTAGGTTTTAAGACTATATGATATTACCATCTTGTGATCACTCGTGATAAATTCCATGAAGTGATTCCAACAAGTGCGGGTTTATTCCAATGCTCAAATCAAGTTCATAAGCACTCATGAACGTTGTAGCAAACCTTTGCTATGTCTAATACACTTTAGACAATCTACACACCAATTCATGACAGTCTTCATTCATACCTACTTCCAACATACGAACGACTATGGACTATTCGAATAATTCGATTATTATCAAATAATTAATTACTCAGGAAGTCAAAACATGCAAAATGAAACAATAGTTAAACAATTAACATAAGATAGTAGCTTTACTTATAAATAATACTCCTTTATTTAATCATCAAATGTTAATTACATTTATCTATTACATGTTTCCAAACTATCTAATCTAAACTAATATCGTCCTTTAGCCCAATGCTCCTAGCGTGCTGCAAATGCTTAACCCTGCTAAGTCCCTTCGTAAGCGGATCTGCTGGGTTATCCTCTGACGATACCCTCTTTACCACGAGGTGTCCTTCTTCTACTCGATGTCTAATAAAATGATATTTTCTGTCGATATGTCGAGATCTACCATGATCCCTCGGTTCCTTGGTCAAGGCAACCGCTCCTTCATTATCACAGAAATTTTCCATAGGCTCCTTTATGGTAGGCACAACTCCAAGATCACCAATGAAGTTCTTCAACCACATAGCCTCCTTTGACGCTTCGCTCGCTGCAATGTACTCTGATTCGCACGTTGAATCAGCTACTGTTTCTTGCTTGGAACTTTTCCAAGTCACCGCTCCCCCATTAAGGGTAAAGACCCAGCCCGACTGCGAACGGTAGTTGTCCCTGTCGGTCTGAAAGCTGGCGTCACTATACCCTCGTACCTTTAAGTCATCACTCCCTCTGAGGACTAAAAACCATTCCTTGGTCCTCCGAAGGTACTTAAGTATATTCTTGACTGCAATCCAATGAGCTCTACCTGGGTTCCCCTGATATCTACTGACCATGCTTAAAGCAAAGGCCACATCAGGGCGAGTACAAGTCATAGCGTACATGATTGAGCCAACTGTGGAAGCATAGGGTATTCGGCTCATCTCAGCTATCTCGGCTTCTGTACTCGGGCTTTGAGTCTTACTCAATTTGGCATTACTCTGTATCGGTAGTTCTCCCTTTTTCGAGTTTTCCATACTAAAACGTTTTAGTACCTTATCCAAGTAAGTATTCTGACTAAGTCCTATTAGTCTCTTACTTCGTTCTCTCACTATCCTTATTCCTAAAATATAGGAAGCCTCTCCGAGGTCCTTCATAGCGAAACACTTCCCGAGCCAGGACTTAACCTCCTGCAGAGTCGGGACGTTGTTTCCTATGAGCAGTATGTCATCGACATACAAAACGAGAAAGCTAACTATACTCCCACTGGCCTTGACATATACACATGATTCATCTTCACTTCGTACAAATCCAAACTCTTTGACTTTCTCATCGAAGCAAAGATTCCATCTGCGAGACGCTTGCTTAAGCCCATAAATGGACTTCTCAAGCTTACACACTCTATTGGGATGCTTTGGATCGACAAAACCCTCTGGCTGAGCCATGTAAACATCCTCAGCCAACTTCCCATTAAGGAAAGCGGTTTTTACATCCATTTGCCATATTTCATAGTCATGAAATGCAACAATGGCTAGCATCACCCTAATAGACTTTATCTTCGCAACTGGTGAGAAGGTTTCGTCGTAGTCAACTCCAGGAGTCTGAGTGAAACCCTTCACAACCAATCACGCCTTATAAGTGTGCACGTTTCCATCCACGTCGGTCTTCTTCTTGAAGATCCACTTGCACCCGACCGTCTTACGACCTGGTACATTGTCAACCAAATTCCAAACTTGGTTGTCATACATGGACTGAATCTCGCTGTCCATCGCCTCTTTCCATTTTACAGACTCTGGGCCTGCCATGGCTTCCCTATAGCTATTAGGTTCATCTAGATTTATTAGTGTACCATCACTAATATACGTGTCCCCTTCGGTAGTAATATGAAAACCATAAAACTGGGGTTGAACTCTAACTCTTTCGGAACGTCTAAGAGGTAATGATTCGTCAATTGGTTCAACTGGAGTTTCCTCCTCGAGTTGAGCGCCAGTGTTAGAGGTTCCTTCATCGCTAGATTCTTGAATCTCTTCAAGATCGACTTGCCTCCCACTGTCTCCTTGGCTTATGAGTTCTCGCTCTCGGAAAACCCCTATCCTCGCAACGAAGACAACATTGTCACTCGGTCTATAGAAGAGATATCCAAAGGATTTCTGTGGGTAGCCGATGAATATACATCGCTCACTACGAGGTTCGAGCTTGTCGTGAGTTTCTCGTCTTACGAAAACTTCACAGCCCCAAACCTTGATATGTGCCAATGAGGGAGCTTTCCCTGTCCACATCTCGTGAGGTGTTTTTGCAACCTTCTTTGTGGGTACTAAATTAAGGATATGGGCGGCAGTCTCTAAGGCATACCCCCAGAATGAGATAGGTAGTGAAGCACGACTCATCATGGAACGAACCATGTCTAGCAAGGTTCGATTACGCCTCTCAGCTACACCATTCAATTGTGGTGTCCTAGGTGGCGTCAATTGTGAAACTATTCCACATTCCTTGAGGTAGTCGTGGAATTCAAGACTTAGGTACTCTCCACCTCGATCAGATCGAAGCATCTTGATTTTCCTGCCCAATTGATTCTCCACTTCTTGTTTAAACTCTTTGAACTTTTCAAAAGTTTCTGACTTGTGCTTGATTAAGTAGATATACCCATATCTGCTATAATCATCTGTGAAAGTCACATAGAAGCGATTTGCATCCCTTGTGGTGGATCTAAAGGGTCCACATACATCTGTATGTATGAGATCCAATAAACCCTCACCCCTCGCACAAGTGCCAGTGAAGGGTGACTTGGTCATCTTTCCAAGTAAACAAGATTCGCACGTGTCATCTTCCCTAAGGTCGAACGACTCCAACACTCCATCCTTTTGGAGTTGGGCTATGCGCTTCTTGTTGACATGTCCAAGACGACAATGCCACAAGGATGCTTTATCCATACCATTGGAAGAATCCATACACAACACATCATTTCCTAGGTTATCTACAACCATAACAGTTTCATAAATTCCATTACAAGGCATTGCTTCAAAATATAAAACACCATTTAGATAAGCATAAATCGAACCATTCTCATTATTAAACGAATATCTAAATCCTTATTTAAATAAACCATGAAAAGAAATGATGTTTCTTGCCATATCTGGCGAGTAGCAACAATTATTTAATTCTAAATTCAAACCATTCCTAAGCTCTAAAGAATACACTCCAATCTTGGTGACAGGTGACGTTCTTCTGTTTCCCATGATCAGATTTATTCTTCCAAGCTCCACATCCCTATTTCTTCCTAGTCCCTGCAAATCAGAACAAATGTGGTAACCACACCCTGTATCAAGAACCCAAGAAATAGCATGAGATGAATCATTAGATTTAATTGTGTAAATACCTGCGAAAGATGGCTTGATCTTCCCATCCTTGATGGCTTGCAGATATTCCAGGCAGCTTCTCTTCCAATGCCCTATTTTGTGGCAATGGTGGCACTCTGCCTCCTTTGGGTTTGGGTTGGGCTTAGCAGGATCAACCTTGGTCCCACTAGAGGAGGAACCATTTTGGGACTTTCCTTTGTGGTGGTTCTTTGAAAAAACCTTCCTCTTCTTGCCCCTTCCCTGTCCAATAGCCAAAACAGGAGCAACGGGTGGATTGGGAGTTGGTGCAACAGACTTGTCCTTGAGGTTGCTCTCATCAGTCCTCAGAAGCCCTTGGAGTTTGCTTAGGGTGACCTCTTCCTTGTTCATGTGGTAGGTCATCCTAAATTGGTTGTAGCATGAGGGCAAGGAGTGAAGAACAATGTCGATAGCCAAATCTTCCCCGAAGTTGACATTCAACTTGCGAAGATGATCAACATACCTTTGCATCTTTTGCAAGTGCACAGTAAGAGACTCTCCACTTCCCATTTTAGCAGTAATCATATTCGTTATGATTTGATAGCGCTCTTGCCTCGCTCTTTGATGATACCTCTCCATCAAGTCTAGATGCATCTCATAAGGATACATGTCCTCATAGGACTTTTGGAATTCTGAGTTCATTGTGGCTATCATGATGCAATGGACCTTCGTTGCATCACGCTCATGGTTCTCAAAGACAACCATTTCTTCAGGAGTAGCAGTTTCTGGATTGATCTTTTCGAGCTTCTCATCGAGAGCATACTCTTTGTCCTCGTAACGCGCGATTGTGCGAATGTATCTTATCCATTCGCTAAAGTTCGTTCCATCGAATGTCACTTTTTGACAAAGGCTCATTAGAGGAAATGAGCTAGCAGCTGTGTTGTTTGCGTTAGACATCTACAAATAGAAAGAACAAAGTTTGATTAGATTAAGTCCCTAATTAACACCCAAAAAGAAAATTAGGGCTAGGATCCAACAACATTATTTACACATTAGAAAAGGGATGCCGTTATCCAACATGCAAATAATTTGGAGGTAAGTGAATGACGATTCACTAATTCTTCACCATGAAAAACATAAGCTTTAAGTTTTAAATGTATTGAGAATTCCTAGATTTCATTGAGATTCATTGAACCTTTCAATGACATGTTTAAATCTCGATATGCCCCTCTCGTTTGTGACTGGGATGCCGAGGATCACAAAGTGGGTGTGAATAACCATGCAAATGTACAAGGTGCCCCCACTGTTACAGTTACTTATTCAATGTGCTGGTTAACCACACACGCTCCATTGAACTATAACAAACAATGAGTCACCCTTTGCCACCTTTGCTTAGAACCCAATTAATGTGCCGGTTAACCACACGCGCTCCATTAATGTCTTAGCAAGGGTACAAAGTGTAATTTCATGGGATTGCATCAATTCACTTTTCCTAAAGTAACTAAGATTGGGAATTTTATAAAACATGTTTAGTTACTTTATATAGATTCATTATACTTATTAATGAGAGGAGGTTTGCCCTATCCTACCCTTTCGGCTAACGACCCTCCACCAATCAAGCAAGCGGTGGGTGTGAATGTACACCCATTAAGCGCCATTTTATAGGCAGCAACCTTATACCCACCTTATAGACCGGCTTCGTGAATGAGGCCTACTAACGGTAAGACTAGCATTGTAAATCATATATATATATATATATATATATATATATATATATATATATATATATTAAGCTTGTAATAATATAATAGTATAGGGTTGAATTTTAAACTTGTAAAATTCTAGGGATTTGAAATTTAAAATTATCCAAATTAAACTTTTAATCACAAAATTTAAAATTTCAAAGCTTGAGGACAAGTCTTGAACTTTTTCAAAGCATAAGGATCAAATAGCAAATAATATAAATCATCTAATTAGATTATCTCAATTTGATCTTATTTAATGTTACTTGCAAAACAATTTACCAATTCAATTCAAATAATCAACAATTATCATATAAGGAAATTATTATTCAACTAATTGGTAATTATCTTTTGTTAGGTCAAGAATATACTCATATATATGATTAAAATCGGATTTTAATGACCCAAAACAGTTAAGGCAAGTATCCTCAAGTAAAACAACAAGAAATCCCGAAACTTCCTCCTTCTGAAGTTCGAACTCGCCGAGTACCTCTATGGACTCGCCGAGTCCACAGTGGAACTCGCCGAGTACAGCAGTCAGAATCACAAAATCGAATTTTTTTTTCAAGCAACAAGCAATCAACCAATGCATCAATTCAATAGAAATCAATCAAAGCTCGGATACCACTGATGGGTTTGAGCCATAAGAACTTTCCTATGTGCACATGCGAACCCTAATTGCTTGGATCTAGGTTTCTCTAATTGAACATGCATTGAATCCAAGACTTGCAATACTAGATCTAATGTAATATATTGAATCTAATCATATGAAATCAGATCTGAAAGAATACCTTGAATTACTTGCTTGATACTTCTTCTTCTTGGAGCTTAGAGTCACAATTATCACTCCTCTAATGGCTTACAAACACCAACTAGCAAGAAGATGATCTTGAGAGAGAGGGAGGAGGGATAGAAATCGGCCCTAGGGTTCCTTGGCTTGCAAGAGTGCCGATTTCTCCACCCCAAGGGTTCTATTTATACTATGAGCTATTAGGGTTTCTCCTTTAACCCTAATTGAATGACTTAGGCCCTAAGCAATCCAAGATCCTTCTAGATACAAGGCTTGGACGAATTTAAGGTTCCCAAACCCTATATTTCGTCCACCCCAATATCCATAAGGATACATAGCCCAAAAAATACAACTATCATACATTTGACAGTTTATGCCCTTTATTCAATTAACCTCTTTAAGTCACCAAATTAATTCTTAATTAATATATGACTTATATTAATCAAATAATATTATTATTCCTTAAATATATATTATTCTCATAATATATTAATAATATCTCTTCTCTCTTAACAAATCATCCTGTCAAGTTGCTATGGTGAAGGCAACCCAAAAGGACCATGCATAACCGGGTCAAGTACTTACCAAATATAGTTACAGCCTTAGACACTAATCCAATAGATTAAACATAATATTTATATTATTGTGGGTTGAAAACCCTATGTACTCACCAGGTTTCCCAACCTGACCCACTCAGTTTATTTGTATCACAGGTGTCGATATGAAGTTACATTACACTTAGAGATTAAGGAGATGTAAATCACTAGTGATAATGAATGTAAGTTCTGTTTATGCTTATGTTTCTGTATTGACGATGACATCCCAATGTTTTAAAAATGAATAAAATACATTTCTTCGGAAATGCTTGATAACGTATTTATCATGTTTTTCTGGAAACAAATTCCGCAAAGCTTTTCTTTAAAAGGTTACTCTGATTTTCAAAATAAAGCATAAACAAATCGGTCTTTTCTGACCGTGAAAATAGGGATGTCACATTATGTTTCTTTCATTTGTCGTTGCAGGTTTAGCCGATAAATTGTAACGCCCGTAGATCCGGGCTAGTCAATTTAGAGACGATAAGCATCAAAAATGACTTTTTGATGGAAGATTATTTAGAAGGAGTAATCTTAACTAAGTTGTAGTATATGTTACAAGGATTCCGTACATATAAAGAACGCCGAATCCGAGTTATAACGAAGAAGTTATGACCTGTCGAAGTTTCGCGACAGAACCGGCACGACACGGCGCGACGTAAATAGTGAATTTACGTTAGATCGATATTTGGCCTTAGCGATCTAAATGAAAGTCGTAGAATACGTTAAACCGAGAGTGTGCATAAAAAGAACATCCAAGTCTGACATCGTATGAGGAAGTTATGATTTTTCTAAGTTTCAGCTTAGCAGTAGAGGTACTACACTTGTGGTACTTGCTTTCAAGAGCTAAGGAAATTCAAGGAACTAGTTTTTATTGCTATATAACAACAAAAGGTATGTATTCTATTCTCCTATGTAGATTTCGAAAATTAGAGGAGAATTCCAGGTTTTTTTTTGTGTTCATAAAGTTGTATGTCTAATAGTGAAAACATAGATCCAATTAGGGTTGCATGCACACATAGGATTGTTTGTATAAAACCTATCAGTGGTATCAGAGACTTAGGTTTTTGTTTTCAATTAGATTTGATACAAATGTATGAATATGACAATTAGGGTTTATGGCTCATAAACCCTGGAGGCTTGATTTTCGAAATTAGGGTTTCTAAACCCTAGATTTCGAAATTTTGGTAGGGTTTCCTAAACCCTTTCCTTTGGCCCCAAGATTTCGATTTTAGGGTTGTCTAACCCTAGAATTTCGAAATTTGCCTTGTCCCCTAGATAGGATTCCCAAATTTTAGGGATTTGGATAATGCCATATCTTGTAATTATCCTTGATTCCTTAAATAGATAATTAAAGATCTTATGGATTATCACATTCAATAAATTTTCAAATCTTAGGGGATTTAAAGGATTAGGTTAAATTAATTGTTTAATTTAATAGATATCCTCGAAGATTTAATAATTCAAATTAATTGGTTAATTTTGGATAATTATTAAATCAAATTTTAATATTTAAGATTAAAAGATTTTAATTTTTCGAAAATTTTTTAAACCTAATTGTTTTGAAAAGTTCAAAACTTGCCCTCAAGTTTTGGAATTTAAAAGTTGATTAAAAGTTTAATTTTGAAATGTTAAATTCTAAAACCCTCGTATTTTGAAAAAGTTCAAATTACACCCTTATGGTTTTGTTAAGTTAATTAAAAGTTTAATTAAAAGAGAAAGTTAATAAAACCACCTAGTATTTTAAAAGTGTAAAATACACCCTATACTATATGACATTAAAAGTCTAATATTATATATGTATAAGTAAACAGTCAGTCTTACCGTTAGTAGGCCTCATTCACGAAGCTGGTCTATAAGGGGTGTTTAAGGAAATTGCCTATAAAATGGTGATTGAATGGGTATCCACTCTTACCCACCGCACTCTTGACTAGTGGAGGGTCGTTAGCCGAACGGGTAGGATAGGACGAAACCTTCCATTATAAGTATAATGAAGTACAAAGTAACTACATGCTTTTACAAATTCCCAAATTCTAGTTACTTTAGGGAAAAATGTGAATTTGTATGCTAATCCATGGAATTACACTTCGTACCCTTGTCAAACGTTAGTGGAGCGTGTGTGGTTAACCGGCACACTAATTTGGGATTAACATTGGTGGCGATGGGTGGCTCGATGTTTATCATAGATCAATGGAGCGTGTGTGGCTAACCGGCACATTGATTAGGTGATAGTAGCAATTGGGTGCACCACGTGATTCGTATGGTTATTCACACCTTGTTTGTGATCCTCGGCATCCCTGACACAAATAGAAGGGCATAATCGAGATTAAACATGCCATTGAAAAGTTCAATGAATCTCAAAAGATCTAGGAGTTTCAATTCATTTAAAACTTAAATTTCTTTTTCGTTTTTCATGGTGGGAATTGGTAAATCGTCATTTACCTACCTTCAAATATTCTGCAACTAGATTACGGCATCCCTCTTCTAGGTTGTAGAATGTTGTGTTGGATCCTAGCCTTGATGTTTCATTTGGGTGTTACATCAAGGATTCTTATCAACTAACTTGAATTTTCTCCCGTTTTGTAGATGTCTAAATCTTACAATGGTCTTCCCAAGTCCCTTGGAACAAGCTTTCCAAATGAAGATGACGTTCCACGATACGATCAAGGAAATGAGAGTCATGCTTCACTTCCTCCACCTCCTCCAATTATTCTCCCTAACCCACAAGTTCAAAGGCTTGAAAAGTTCAAGCTCACTCAAGCCCTATTGGCAAGTAAACACGAAGACGGGAAACCTGTGTGTGCATACATCTTAGAGATGAAGTCACACATTGATAGGTTAAGGATGATAGGTGTCGATATCTTAGAAATGTTGGCTGTTGACTGGGTTCTTCAGTCACTTCCTGAATCATATAGTGAGTTCGTTAGAGAGTACTATATGATGGACCATGACGTGACCCTCATTGATTTGACCTATTTGCTTATAGCTGCTGAATCAGAAATGATTTGGCGTGCTGATCGAGCAAATTTGTCTGGCAAATCAAACTCCCAAACTTCAATGGACATTGAAAATAGTGACATTGGAAATCCAGAAAAGGTAAATTCTGATATAGTTCCTTGTGCCATTCCAAAAGAGTCCATCTGCTTCTACTGCCAAGAGAAGGGGCATTGGAGACGAAGCTGCCCTGTCTACCTGAGAGATCTAAGAGATGGGAGAGTCAAGACGTATGGCTCTACTTCAGGTAAAATCCAATAACTAACTCTATAAGTTCCTATTCTTTGATTTTCAATACATGATGTGATAAGATTACATTTTGATGTTTTGTAGGATCGAAGAAAAGAGAGGAAGCTTAAGGGAAGAAGTAAGCTGAATCTGATCGTGAAGAAATGGATTTCGATCGCATTGCTTGAAGATCGGATTTTTGAGCTACTACTTTAGAGTTAGAATAGATTGCTTAGAAATTGAAATAGCATAGTTTTCATTTGAATTGCATTGTAAGGACAAGTTTTTCCGCAATAAAATGAATTTTGATTTCGTCCTATTTATTTATCCTTGCAATGGCATATGTGAAAATGGATGTTTATGTATTTCTAATTTTAGCAATGTTGAATTGGATGTGATTCTTGATTATGTTATTTGTGAAATGTCGAGGATTTGCCAAATAAAGGAAGATTCTCATCGCCCAAGTTTCAATTGGACAGAAACTTGGAATCATACAACTTGGTTGCGTGATGAATGAGAAACTTCATATTTTGGAAATTAGACTAATTCTTTGGCAAAGTGTCAAGAGAAGGACCAGGAGATCGAGTACACTAGGTTGTGCGTTGATCAAGTCCACCACAAGAGTGATAAAGATATTCGTCATGATTTACTAAAGGTTAGTAAATATGATTATACTTATAAGATTAAGTATAATTCTGAGTTGATTGAAAGAGTTTCAATCAATAGTAGAACGAATAAGAAGAATCAAGTAGGCAGAAAGATAAAAGTTTCTCAATTCTAAGAAGAAGGGAGAGTACCTTTTATTGTGTTTTATGATAAGTCTTAATGATTAAGAACCATATCTCAATTGATCCTCTAAGTGAGTCTTAGTGCAATTGCATGTCTAAGAAGAGGAATCGATAATTGTAGAAATGGTTAAATCAAGAAGTCAATCATACTTCGTTCCAATATCAAGTCTTAGAGTCAAGATTCTGACATGAGTGACAAGTCTTAAGTAGGTTTATAACACTCGACAAATGTGGAATTTGAAAAGTTGTGATGTCTTGGATAAGACAAAGACCAACCAGGACCGATTGTGTAAAGTGTTAAACTTGACAAAAGGCTACACTAACTCTTGAATATTTGTTTGTCAAGAAGTGTTTCTTGACAAGAGAATCTTATATGTCAAGGAGTCAGTGGGAGTCTTAATGGTCTTGAAAAGTTTCAAGAACAAATCAAGAGTAAACCTAGTTGATCATCACTAGCACACGACTTGAGGTTTAAAGCCTATCGTGGATGACATACTCTTTTTCTGTGTCATTCCAATTAAGTTAATTATGTGTGTGAGTTCTATGAGTTCTCATTTGAATGCATAAAGACAAAGCACCTTTATCAATGGAAAGTACATTGATATGAAAGGATGAGTTGCTTGGAAGACATGGTGGGCATTCTGTTGGATTAATGTCTAAGTCCATAACTATAATTGGTAAGACTTGACCCGACCCGGCATGGTCCATTTGGGTTGCATGGCATCGGGACAATTGGATAGACAAGATGAGGAAAAAGGATACTAGTGATTTATATTAATATATTATAAGTTCTAATATATTAATATATAATCATATTATTTAATTAGTATTGATCAAGAATTAATTTATAATTAATTAAGTGATCAAAAGGAACTAATTAAATATGGACTCTAAAATATATGTGTGTGATGGGCCAAGTTCATTTAGGTTGGGCTAAGCTTTCATGGATAGTCCATGGAGTGTTTAACCCATGGATCATATGAAATGAAAGGTCATGGGTATTAGGGTTTAAACCTAATCTCCACACTATATAAAGATGTCCTTGGTTGGTGAAATGGGCACTAGTGTGTACACAAAAGGGCAAGGCCGATTTCACTAGAGAGAACCAAAGTATCCTTATTCTCAAGGTTATTCCAAGTGTTCATGGTGTTGTGTGAACCATTTGAGGTGTCACACTTGGGGCACTAGGCACTCAAGCTTCATGAAGACAAGTTACATCAAAAAAAGGTATGTATTCTATCTATTTTATTACCCAAGTATATGATATTTGTATGCTAGTATAGGGTAATATCTTGGAAACTTCATATTTGCATGTATAATAGAGAAAACATAGATCCAAGGTATTTATGGTTGTATGTGCACCATAGGATGTTGTAGTATACTAAAACCCAACAGTGGTATCAGAGACATGGGTTATTTTCTGTTATATTCATGCAAATGTTTGATTTTCAAAGTTGAAAAAAAAAAGAAAAAAAAAACATGAAGTTTGTCAAATTTTAAGATAATTACTTGTTTTGTGAAAAACTAATTATTTGTAAAATTTGAATCATTTGCTATATGAGTTGAATTAGGTCAAATTTAGTAAAAGATAAAATGATATGATTATTTTATTAGTTTTAAAAGTTTGATCTAAATGTTTTAAGGAGTTACAAATTTTGTCATAAAATTTTGGAGCTCAAAAAGTTTTTTTTAAAGTTGTGATCTTATGTGTTTTGAAACCTCCATAAGTTATGGATATGAAAAGGTTTTAAAAAAAATTGTTTTTATGGAGTTACAAAATTTGGTGTTAATGTTTTAAAGAATTCCATAACTTATTCTTAAGTTATGGAACATGAAAAGTTTCATCATAAAACAAGCATTTAACTTCATAAGTTATGGATTACCAAAAGTTCTATGTTTCCTTGACTTATGAGTTAGTTTAGATTAATGGAAAAAAAATTTGTGTTTTAGTTGTTTTCAATCCTAATTAATCTAAAAGTTGTTCATAAAATGTGTTTTTTGTAACTTATCCTCAAGTTATATGAAAAGTCACATTTATGAATCTTAAAAAACTCATAAATATGCCTTAGGTTACAAAAAAAAATGAAGAATCTTTTCTTATAAATAGTTTTTATGGCTCCATAACTTGTCCTCAAGTTATGGATGCCCAAGAGTCTCTTCATTAAAAGTTTTAAAACTTTACTTAAAACTCATAAGTTAAGAAAATCCAAGAGTTTTGAATAGTTTCAAAACATGACCTCAAGTTTTGGAATTTGAAAAGTTTTCTCTAATAAATACTTTAATTCCAAGTTAAGCCCTTAGAATTTTAAAAGTTAAAATTCAACCCTTATACTTTATAATATTATAAGTTAATATATATATATATATATATATATATATATATATATATGTGTGTGTGTGTGTATATAAGAGCAAGTCAGTCTTACCATTAGTAGGCCCCATTCATGAAGCCGGTCTATAAGGGGGGTATAAGGTTGTTGCCTATAAAATGGCAGCTTAATGGGTGTCCACTCTCACCCACCGCTTCCTTGACTGGTGGAGGGTCGTTAGCCGAACAGGTAGGACAAGGACTATAATTCTCCCTTCATTAAAAGTATTAATGATAAATACTAACTAACTAAACCTTTTATTAATTCCCAATCTTAGTTACTTAGGAAAATGTGAATAAGGTACTAATCCATGAAATTACACTTTGCACTTTGTTTAAACCGTTAGTGGAGCGTGTGTGGTTAACCGGCACACTAACCTGGATTTAACAAAGTAGGCAAAGGGTAACTTAATATTTATCATAGTATCGGTGGAGCTCATGTGGTTAACCGGCACATCGATTGAGGGGTAAATATTAAGGATACCAAGTATATTTGCATGGTTACTTCACACCTTGTTTTGTGATCCTCGGCGTCCCAGTCACAAAACCTGAAGGGCACACTCGAGATTGAAACATGCCATTGAAAAGTTCAATGAATCTCAAAAGATCTAAGAGTTTCAAATCCAAGTAAAAAACTAATTAAATTATTTCGTTTTTCGTGGTGGAAATTGGTAAATCGTCATTTACCTACCTTTAACTATTTTATAACTCGGATTACGGCATCCCTCTTCCAGTTATAAATAGGTTGTTGGATCCTAGCCTTAATATTTCATATTGGGTGTTATATTAAGGACTTTATATCAACTATCTTGGATATCTCCCAAAAGATGTCTAGTTCAGACATCTATGATCTTCCCAAATCTCTTGGAACTTTACTTCCTCCACCTCCTCCAATTATTCTCCCTAACCCACAAGTTCAAGGTCACTCAAGCCCTAATGGCAAGCAAGGTCTATGTGTGATCACATCTTAGAGATGAAGTCACATATTGACAAGCCGGGAGAGTTGGGTGTCAAAGTCTTGAGAAATTTGGATGTTCAATCACTTTCTAAGTCACATAATGAGTTCCTTTGGGACTACTATGAAACAGACTATGACATGAACCTTAATGATCATATCTATTTCCTTGGTGCTGCTGAATCAGCAATGATTTGGAACGATAGTAAAGCAAATTTGATTAGAAGATCAACTTCCCGAAAACTTTATGGACAGTGACAATGGTGACACTGGAAATCCAGAAAAAGCATTCTCTTCCCAATGGAAAGGGATTGGCCATAGTCAACCCGGTTGACCAAATGGTAAAGAGAAAGGCTAAGTCTGAGATAGTCCCATTACCAAAGGGTCCATATGTTTATTTTGCCAAAGGAAGGGGCGTTGATTGCAAAACTGCCAAATTTACCTAAGGATGTTAAAGTCAAACTCTACATCAGGTAGAGCCCATTATCTAACTCTGTTAAGTTCTATTCTGAGATCCTCATTACATTATGTGACTGGGTCACATGTTGATGTTTTAAGAATCAAATAATAGAGAGAAATCTTAAAGGAAGTATATGTTGATTCTGATCGCGAAGGTGGATTTCGATCGCATCAGAATTTTGAGCAGTTGCTTAAGAAGTTATGATATATTGCTAAGGAATAGATAACAACAATTTTCCATGTGGATTGTAAGGATAAGTTTTTCCGCAAAGTTTTAAAATAAAAGAAAATTGTTTAATTTTATTTATTTGAAGTATCCTTACAATGGCATTTGTGGAAAATTGTTGCTTATATGATTCCACTGACAGCAATATTGGAAAATGGATTTGATTCTTTCATTTGTGGTAGTGTCTAAATTTACCAAATCAGGAAAGTTCCTCATCGCCCAAGTTTCAATTGGACCGAAACTTGGAATCATGCAAGTTGAATAGTATGATGAATGAGAACTTTCAAGCATTGGAAAATCAAGATTAATTACTTGTTCACATGGATGTGTGAGTCAAGTGAAGGACTAAAGGGATCGAGTACACATTCTTGTGCACTGGTCATGTCCACCACAAAGCTCGTTAAGACTATTTGATTTACTAAAGTTTAGTAAATATGGTTATACTTACAAGTTTAAGTATAATTCTGAAACATTGGAAAAGTCTCAATGTATGGCAGAACGAATGGGAAGAATCAAATTAGGCAGAAAGATAAAAGTTTCTCAAATCTGAAAAGATGGGAGAGTACTTTAGTATCATGTTTGTGATCATCTTAATGATTTAGAAATCATATCACAATTAGTCCTCTAAAGGTCATCTTAGTGCATTCTTATGACTAAGAAGAGGAGTCATGAATTGTTGAAATGGTTAGATCAGGAAGATGAGTCATACTTCGTTCCAAAACAATTCTTAGAGTCATACTCCAAGATTGTAACTTGAGTGACATATCTTAAAGAAAGGTTTAAAACACTTGTCAAATGTAAGAGTAAAAGTGTCCTACTCTTGTACATTTGAAATTGGTAAGTTGTGATGTTTTGGATAAAACAAAGACCAACTAAGGCCAATTGTGTGAAGTGTTTGTCTTGATAAAGAATCCGCACTATCTCTTGAATATTTGGCAAGATAGTCTTATATGTCAAGAGGACAGTGGGAGTCTTAAAGATCCTAAAAAGAATTTCAAGAACTAATCAAGAATAAAACCTGAGGTTCTTCACTAGCACACGACTTGAGGTTTATAACCTATCGTGTTGACATATTCTGTGCCCATTCCAGTTAAAGTTAGCTTTGCATAGGAGTTCTGAAAGTTCTCAATTGGTTGCATAGCAACTTTGAAGCAATGGCAGGCCCTGTACTGCCAGGTGGCAAGAAGTTAAGATTGCATAAGTTCAGTCCATATGAGTTTGGATTTGTCATTATCCTTGTCTTGTGACTATGGTTTTGACGATTCACATGGATAAGAACACATACACCATAAAATCTAAGGGTCATAAGGTTTCTCTTCGATTCATGAAAATGATGGTGAGGAAACACTTCCACCAAGTAGATTTGAAGCAGATGGCAAAAGGTCTAAACAATTGAGACTATGATTACGGCATCCCTTTTCATAGTTCTGAAATTGTTTAGACACACATGCATGCTATCTAAGGAAAGGTGTATGATTTTGATAAAGTTTTATCAATGCATCTCGTATCAGAAATCAGAACTTTGGTAAGAAAGTCAATATAGTATTGATTTCTAGAAGTCCAGCTGATTTCTGAGTACATGTCAAAGCTAGTGGGAGCATAAGTGTTATGCTAATAATTATCATGTTAGTGGGAGCATGATAATTATTGTTAGTGTTGCAAGTTAGCAATGTTAATTATAGAAAACAAAAGTTTCAATTCGTGAGGCTGCAGGGATTGAAAAAGTTGTTTTGCTATAATTAAGGGAGAGGATATACTTCATTTCAGTACTAAAGGCTTAGATTGAGACATTAATCATCTTTAGTCAAGATATATATATATATATATATATATATATATATATATATATATATATATATATATCAATTTCATGTTGGATTGGTTCAACTTAAGGAAATTCTATATATTGCGTTCTCAAAATTCGATTATGATTACGACATCCCTCTTCATAGTCAAATTTTGAAAACATGGCAAATAAAAATATTGTAGCAAAAGACTGGTCTAGAATCATGTCTTTATGTGAGACATCATGAATCGTGTACCATTTGCTTTGGGTACAGGATCGATTGCATGTGCTATAATATTTGTCATTTCTAAATTTTTCCAAATGCCCAGAGGCATTAAGAAGGGAAAAGGTCTAGAATTGGATATGACTAAAATGATTAAGCAATTGTCGAGGACAATTTGAGGTTTACCAAAGATTGGTTGCTCAGGGACAGTTGGAAGTATAATGCTAATTTTGGAAGGACCATATTGACATATTCTGCAAAGAGGCATCTCTTGTTCAGAAGTGATAGTCAAAATGAGAATATGGAGTTGTCTCCATAGGTGGAAGTTATATGTGTAAGATTAGAAAACTTAATGCAAGAAGCATGTCCAAAGCAATGTACTTTGAATATGAGAGAATGATTGATAATCCATGTCTCAATCCATATGATATCTAGAATAGAGGAATATATGATCCCTTATCTAATGGACAAGTCATTGACAAAGGTCAGAGTTCATCGACAAGGTCAGAGTTCGACAGAAGCTTTTGAGAGCTATGATTGCTAGTCGGGGTTTGAACTCATACTCAATAATAGTTTTAGACTTATCCAAGTGGGAGACTGTTGGATTAATGTCTAAGTCCATAACTATAATTGGTAAGACTTGACCCGACCCGACATGGTCCATTTGGGTTGCATGGCATCGGGACAATTGGATAGACAAGATGAGGAAAAAGGATACTAGTGATTTATATTAATATATTATAAGTTCTAATATATTAATATATAATCATATTATTTAATTAGTATTGATCAAGAATTAATTTATAATTAATTAAGTGATCAAAAGGAACTAATTAAATATGGACTCTAAGATATATGTGTGTGATGGGCCAAGTTCATTTAGGTTGGGCTAAGCTTTCATGGATAGTCCATGGAGTGTTTAACCCATGGATCATATGAAATGAAAGGTCATGGGTATTAGGGTTTAACCCTAATCTCCACACTATATAAAGATGTCCTTGGTTGGTGAAATGGGCATTAGTGTGTATACACAAAAGGGCAAGGCCGATTTCACTAGAGAGAACCAAAGTATCCTTATTCTCAAGGTTATTCCAAGTGTTCATGGTGTTGTGTGAACCATTTGAGGTGTCACACTTGGGGCACTAGGCACTCAAGCTTCATGAAGACAAGTTACATCAAAAAAAGGTATGTATTCTATCTATTTTATTACCCAAGTATATGATATTTGTATGCTAGTATAGGGTAATATCTTGGAAACTTCATATTTGCATGTATAATAGAGAAAACATAGATCCAAGGTATTTATGGTTGTATGTGCACCATAGGATGTTGTAGTATACTAAAACCCAACAGTGGTATCAGAGACATGGGTTATTTTCTGTTATATTCATGCAAATGTTTGATTTTCAAAGTTGAAAAAAAAGAAAAAAAAACATGAAGTTTGTCAAATTTTAAGATAATTACTTGTTTTGTGAAAAACTAATTATTTGTAAAATTTGAATCATTTGCTATATGAGTTGACTGAGAGAGTGATTTCAATCCATGTCTCATAGACTGAGAGAATGATTTCAATCCATGTCTCATGTCTATACGATATCTTGTAGAATGGAGGAATATATGATCCCTTATCTAAAGGACACGCGTATCTGATAAGATCAGAGTTGACAGCGGCTTTTGGAAGCTACGATTGCTGATCAGGTTCTGAAGTCATACGCGGAATAGTTATTAGACTTATCCAAGTGGGAGACTGTTGGATTAGTGTCTAAGTCCATAACTATTTTGGTATGTACTTGACCCGATTGTGAGCATGGTCCTTTTGGGTTGCCTTCACACGGGTGACTAGACAGGATGACAGTTGAGGAGAGAGGTTGATTAGGGCATAAATATGATTTATTTATTATATTATATGAATAATATATTAATTTGGAATCATATTATTAATTAGTATTTAATCATAAATTAATTAGGAATTAATTTTGGGATTAAAGGAATTAATTAAAAGTACAGGGGCTGTTTTGTAATTATTTGATAGTTGAGACTTTGGGCTATTGGATCACCTTTATTAAGGTTTGAACGAAAATCCTAGAAGGATCTAGGAGTTTTCGTCCAAGGGCTTAAGGAAAGGAGTCCATGGACTTGCTTAGGCCCTAAGCTAAGGGATTAGGGTTTCCACCTTGAAACCCTAGCTAGCCTCAAGTATAAATAGCACCCTAAGGCACTAGAATTCGACCACCCCCCTTGGGAAAACCCTACTAGGGCCGAATTTTGGAGCTTAGTACCTTTCCTCCTCTCTCTCATATTCATCCTCTCACTCAAAGTGTGTTTGTGAGCCATTAGAGGTACTACACTTGTGGTACTTGCTTTCAAGAGCTAAGGAAATTCAAGGAACTAGTTTTTATTGCTATATAACAACAAAAGGTATGTATTCTATTCTCCTATGTAGATTTCGAAAATTAGAGGAGAATTCCAGGTTTTTTTTGTGTTCATAAAGTTGTATGTCTAATAGTGAAAACATAGATCCAATTAGGGTTGCATGCACACATAGGATTGTTTGTATAAAACCTATCAGGTAGAACATGGGTAGATGAAATAGTTGGTGTGTGAGGAAAGATTAGTTTGAGGATGAGACGAAAGATGATATAGATCATGAGATGAGGGTGACAGGTGAAAAATGAGTGAAACCTTTACCCAAACGATGGCCCCCGTCATTCATCAGAGTAGGGATGACAACCACAGACTATTCTAGACAGTCCTGTGGAACACTAGCAAGCTCGCAACTTGTAGGTGTTGTGGACTTGATGTTCACCGGTGTACTCTAAAAACCCTGGCAGCTATAGATTTAGTGCCTTATAATAAAACGATGGTAGCTATGGATTTAGTACAATGTAGATGAACCTTGGTAGCTATGGATTTAGTACTGTATAGATGAACCTTGGCAGCTATGGATTTAGTGATGGTTATAGGAACCTCGGGCAGCAATGGACTTTGTGCCAATTCCTTAGGTCAGTCCTTAGGAACGAATGAAGGAAGGATAGTCGATTCTTAGGGTAAAACCTTAAGAAATAAAGAAGATAATGGGGATGGGTAATTGGGTTGATTGTTTAATGATTGAATATAATAATTATATTATTGTGGGTTGAAAACCCTATATGCTCACCAGGCTCCCAAGCCTGACCCGCTCAGTTTTTTTTGCATTACAGGTAATGGCACAAGAGTATAAGTTGGTGGACTTGACGAGAGATTTTGGATTATAGATCAATAGTTATAAATAACTGTTGTAAGGTCTATTTTATACTGTTTATGCTTTTGGTCTGTATCGGAACATGACATCCCGAGATTTTGTTATTTAATGAAAATACATTTCTTTAAAGAAATGCTTTGATAAATTCTTATCACATTTTGTTTTGGGAACAAATTCCGCAGCAGTTTGTATAGACTCAATGAAGGCTGACCTTAACTCATATGAGCAATGTAGTTATTTTGTTCCTGGACTTTAGATGTTAATCATATAATACTTTCCCCTCTACAAAATGACTTGTCCTCAAGTCAAGTAACAATTACCATTTGAATGTTGTTTGTATAGACTCAATGAAGGCTGACCTTAACTCATATGAGCAATATTCAAGATTTAACACCAATGCTTGGTCCCCCGACCATGATGTGCAATTCAAGTAATAATACTCAAACTTATTAAATCCATTTTCCATCTAAAACTATTTTTAATAATGCAACCTGATTTTACTTTCATTTCCCCCTCCCTATTATTACTTCTTAAAAAATCAACCCATTTATTGTAAATTGTAATTCAAATTATAATAATTAATGTCTTAAATAATAGTAAGAAAAAAAAAGTTGACGATAATTGGGTTTGGGTATATTTTTGCCTTGATTAGAAAAAGATTGAACATACAATGTTGTAATGGAAGTACATTTCATTGCATTTATCCCTTTTAGTTAATTGATTCCATAGATGATGTTACTAACTAACTAACCCTTTGGAAAACTTTCCTTTATTCTTCAGGATTATATTCCTTAAGTTTTTTGCTTCAATCCTGGGAGGCTACCGTAACTTCATAGTAAGGAGGAATAATGTTATAGTTCTTTCTAACCTCCTGCATTGCATATGCTCTTATATGATCCTCTCATATTTCCTTTTCCAGGAAAATACTACAACCAAGTGTTCAATACTCAAGCGTTTCCGAAGAAGCGTTCTCGGGCAACTCACCTACCAATAGATGAGATGGTAATGGCCAATGGCCAATGGGTTTAAGTTATGCTTATTAGAAAATCCTTACATTTTGATTCTACATGCTTACGTGATGAATTGTTTTTAATTAGCTTAAATGCATAAAATAGCTACATACTGAAATTGATTTGTTTGTTATGGTATCTTACTTTCATTTCTTACCTATTACTTTAAAGAATAGCTACAATAAATGAAAGTATGTTGAATTTTTCCCTTTATAATTTTGTCAATTAACTTGCTTTTCCTTTTTATATATCCCATAATTACAACTATGTTTAAGCCCCCATGGTGTTTTCTGCTATTTCTTTTTATCTTAATGGACTTAATCCATTAACCTCTACATATCAGTCATCAATGTTTCTGTGTCCTTTTGACTTGATGCCATAAAAACCACTTAATAGAGAAAGTCAGGGAAAGGACTACACCTAAACTCAAGAGCCTTGCTATTTGTCTTGTACAAGATTTTATTTCAGTGCATACATTTTAGCAAGGGTAACCTCTTTACCCTAAAAAAGAATCCCAAATCCTAAAACCTAAACTTGTATTTTCTTTGAAAATCCTACCGAATTATGGCACTAAAAATTGTTTGTACCAGGATGATATAGCTATCTATGATTGGGTGGATTTTCCAAAGCATAAAATTTTGAATTAAATGGATTTATATCTTTAACAAACCCAAACCACCACTAAAGGAATTTTCTTAACCAAGTAACATTACTTGATGATTGGGCTGCATTATTTAAAAATAGTGTGATGTTTGATTGGATTGGTATATGATATGATTGTTTATGTGGTGAAGCATGTCTACATTCAGTGGAGTTGACTATATTGATGCTCCTACACCACATATGATATGGTGGGGCTTCATTCATGTTTCGATACTACTGGTCTCTCAATGGATGGTGTAAGTTATTATTTTTTTGTCATTAAACCACTGTTACTGTTCACTGCTTGTGTTAGTTTCTTAGGCCAATAAAAAACTCCTTTCATTTTTGCCTCGTCATCCTTTGCATTTATTTATGTACGCCTTCTAAAAGCCATACCAACAACTTAATAATCTATCATATACTTTTTTAATAATTAATAATGTTAATACTTGTCCAAATAATAACATTAGTTATTTAGTTACAAACATTATATTACGAAATACATTGTATTTTAACTACTAATAGTAATTATTGCATTTACATCAACCAAACGTTTAGCTTCTTTTAGTAATTATAATAAGTTAAGCTTCTTTTAGTATACAAATATATTTATAAAATAATAAATTAATTTAATCAATCGACATAGATAATGTTTGAACTTAGAATTTAATGTAATAATAATATTAAAAGAATGGGATCCATACACATACCCATTGCAGAGCCGGCATTGCTAAGAGACTTCCATTTGTTAAAAGTGGGTTTGCATGGATGCCCTTATTGGTCCATACACATACCCATTGCGGAGCTGGCATTGCTAAGAGACTTTCATAGTGCTCTAATATGCTATGATTGATTGGGTAGAAATTTCAAAAATAAGAAAAAAGTTGAATGTACAATGTTATAATTCTTTTTAGATAACAATGTCTTGATATAATTAGATTGGAAGTACAATGATGTAGTGTAACAAAATGAAATAAAAGTAATTAACAAATAAATGAAAGTATATTGCATTTTTTCCTTTATAATTTTGTCAATTAACTTGCTTTTCCTTTTTATATATCCATACATTCTTGTTATCGGTCTGAGTGTAATTAGAATAGGTTGTTGTTTAAGTTAATACTTAATAGAACTTTCCTACATTTTGCATAACAGTTTGACCAATCGGTTTAGGATAGTAAACAGAAGACTTGGGGGTGTTTGGTTCTCAATTAACGTAAACACTTCAGGTTAAATACATTCGCCCATCCTTTAAAAAAAATCATTGCATAGTGCATACACACAACTCTCATCACAAGTTCCTTGAGCCCTCCATTTCTTGCATCATTACTTTTCTTCTTGAGCGGGACATGAAGAAGCTCACTTCCATTTCTTGTTAACTGCATGCTCTACGATTAGTTGGTTGTTTTGTTTGTATTTGTATAATATATTCTTTCTTTTTGTTACTAACAATGTAATCGTGTTATTCTAAAAAGGTTACAATATTGTATTGATAATTATGGAATGATAGCTTTATTTACTTTGTAGTTAGTATTAAATTGTGGTTTGCCATTTTAAATGATTATATTTATAAATGTGTAATGTTATGATATACAGATAACATTATCAATTATGTATTACACATAGAGGTTGTATTCGCAGCTAATGACCTGCCTTTTTATTAAAGTAACAACCCCTAAGTATCGTCTTCTTAATAGATAACTTTTTATTAAATTCAATATTTTCATTTGAATAAATTAAATTGTCTCCTACCTTTTATGCCTACAAATATTCCTACCAACTAACATTATGACATGTGTCATCATTCCATATTTACTTAACTATCTCATTAAAAGTATATTAGGAATATAGCAAATAAAATTAAATTGAATGATGAAATAATGACACGTGTCATAAAATTAATGGGTAAGAATATTTGTAGGTTTAAATAGTAGGACAAAGTAACATTAGTTAAAATAAATTATTACTACTTAAACTTTTTTAACTCTTCTTTCATGTATAGCTATACCTTCATTTCCATTCATAAAATCGAACTCAAATATAAAATAAATACATAAAAGTAAAAGTAAAAGATTTGTATCTTTTTCACAAAAGTTTACTTTTAATTATTTGTATATTAGTTTTTTAAATAACTTAAAAACACAATGAACTTATTATTTTATTATTCCAATTTAAGACACCATAATCACGTCTAAAGTTATGCATTCTATAGACTATAGTCCCGCCTTCTCTTCTTATACACTTTTTTTTGAACAGCATTATACATATTTATCTAATTTTAATTATTTAATATCATATCCTCCTGTAAAATTTAAATACAGTCTAATTATTTGAAGTTTTGAACTCACCAAATTCAATGGCATTTGGTCATTGGCGTAATAATTATTCCTAATGTAATGGAGCCGTTACGCTTGCCAACGTGGCAACCCATATTCAATTTGAAAAACCCAACGCCAAACACTGCTTTGTCATTACTACGTCGGTGGCCCCTCATTCGACCGTTGCATCCTCCTCAACAAAACACCTCCATTCCATTATCTCTCTGCATTTTTTTCAGAAAGCTCCACGAAGAAGAAGGAGGAGGAATGGAAATGACAGATGATTTGATGTTTAGTGCAGAAGAGCTGAGAGTCGATGAAGGCCTAGGCTACCCGAAAGCTTATGCTAAGCTCTGTCGAGATCGAGGTTTTGGTCCCTACTCCCATGGCCCTCCTTTTACTTTCACTCCATACGCTCTCCAATCGCACCAGGTAAATCTCCATTTCTAGTACCCTTGTGTACTCATAACTAATAAAAATACCCTAATCAAGATTTTCTAATTTATGATCTCAAACCCCCTTAATCCTTGATTTGAAAATTCAGGGTTTAGCATTTCGCTTCCTGTTCAATTTTTTAAAATTTAGGTTAATGTGGTGCTGATTTATTGTTAGATTCTTATCGTTTGCTAGTGTTAGTAACAATTGATATAAACTAGATTGCTCTTAAACATATCGTTTTCAAAATTAATCATCTATGCATTTTAGTTACTAACCATGAAAAAATGAAGAAGCTAAAAGTTAGATGCTTTTTGTTCAATTGTTCTTGTCAACCCCATCATTTACTTGTGTCCAAATTTATCCCACAACAACCCCAATCTTCAAAATTCTAACATGTGGATTACTAGAATCAGTTTTCTTGATTGAGAAAGTATAAAGAAGTCTGTTGCATTACTTTACTTGTCATTATAATTGATACGAAAATCTTATGCATCCTGTTTTTATAGGCTTTGAGAGCCAAGGAGCTAGATGAGTTGTTTCCAATTATAGATCTGAAAGCAAAACCCTCTGCAAAACCAAAGATTTTTGTGAACCTACTATGGAAGCAACTCAACCATCTTGGGTAATGAACGCCTCTTTGCTCTATTTACCTTTTTCTAATCCAATAACTTATTCCTAATCAAATACAAAAGGGTTTTACTTTAACAGTTGGGACAATGTCTTAACATTTCAGGAATGCTGGCTTTGATCCCGAGTCTTTCAGAGTGGACTCCTATGGCAATGTTCTTTATTTCCATGCTGATTCTGCTTCTCCTCTTGCTTGGGATATTGATCATTGGTTCCCTTGCTCAAGTAATCATCTCTATATGATGTATATATACAAATCAAATGAACTTCCGTGTACATTTTCTGATTTCTTGGTGGATTACAGGAGGAGGATTGACTGTTTCAAGTAATCTAAGGTTATTACAATGGCAAGTATGCAAGAAGAAGCATCACAAGCTCGAGTTTTTAGTTCCATGGTGGGATCTTCAAGTGGGTATATCAGTCAACCAGTTCTTGTCAATCTTTGCTTCTTCAAACTCAGATTTTAGGTAAGTCATTTGTAAACCTTTGTTACCTTCTCTTATAGATGTGCATTTATGGGGATTATGTTTAATTCTTTCCTGCAAATTGACAGGCAGAGGGGGTTTTATCTACTGTTTAGTAATGGCGAAAGTGAAGAACTTAATTCTACACAAACAGTTGATTCACATTGTTTTCCACAACCTTTTAACGAATCACAGAAGAAATTGGGTCTTGCTCCAGCTGCCATTGTTGTATCCAGAAAGGAATCCAACATTATGACAGCTGCAAGAAAATCAAGATCGAATATGTCAAAAGAAAATGAAAATCCAGAAATGGTGATGAACCCATATCAAGCTATTGTCATTGCTCGAGACTCACTGAGACAGAATGAAGAAACAGTCAAGAAACAGACAGAAATACAGAAACTAGATGAAGAAGTAATGGAATTGAAGCAAAAGAACGAAGAAGAAAGAACTTCAATCCAAGATCTTGAATTGGTGTTAATCAAGAAAAGAAGGCGTGCAGAAAAATGTCGGCGTTTAGCAGAAGCACAAGCCTCATATAAATCAATGCTGGAAAAGATGATAAGAGACGCTATGCATCAGTAAGAAAATAACCTCAATGACATTATAAATTCATGTTTGAGACAAGATAATTAATTGCTAAAAAAAACTTTTTTGTTTGTTTCAGAAGTGTTGTTTATAAAGAACAAGTGAGGTTGAATCAAGCAGCAAGTAATTCACTCATGGCTAGGCTTGAAGCTCAGAAAGCCATATGTGATTCATCAGAAAGAGAGCTTCACAAGAAATTTAAGCATAGAGATGAATTAGAGAAACAAATCAGACCCGAAATGGAACAAACAAGGAAAAGATCAAGAATGGATGATTGGAAAGATGATAAAATGGTGTTATATCAACAACCCGAAAGCAAAGAAAGCCAAGAACCACCTCAAGATTTAGCTTTACTTCAAGAAAAAGATGACAACACTGTTTTATACTTGCCAGGATCCAACTCTGAACACAAGCAATTAAGGGTATTTTTGGAAGAGGAGCATAAAGAGTCTGAAGCAGAGATAGAAAGAAATGAAGAATCTATAGATGACATTAACATTGATAATGGCAAAAAGATGGAAAGATTGAGAATAGAAGAGAATGGAGTCTCGTATGACATCAGGTTTCCAGTTGATGATGATGAAGAAGAGTTAGTAAAAGAAGAGGAAGATGAAGATGAAGAGAAAAGAAAGCAACGTGGAAAGGGTAACGTTGAAAAATGGCTTCAAATACTATTGGAAGAAGAGGGTAATAGTACTCATGACAACATTCACATTAACACTTCAAATGCTTCAAATGGTAACAAGACAGATGAAATCATAAGAAAGATGAATTTAAAGTATCCCCAAAAAGAAACCTTGAAAAATGAGGCAACTGAAATTGTTGAAGAAGATACAAAAAGAACAGCCTTGATTAAGAATCCTCCTTACATAAGGAAAAGTAGTGTTGAAGAAGAAGATACAAAAAGAACAACCTTGATTAAGATTCCTCCTTACGTAAGGAAAAGTAATGTTAATGAAATGGAGTGTGAGAAATCGATTAGTAGAAGGAAGAGTTTTGAAGTGAAGGAAAGAAGTGAAAAAATTGGGAAATTCAAGGATATTGCAAGGAGTGAGAGTGCTAGGGTTTTGAGAAGGATTCCATCTTCACCTTCGATAATTTTGGGCATGAAAAAAGGTGTGGATTGCATTAGAAGGAAGCCGGCTGTGATGGGTGATGATGAGGATG
The DNA here is from genome assembly GCF_052849685.1 of Lactuca virosa. Taxonomy (NCBI): domain Eukaryota; kingdom Viridiplantae; phylum Streptophyta; class Magnoliopsida; order Asterales; family Asteraceae; genus Lactuca; species Lactuca virosa. The sequence continues at coordinate 64,869,986 of NC_136426.1, read as the reverse complement.
TGGAAAACCGTGGGGTAAATGGTAATTTTATCAAGTCTTCTTATAAGGTGATCAAGAAAGTAGTAAAGATGTAGTTTTGCAACTTTTAGTTGCAAGTATAGTGTGTTGGTATTTTTTTACGGTGAATAAGTGAGTGAACTACTATGTGTGTGTGTGTGATTCGTTGTCTTGTCATGCTTGGTTTGTGTGTGTGCATATTCTAAATCGAAGAGGATGCAGAAAATTATACAAGGTTAGAAATAAGTTGTCATGATCAATATCTTACTACTATAATTGTTTTTTGTTCCACAAGACAATGTATAAGATCATATAGGGATTGAAAAATCTTACTACTATGAGCTATTTTGTGGGATTGAAAAATCTTACTGCTATGAGCTATTTTGTTCCGTGTGAACAATGATTTATTTATATCAAATGAAAGTTATAAACACATGCATATAAATATTTCTACTTAAACATCTAGTTTCAAACGATCCTAGATCCAAGTTCCTAACATAGGATATAAATATGTAACATAGTAAAAAGTAAAAACCATATGACCAACTACATTTATTTGCTCACATTCATAGAAAATTAGAAGATGAGTCATGAATTTTAGAACGAAAACTATAACTTTAACTATCTAAAAATGTTTCATTGGGAATTAAAAAAAAAAAAAGATCCAATGAATATGGCAAAACCTAAATATCAATTTTGTTTGTTTTTTCATTCATTAAGATATAAATAATTTAACATGTTTCTTTAGGAAAAAAAAAACAATTCTCAATAGAAAGGACAACAAAAATGTCATTTTATTGATGGTTTTTTTTAAATATATAATAATTATTAACAATTTTATTCTCGATGATGCTATGATCTTAGCATATATTTTACGATCTTATTATAGATCATACAATTTTACACCGATTTTACCTCTAAATCAATCTTGTAACAAGATCATAAATAAAACCATATAAAAATGCATGAATAAAGAAACAATAATAAATAGAAGATAAATGGATAAACAAATCAAGCCCAACAACTTAGGACCAAAAATAATTTTGGGCTTTTTTTGAGTTTTAGTACAAAATAGTAAGTTTGAACATAAAATGAGTCGGCCCCTAAAGAATATAAATCTTATCGAGCATTATTGTTAATATTTTTTTATTGAACTCGATCAAAACTTGATTAATTTAATATAGTTTTATATGTATTTTCATGTTATTCCGGCTTTCAAATCGAGTTTGCCATGTTGCACATAGCTTTAATAGATATATATTATTTATTCAAGTTCTTAAATCGAATTCAAAATAAAAAATAAATAATAAAATAGAGTCTTCAAGCTATCAGGATCCAGTTCAAGGTTCACATTATTTAGGGGGTGTTTGGGATTACTTTTTGAAGGGAAAAGTCCTTTTTGTAAAATGACTTTTTCTAAAAGACCTTTTTCCAAAAGATTTTGTTTAAAAAATGTTTGAGATTTCTTTTTGCTTTTTCAGCCTCAAATCTTCAAAAAGACAAAAAGTCACGTAAGTGTGACTTTTGAAAATGCTACTTTTTGTGATTTGCTAAGGTGCTGTTTGTTTTTTCGAAGCGAAAATGTCTTAAGTCTGCGGACCACCTCTGCAATCCTCTGTAGCAGAATAGGTGGAACAAAAGGCTGCAGCATTTAATAAAAAGTTTGTTTGTTTTTTAACGTCTGCAGACTACTGCAGTAAGTTAAAGTAAGGCGCGAAGAGGTTTGAAGCAGTTGGTTTAGTGCTGCGCCACGCAGCACACGCGCAGCAGTTTTTAAGTCAGAAGTCTTCAGGAAAACAAACAGCTGCGAAAGGCCAAGTGTTGCGCGTGTGCTGCGCGGCGCAGCAATAAGTGGTCTGAAGTGGTTTTTTTTAAAAAACAAACAGCACCTAAAAGTTGGTTTTAAAAGTCTTTTTCCATTTAACAAACAACTTTTGGACTTTTCTAACTTTTTGGAAAAGTTAAAAGTCAAAAATTTGATTTAAAAGGAAAAACAAACACCCTCTTAAAATGCTACCTAAAAAGTTAAAAACTTGCTTGTTTTGTTTTGTTCTCTAACCTAAATTATTACATATATTTAGTTGGGAGACAATAAATAAAACGTCAATATGTCCGAGTGGTTAAGGAGACAGACTCGAAATCTGTTGGGCTTTGCCTGCGCAGGTTCGAATCCTGCTGTTGACGTCTTTTGTCTTTTTTTCCTATGTCATTATGAATTATGATACGTATTATTTAGAACGACGAAGAGCAAAAATAACAATATATTTTATCACATTAAAAGCATTTGTTCCATTGTTACAGCTCATCCAAGCACTCTCTGCAATCTCAACATAGCAAAAAGAGGATAAAAAAAAAACAAATACATTTCATCACATTAACAACATTCAAATGTCGTTTCTACAAAGATTTGCCTGCGAACAAACATAAACCTTACAAAAAACATCAACGACTTCCAAAAGTCAGCAGCAGCATTCCTGGATTTGCTCTGATTATTCTACTCAAAAATAAAAACAAGAAAACCCTAGAAAAAACATCCCAAAGTTTCCACCTTTACCTGTGTATCCAAATTCCAAACTCTAAACCCCTATAACAACCAGCATCTTCAATTCAATTCAATTCAATTCAATCATTCCTTGGAAACGACGATTCCCCTGAGTTACTGCTGCCCGAATCACTGACCAGCTGCCCATTCTCATTCGTGTCTACATCCGATGAAACAATCTGGATCTTGACCGCTGCCCGCTCCATCTCCTTCTCAAGCTCTTCCTCTTGTCTCAAAGCTGTAAACTGTGTGTCTAATGACTTTGCTGCCCCTAACCATGCCACCACAATAACCAGAAGCACTCCACCAAGATATGGTGTCGAGTTTGCAAGTGATCCAAAAGTCAAAATCATAAACTGCTGAATCAATGCTCCTCCTGATTTCCCTAATGGATTGCACACCACATCTATGGCTGCCTTTCCTTTAACCTGAAATTTCAAAATATAAAAAGGATCAATTAAAGTTAAAGCTCCTCCCGATTTAAACAAACAATAAGTTTAGATTCAGATTCAAACCTTGGTGTCTTCATCCAAGGGTATATATGCCATTTCCTTGCAAGGATCAAACAAACTGTATTTTGCACTTTTACTAAATATGTTTTGCAGTGCACCAACATAGACAGCTGCTAAAAGTGGAGTGATTCCAAACTTCATAAGACCGGGTCCCAGAGGATCACCGAACAAAATCAAAGAAAAGAACCCAACCCCGGTTAAAAGTAGAACTGTGGGTGTGATTTTAGCAGCCACCCCCCAACCATATTTGTTGAATATCCATTGACTTAATAACATCATTGTGAATGTTGCTATTCCAGTTGCTGTTGAAAAGTCACCCATGAAGGAAGAATACTCGTTTGGACTTGGGAACTGCAATATAAATAATTGTTTAATAATATAATTTATCAAGTTATTGTAACAAAAAGGATGCAAGACAAATTTGTAAACATCATTTATCCAAACAGCACGCATAACACAAGCTTTTTTAATGTTTTACCTGCGCCTTGAGCTTTGATTTCCATGTAACCTCAACAAGATTAATGCTAATTCCATATGCTACAACCAAAGTGGCTAAATCCCTGATGTAAGGCGATGAAGCCAAGAATTTCAAACTCTCCATTGTGGTCATGTTCGGCTTCTCCTACAATACGTGCATTCAAGGTGTACTTTTAGTAAAAAAAAAAAAAAAAAAAAAAAAAAAAGAGAGACCCAAAACTCGATATAAGTAAAAAGAAAATTATAAACTTGAGATGTTACCTTCTTCTTCTTGCTACGAGTAGGGAGAGGAACGAATGTATTAACCCACCAATAAAGACCACAAATGGCAAAACCCATTAACACCACAATACTCATCATGTATTTCAATGAAATTGCCCATCCATCGACTCCTGGACCCAAATGTTTCCTCATATTTGAAAAGTACTTAACGGTTCTCCCCGAGAATATCAATGCAACATTCGCTCCAAGCCCAAATAGAGGATAGAACTTTTTCGCTTCGTCAACTGTTGTTATCTACATACACATATACATCATACACATATGCGTATAGATTGATACATATACATCTATATAGACATCACTTTGTGTATACTCACGCATATACATATACGTCTATGGAGACATGTATATGTTTATATATGTGTGTGTGTGTGTTTGTGTATACAAATACATTTGAAGGAAATCAAAATGTTGAATGCAAAAGATAAGACACCCATTTCGTGCTTATCCACTTATATCATGAAAAACAACAAATTTATGGTGTGATAACCAAAAATTACAATCCAATCTCGAGAACAAAATTCAATATCAACAAGATAAGCTTAAAACTGGGGGAAGAAGAAGAAGAAGAAGAAGCGTTATACCTGATTAGCAAACCCCCAAAACAAAACCGAAACGACGACACTTCCCCAGAGCTCAGCCATGACATAAAACAAACAGAAACTCCATATCCTCATAATGGCAAGAGGTCCGAGAAACCGCGGACCCAAGAACTCAAGGAGTCTATCAGCAAGTGCTGTGGGGTGAACGTAACCGCTAAGAGGGTACAAAACGAATCCGAAAGCCCCAAAAAACGCGATGAATGGAAGAATTACAGTATAGAAAAGAGCTTTCTTTGATAAAACATTAGCCAATTTTGTATACAACAGCATAAACCCAATTGCCATTGGCAAATTAACCCAGGTTTTCAAAAAGGGTATAATTTCAGCACTTGAACCCTGGGCTGTTACCACTAATACATCTTTTGTATCTCTAAGGATTGTGTAATTGAAAAGAATACAGAAGAACATTAACCCTAAAGGTACAATCTTTTTTAGGGTCAGGACTTCAATACCCATAAACTTTGGGGTTTCTACGTCGCCATAGCCTGCGCCGCCGGGGAGGGGCGCGGCGGCGGCGGAAGCTTTACAGACATGCAAAAGTTTAGGTTTTGGGGCACTAAACAAACCAGGGTTTGTAGCAGCAAACCCTTGAAACTTTTTACACCCATCGACATTTAAGGAAAACCCATTTGTGGATTTGGGTTTTAAGGGATTTGAGAGGTGGAATCGTTGTCTAAGAGATTGGTGTGGTGATGGTTTGTTAAGAAAAGCTCTGGTTTGTGGATTTGAAGGAAGGGATAGAAGGCCTTTTGTTTGAATGACAGCTTCCATCTCCACACCTCTCTCTCTTTCTCAGTTCTTGAATTCAAGAAACTGAAAAGATAAGAAATGGGATTTAGAAAAGAGGGAGATGTGAAGTAAGATAACGTGAGGAAGCTGCAAATTGCTTTAACAAAAAGGTTTATGTAAAAACCTAAAACCTTTGCTTAGAAACAAGACAAAAATGGCATTGCAGAATTTGGAAATCGGATTTACTCCGAGCTTCTAGTAATAAAATAATCAATTCAATCTATTTTGATAATTCTGATTTAGAGTTTTGGAAGGAATCTTGGTCGTTAAATCGTCTTTTTGATGGTTCAGATTGTTTAGTTTAATTGATTTTACTGACACATTATCTTTGCAGTAATTGAGTTTTTGGCGTGAAAAATATGAGAGATTTTATAATTTTGTCTTGAAGTTATTTTAACATTTATATTCACTAAATATTATCAAGGTAACCGCATTTTAATAATAATAATAATAATTATTATTATTATTATTATTAATATTACAAACATTCATAGAGATCGCGAATTTACAGTTCCAATGTTCCAGTATTACATAAAAAATATTGAATGCATTAAATAATTTACGGTTCTTTATAGTATTTCTCTATACGTTTTTTGTAATTCTTGAAAGAGAATTAGGTTTTTCAGATTTTTTTTAAGTAATTTGTAACTTCTCGATAGTATACGTCGAAAGGGCACAGCAGGTAACTATTGGGAATATGACTTGTTAAGGTAATTAACTTTTCGGTTTGTTTACATCTAGGTAACTATATTTTTTTTACATATCTAGGTAACAAGCTTATCGGAAGTGTTCACATATGACCATTATGACCTGCTATGGCAGGTTACATCCTAGATGTAAACATTTTTAACAAAAAATAGTTACCTAGATATGTACAAAAAAATAGTTACCACAAAACGAAAAATAAGAGTAAATTACACGAATGGTCTCTGTGGTTTAGGGGAATTTGTGTTTTTGGTCCCTAACTTATTTTTTTTAACTCGGATGGTCCCTACTGTTTATTTTTGTTGCGCGTTTGGTCCCTGTCTTACCTAAAAAGACTATTGTGCCCTTATTAATTTATTTTTTAATTAATTTTCTCATTTATGTATTTATTTTTTATATATTTAAAAAAATTAATAGACCCCAAATATATGTATCTCCTCACCGTAAACCTGAAACCACATTTGAGAAATTTAATTTGGGTCTCACCAGTCACCATCTCATCTCTCATCCTCCTCAACTTCTATTTTTTTTTTCCATCTTTAGTGACATCGACGTCTTCATCATCCTTCTTTTTTTGGTCCTTCAACTCTGGCGAACCAGCACCATAACTCACTGTCTATTCATTTTTAGTGGGTTGTGGTGTTGATTCGACGAAGTTAAAGGACCGAAAAAGAAGGGATGGTAAAGACGTCGATATCACTAAAGATGAAAAATAAATAGAAGTTGAGGAGGATGAGATATGGGATGGTGAGGAGATACAGATATGTAGTGTCTATTAATTTTTTTTTTTAAATATATAAAGAATAAATACATAAATAAGAAAATTAATTAAAAAAATAAACTAATAAGGGCACAATAGTCTTTTTAGGTAACACAAGGACCAAACACGCAGCAAAAATAAACAGTAGGGACCATCCGAGTAAAAAAAAAATAAGTTATAGACTAAAAACACAAATGCCCCCAAACCACAGGGACCATTTGTGTAATTTACTCTAACTTTTCGTAACTATTTTTTTGTACATATCTAGGTAACGAACTTGTTAGAAGTGTTCACATCTAGGATGTAACCTGCTACAGCAGGTCATAATGGTCATATGTGAACACCTCCAACAAGTTTGTTACCTAGATGTGTACAAAAAAAATAGTTATCCAAATGTGAACAAACCGAAAAGTATGTTCCCGGTAACTATTCACCGTCTGATCAATTTTTTACTAAATTGTTAACCATTATGTATAAAATATGCAGTTCATTAACATATAATTGATTGGGGAAGTGTCATTTATCTCGTTTTCTCAAAATGTTTTCTAACTTTTCAGGTTTTGACAGTGAAGTGATTGTTTCGGACTTTTGCAATCTTTTTTGTACCGGATTATGTCCTAAATATAGTTTCGTGGACATAAAGAGCAACCGAGCATCCACAAATTTTAATCCGGCAATTAGATGTTATAAATTCGTTCACTAATATCGTTCTATCTAAATTGAAGCAATGATATCCAATTATGTTTTTCTAGAAAATGGATCAATGAAGCAAAAGTATTTCATTAATTGCCTTAATATATCATTTTTAGTTCTATGTTTTGTTATTTACATTGTAAGTCAAATCTGTAATTAGCAAAACTCTCATTTCATTTAAATTGTGAATTTATATTTGTATTTGTCGGTTGACAAGTAAATGTTTTTTTAATCACGACAATCTACTCCATTATCGCAAACAAAATCTTGATTTACCTACTTGCTAAGCATGTAGCCTTTTATTTTAATATATTTGTCGTTTCCAAAAAAATGTGATAATTGTGTCATAGACATGGTCAATCTCGATTTAACCATTTTATGAGGGGTTAATGACCTAGAAAGGTAACAAACTTTTGTCTTTGTCCACATTTATGTAACCATGTTTTTTTCGTTCACATTTGACCATTGAACTTGTTTGACCTGTTCAAAATAGGGTAATATGTCCGGTAATTACGATAATATTACCCTATTATGAACAGATCAAACAAGTTTATTGGTCAAATATGTACGAAAAAAACATGGTTACCTAAATACGGACAAAAACCAAAGTTTCTTACCTGTTTTGGTAATACTGGACAAGAACCGTCTTAGGGACTGTGTGCCCTGGGATCAGGCTCCGACAATCAATGAACAATTAGGTTAGACTTGGTTTAACCCAGTTTAGTCCCGGCTAGTCATGGGCTAAGCTGTGTTGCTCGGTCTTTAAAACACATACAACCTAGCCCCTTAAGCGTATACAAACCTAACCCCTAACTAGCTGGGCCTAAACTGGGTTGGCCCAAGACTTAACCATCTCCTCATACACAAGATCGGACAACCCAATTTCATTTCACATCAATGGATCTTATGAGTACTTGCACTTAACATAAAGAACCCAATATTACCAAAATAGTTAACGAACTTTGGTTTTTGTCCATATTTAGGTAACCATGTGTAACATCCCAAAAATACAACCCAAAAATTTTCGTTTGAAAACTCTACTAAACCATAATATCAAATATTAAAAGATAAATTCATGGATCATGCGTCTCAAAATGTCATAATAAATTTATCAAATCAACTGATGTCAAAACATATCAAAATATCCGAATAAAACTCCCAGGATAAACTGAAGCTGTGGTGTGTGCCATGTCATCATCCCGAGCTCTTCCCCTTACTAGCGGAAGTACCTGAAACCAAAAACTGAAACTGTAAGCACAAAGCTTAGTGAGCTCCCCCAAACTACCACATACCATACAATAACATATAAAGCAACTATTGGGCCTTGCCCACTGCATCAGACCGAAGTCTGGAACTAACCAGGGCCTTGCCCTCTACATCGGACCGAAGTCCGGGACTAACCAGGGCCTTGCCCTCTGCATCGGACCGAAGTCCGGAAACTGCATCGGACCGAAGTCCGGAACTAACCAGGGCCTTGCCCTCTACATCGGACCGAAGTCCGGAACTGACTGAACATAACATAGCATAATCATAACTACTAGCATAAACACATATACTGCATATTGCATCAGACCGAAGTTCGGAACACATAACACAAAGACATATTGAATCACAAAGACATCAAGCACACTGAACTACTGCATCAGACCGAAGTCCGGAACTACTGCTAACTAAACGGGCCGGCATTGTGGTCGTAGACCCGTTCCTACTGGAAGAAAACTCACCTCGTAACGTTGGCTGCTTAGGTGCTAAATCTGTGACTGTCTGACTGCTGGTCCGGAACTCCCCGCCTACAAATCCCATAAACACTAAATCAAATACTAATAACTAATCTCAGGGTAAAATGACTATTTTGCCCCTGGTCAAAGTCAACTTCCTGGTCAAAGTCAACTTCCTGGTTGACTCTACTCGCCGAGTTCCCGGACTCACACTTCTCTAACTCGTGACTCGACTCGCCGAGTCGGGACGTGGACTCGTCGAGTCCCTCTACTTCCAAATCCTTGTTCTAACTCACTGAGTCCTCTTCCACTCGCTGATTCAACTCACAACTCCAAAATCAGAGAAATCGGGAGGATTTGCGCTCCGACTCGCCGAGTCCAAGAACAACTCGTCGAGTCCTATGCATGTCCTCACTAAACAGTTGATTCTAATCGATTTCAGTGCATCCAATTCATAGATCTGAGCTTCTAGGGCCGATATAACACGTAAAGTTGCCAACTTTACGTGCATGCATAGAGGTATGAAGCTAAAACACCACAATAAGCTAGAAATGGGAACCTAGGGTTTGGAACAAGACCTTGCTTTGCATAAAGGTAGCTACTTTGAGCTCCTGGGGCTCAATGATGCCCAGATCTATAGCTCACTACCCTAAAGGAGCTCCAATCTCGAGTTTGGACCTTGAAATGTCCCAAAAGTGGCAAAACAAGCATAAATGAAGATCTACTAGGAAAATGAACAAGGTAGAGGCTTTATTACCAGATGAAGTAGAAAATGGAAGCTAGCTTCTGGATCTCCTTCTTCTCCTTTGCACCTTCTCTCTTTCCTTCACTTCTACCCTTCCAAGAATACACCAAAACACTCAAAATCAAGAAGGAATCACTCAAGCTCACCAAAGGAGGCTAGGGTTTTGAGGGGGAACGCTCTAAGGGTGCTGGAGGCTGGGATGGGGGCTATAAGGACGTTTAAATAGGGTACAAACCCTGAGGATTAGGGTTTCCTCCAGACTGGCCTACTCGTCGAGTCCAGGCGCGGACTCGCCGAGTAGATCACTTAAAACTCGCGTCTAACCTGGCATCTACTCGACGAGTTAGGGCTACTACTCGCCGAGTAGCTCTTTATAAAAGACATTTAATAAATTAAATACGTACCAGGAACGGGGGTTACAATTCTCCCCCACTTATCTTAGACTTCGTCCTCGAAGTTTGCTGTCTCTGGAAACAACTCTGGGTAGTGCTCCCTCATCTCTTCCTCGGGCTCCCACGTCCACTCCGAACCCTTGTGGTGCTGCCACTGCACCTTAACTAACTCTACTGACTTGTTCCTCAGCTTTTTCACCTTGCGATCTAGAATCGCCACTGGTCTCTCGATATAGTTCAGGCTATCGTCCACCTGAATGTCCTCCAGGGGTACTACTGTTGAATCATCCACTAAGCACTTTCGCAACTGAGAAACATGGAACGTGCTGTGGATCTGGCTGAGCTCTGCGGGAAGATCTAACCGATAAGCAACCCGACCCATCCCGGGCCAAAACCCTAAACGGACCAATGAATATGGGGGCCAGCTTGCCCCTATTTTGAAATCTGATAACACCCTTCTAAGGTGACACTTTCTAGAGGACCATATCGCCCACCTGAAACTCCAAGTCCGAACGCCTCTTGTCGGCGTAACTCTTCTGCCGACTCTGCGCAGTCTGCAGTATACTACGGACCTGCTGGATCAACTCTGTGGTCTTGAGCACCACCTCAGTGCTCCCGATGACCCTCTGACCGACCTCGCCCCAACAAATCGGGGTCCTACACTTCCTCTCGTAAAGCATCTCGAAAGGAGGGCGGTCAATACTGGCGTGGTAACTGTTGTTATATGAAAATTCCGCTAATGGAAGATGCGTATCCCAACTGCCACCAAAATCTATAACACATGCCCGCAGCATGTCCTCGAGAGTCTGAATCGTCCTCTCGCTCTGCCCGTCCGTCTGAGGGTGGAAAGCGGTGCTGAAGTGAAGACGAGTCCCCATCTCGTCATGAAACCGCTTCCAAAACCTGGAAGTGAACCAGACGTCTCGATCTGATACTACTGATACATGCATTCCATGTCGTGCCACTACCTCGCGCACATAAATATCAGCTAGCTTCTCGGCCGGTATGCTCTCCTGTATCGGTATGAAATGCGCGCTCTTGGTCAGCTGATCCACTGTGACCTAAATCGAATCAACTCCACGTGCGGTCCTGGGAAGCTTAGTGATGAAATCCATAGTGATATCCTCCCATTTCCACACGGGAATGTCTAACGGCTGCATCTTGTCGTGGGGTCTCTGATGCTCCGCCTTGACCTTCCTGCAGGTCAGGCATCTCTCCACGTACCAAGCTACGTCCCGCTTCATGCAGGGCCACCAATATTCGGGTCGAAGATCTCTGTACATCTTCGTCGCCCCTGGGTGAATGGAGAACCGAGACTTGTGGGCCTCATCCATCAGTATCTGTCGTACTCCTCCCCAGTATGGTACCCAAACTCTCCCATGAAGGGTCAACAATCCTCGACTGTCATAGTCAAAGGAAGCTACTCGGCCCACAATCCTCTCACACTTATGCCTCTCCTCCTTCAAGCCCTCAACCTGTGCCTCTCTGATCTGCTCCAACAATGGAGTAATCACTGTCATCCTCAGACATACATCCCAGATCGGGGCTGCTACCGCCTTGCGGCTCAGGGCGTCGGCCACTACATTGGCCTTGCCCGAATGATAAAGGATCTCACAATCATAGTCCTTTACCACGTCTAACCATCGGCGCTGCCTCATGTTCAGATTCGGCTGATCCATGAGGTACCTCAAACTCTTGTGATCCGTGTAAATGATACAGCGGACCCCATAGAGGTAATGTCTCCAAATCTTGAGGGTGAACACCACCGCCCCCAGCTCTAAATCATGCGTCAGATAGTTAGCCTCGTGAGGCTTCAACTGTCTAGAGGCATAAGCTATCACATGCCCTCGCTGCATCAACACTGCCCCCATACCTGTGATCGAAGCATCACAGTAAACTACAAAAATCCTCTACTCCCTCTGGCAGGGTGAGAATCGGCGCCTCGCACAATCTTTGTCTGAGGGTCTCAAATGTTGCCTGCTGCTCAGGCCCCCAGCGAAACACCATCGACTTCTTGGTCAGTCGGGTGAGCGGAACTGCTATCTTGGAGAAATCCTAGATGAATCTCCTGTAGTACCCTGCCAATCCTAGGAAACTCCGAATCTCAGTTGGAGACCTCGGGACCTCCCACTGCATCACAGCCTCTGTCTTGGCCGGATCTACTAGTATACCCTTCTGGTTGACGAGGTGTCCAAGGAACTGCACCTCGCGCAACCAGAACTCGCACTTGGAGAACTTCGTGAATAGTCTCTCCTTCCTCAGCGTCTCTAGCACCTCTCTCAGGTGCTCCTCATGTTGTTCCTGAGTCTTGGAATAAACCAAGATGTCATCAATGAACACTATCACGATCCAGCATCGGTCTGCATACGCGGTTCATGAGATCCATGAACGCGGCTGGAGCGTTGGTGAGTCCGAACGGCATCACCACAAACTCATAATGACCATAGCGGGTCCTAAAAGCGGTCTTCTGCACATACTCATCCCTGACCCGCATCTGGTGATATCCTGCCCGTAGATCAATCTTGGAGAACCAAGATGCTCCCTGAAGCTGGTCAAACAAATCGTCTATCCTCGGGAGTGGGTAACAGTTCTTCACCGTCACCTTGTTTAGCACCCGATAATCTATGCACATACGGTGCGACCCATCCTTCTTCCTTACGAATAGGATCGGGGCTCCCCATGGTGAACTACTCGGCCTGATGAAACCCTTGTCTAGCAGCTCCTGCAGCTGCGTAGACAACTCCTGCATCTCTGGAGGAACTAACCGATACGGTGCCTTGGCTATCGGAGCCGCACTTGGAACCAGGTCAATCTGAAATTCGACCTGTCTTTCCGGAGGTATTCCAGGCAAATCCTCTGGGAATACGTCCGGGTACTCTCGTACTACTGGCACATCGTCAACTGTCGCCTTACCCTTCTCCCGGGCATCTATGACATAGGCGACGTACCTTGCGCAACCCTGCTGAACGTAGTGCCTCACTCTCGCTGCTGAACATAGAATCGGTCCGCGCTGTGGCTTCTTGCCCTGAATCACTAACTCTCCCCCACTAGGAGTGCGAACCCTCACTAACTGCAGTTCACAATCAATCACTGCCCCATTGGGGCTCAGCCAATCCATACCCACTATAACCTTATTCCCTCGTAGGGGAATGGGAACCAAGTCCACTGAAAACTGCTCATCAAATAACTGCAGCGAACACGCCCTATATACTCTGGCGACCCTAACGGTCCTGTCATCAGCTATCTCAACCTCAAGTGGGCAATCCAGCTCCCCCGGAGCTCTGCTAAACCTCTTGCTAAGCGCAAGTGAAACAAATGATCGGGTAGCCCCCGAGTCAAACAATATTGTAGCTGAAATGTCGTTCACTAAGAACGACCTTATACGAAAACATATAACCATGAGAAACAATCAATATCAATAAAGAGATAAAAGGAAAATACATACCCGTCACCACATCAGGAGTCGCTCGCGCCTCCTCTGCTGTCATCTGAAAAGCTCTACTCTTCGCCACTGACGCCTCACCCCGGCCCTGACGGCCGTCTGTAATCCTCAAAGTAGCAGGGGCAGGTGCTGCCACCTTCCCTGCTGCTGCTAAACTCAGGCACTGGGACTTTTTATGTCCCCTCTGATTGCAATGGAAGCAAATCAGATCAGTTGCTGTGGTGGAGGTGGTAGTAGCTGTACAATCTCTACTCATATGCCCGGTCCGGCCGCACTTATAGCAACTGGCACTACCTGCCTTGCACGCCCCATCGTGCAATCTCCCACACTTGCCATACCGACTGTGGCTCTTCTGTCCTCTAGATCTGTGATCTGATACCTTAGGCTTTTGCCTGAACTCCCTGTGCCAGATGCCGCCTCTGTCTTCCTCTTCTTCTCTATCTCCAAATTTATCTCTCTCTCACGAGCCCTCGCAATCATATCATCCAGCGTTTTACAGCCGGACCGGGTCACAAACTGGCGGATATCACTCCGCAACATCTCATGATAACGGGCCTTCTTCATTTCCTCATCAGCTGCGTACTGAGGAACGAGAAGAGCCCTCTCCCTGAACTTGGCGGTAATCTCTGCCACTATCTCTGTAGTTTGGGTGAGATCCTGAAACTCCCTGGCTAACTGCTGCACCTCAATAACCGGTGCAAACTCGGCTCTGAACCTGGTAGGAAAATCAACCCAAGTCATCGCATCAAGCGCTGCGTCATCCCCGATGACATGCCCGATCTCCTCCCACCAATCTCGTGCCATGTCCTTCAGAAGACAGGATGCTAGTCTGACCTTGTCCCCCTCGGGACATATGCTGGTGCGGAACGCATTGGCGACATCCGCCAACCACCTGGTACTCGCAATGGGATCTCACGCCCCATGGTAGTCTGGAGCTCCACAAGCCCGGAACTCCCTGAAGGTGAGTGTGCGCGACCCCATCATGGCCGCCACCTCAGCACGGAAGGTGCTCAACCTCTCGTCCATCAGCTCTAAAATACCCTCCTTGATCGAACCAAAGATAACAGGAGTATGCTCAAGTATGGTGCAAGTAACCTCTAAAGAGAGGAACTCCCTGGTCTGCTCATCTAGATGCTCGGCCCCCGAGCCTGGTCCTGATCCCTCGCCGGCTCCTGAACTGCCGACTGTTGGCCTAGGGCGTAAAACCACCATTATGAAAACACATCATGAAAAACATCAGAAACACTGATATATCTCGAGGGATCGCTACTACTACAAGTTTCATGGTCTCATCTCAGCCTTCCTCGATTCAAGTATGGATCCTCTGCTTTCAGTAGTACGGGCCCATACTACCTTCCACATTTATCCGTACTTTCCTCAAGTACTGCCTCGAATCCACCAAGTCACTTCTACTACTAGTGATCTCTGCTACTCTCATCCTAGGCTTGCCCTAGGGAAATATCTGACTCCACCCAATCCAGTCCTCAGCTGCTGAAGGCATCCTTGTAATGCCAATTAGCCATCACATGAATACCATCACATGTGACGAGGCTCAGATAATCCTTCGAGTAAAAGACTCGTCCCTACAACGGTTAGACTTAAAAAGAGTTGCGCAATAGGGCCAAATCCAGCACTCTGAGATTATTCAACCCTGATCACATGTGACGTGACGTATTCACCTAATGGCTAACTCCCATCACTCCGAGTCCTACAAAGCACGAAGCAAGCAGCATTCGGACACAGGAAATTACTCAAGAAAATCTATCCTCATAACGAGAAAATGTATTGGCATACAATGCTAAGCTCATCCTATCAGGCATAACCTAAACAGGCTATCCTACTGCTGTCTACTCAATACTAGCATGCAATTCTCATAAAGCTGAAACACATACAACAGGCACATAAGGCATCCTCCTAGATCCTTAGTCCTATTCTAGCATGCTGTTCTACTGAAACTGAACTGATAATTATAACATAAACTTGTATGGGTAATTTGGGAGTACTTACTTGAGCTCGGCTGATCGCATGCACCACACCCTTTTCCTTTTCTCAAAACTCTTTTCTTTTTAAGTTTCTTTTTCAAAAATTCTTTCGAAACATTTTTCTTTTGAAAATCTTTTACCATTTCCTTAGTTTGAGTCCAGTCATACCCGAAAGTGTGCCTGAATCCCTCAAACCAAGGCTCTGATACCAACTTGTAACATCCCAAAAATACAACCCAAAAATTTTCGTTTGAAAACTCTACTAAACCATAATATCAAATATTAAAAGATAAATCCATGGATCATGCGTCTCAAAATGTCATAATAAATTTATCAAATCAACTGATGTCAAAACATATCAAAATATCCGAATAAAACTCCCAGGATAAACTGAAGCTGTGGTGTGTGTCATGCCATCATCCCGAGCTCTTCCCCTTACTAGCGGAAGTACCTGAAACCAAAAACTGAAACTGTAAGCACAAATCTTAGTGAGCTCCCCCAAACTACCACATACCATACAATAACATATAAAGCAACTACTGGGCCTTGCCCACTGCATCAGACCGAAGTCCGGAAACTGCATCGGACCGAAGTCCGGAACTAACCAGGGCCTTGCCCTCTGCATCGGACCGAAGTCCGGAACTAACCAGGGCCTTGCCCTCTGCATCGGACCGAAGTCCGGAACTGACTGAACATAGCATAGCATAATCATAACTACTAGCATAAACACATATACTGTATATTGCATCAGACCGAAGTCCGAAACACATAACACAAAGACATACTTGAATCACAAAGACATCAAGCACACTGACCTATTGCATCAGACCGAAGTTCGGAACTACTGCTAACTAAACGGGCCGGCATTGTGGTCGTAGACCCATTCCTACCGGAAGAAAACTCACCTCTTAACGCTGGCTGCTGAGGTGCTAAATCTGCGACTGTCTGACTGCTGCTCCGGAACTCCCCGGCTACAAATCCCATAAACACTAAATCAAATACTGATAACTAATCTCAGGGTAAAATGACTATTTTACCCCTGGTCAAAGTCAACTTCCTGGTTGACTCTACTCGCCGAGTCTACTATGAACTCGCCGAGTTCCCGGACTCACACTTCTCTGACTCGCGACTCGACTCGCCGAGTCGGGACGTGGACTCGCCGAGTCCCTCTACTTCCAGATCCTTGTTCTAACTCACTGAGTCCTCTTCCACTCGCTGATTCAACTCACAACTCCAAAATCGGGAGGATTTGCGCTCCGACTCGCCGAGTCCAAGAACAACTCGTCGAGTCCTATGCATGTCCTCACTAAACAGTTGATTCTAATCGATTTCAGTGCATCCAATTCATAGATCTAAGCTTCTAGGGCCGATATAACACGTAAAGTTGCCAACTTTACGTGCATGCATAGAGGTATGAAGCTAAAACACCACAATAAGCTAGAAATGGGAACCTAGGGTTTGGAACAAGACCTTGCTTTGCATAAAGGTAGCTACTTTGAGCTCCTGGGGCTCAATTGTAACGACGTAAAATTTCAAAACAATTTTTCATTTTTCAAACAACATAATTATCATTTAAACATTTTCAAATCTCATGTTCAACAATTGATATCAAATAAAACATATCCCAAGATCATAAATAAAATCCTCGGTCTGTGTGTACGGATCATGCCGGCGCCTTCCCACGATCGTCACTAGTACCTGAAACACATAACACATAACACTGTAAGCATAAATGCTTAGTGAGTTCCCCAAAATACCACATACAACACATATTAGCCACTCGAGGCTATAACTCTGTATGACCCTCTGGTCAAAGTGTTTCAGTGGGACCCTCCAGTCCCATAACTCTGTGAACCTTCCGGTCCCAACTCTGTAAACTCTGAATCATACATGGCACAGAATCACATAGATATCACATCATATAATAGCATACAACATACTCTGTCATATACTCTAATTACCACTCTAGGTAAAGTATAGTGAGAAGACTCACCTCGGATAACTCGGTAAATCTCGAACTCGGAATACTGATCTAGCCTCCGCCTAATCACATAAACTAATTACTCTAATCAATACGACTCTCAAAGGCTAAGCTATTCCCTTTCTAAGTTCTCTCAGGAGGGTAAAAGACCATTTTACCCCTCCAATGGCTCAAAAGTCCAAACATTGATTGGACCCTAAAAGTCAACGAAAGTCATCGGTCAACTCTGACCAGACTCGACGAGTCCAAGCATGTCCTCTGGGTCCGCCTAAACCCCACTCGACTCGTCGAGCGAACCTTCCACTCGACGAGTCACCACTGGTCATGAATCGCGGGTCAACCCGACTCGACTCGTCGAGTCCCCTTATAGACTCGGCGAGTTCCTTCCATGACAACACTCAAACGACTTTCTGAGGTCAGATCTGCTTCACCAACTAGTAGATCTGACCTTCTAGCACTCAAAAGTCACGTAAAGGTTTGAACTTTAGGCCCATGCATCACACTATCATCTCTATATGCCAAAATAACCCTTAATATAACAACCTAGGCCCCAAAACTCATAAAGGATTGCATAAAGCTGAAGAATAGGGACTCTCTGGACCTCTCAAGGTCCAGATCTGATAATATTGTCACAAGGGGACATTACACACACTAGATCTCTTACCAAAATGAAGAGATGAAACCCTAGATTCATGAAATCTATTACTCAAATGAAGATAGACATGAATCCTTACCTCCCTCGGCAGCTCTGAACGAAATGATGGAAGATTTGAGTCCCACAAGTCAGCCTAGCTCGAAATCCTTCCTTCTCTTTGCTAAAACACACCAAAGAATGATGAATTAGCCCTCCTCTTGCACTACAAGCTTTCTCTCTGCTCTCTAGGGTTTCTCAGGGGTGCAGTGGCCGCAAATGAAGGCCATAAAGGCCTTTAAATAGGGCACAGGCCCCAAGACTTAGGGTTTCTGCCGCCAGCACAGACTCGTCGAGTCACCTAGCCGACTCGTCGCGTCCATTCATTAATCCAGTCAGCAAATCGTGATCCTACTCGACGAGTCTAGGCGCCAACTCGTCGAGTCCCTCTCTTTAACTCAAAAAAAAGGTTAAAATAAGATACCTGGGAATCCGGATGTTACAATTCTCCCCCACTAGAATCAGACTTCGCCCTCGAAGTCTCGCTCTACAAACAACTCTGGATGCTGCTCACGCATCTCCAACTCTGGTTCCCACGTCAGCTCGGACCCTCTCCGATGTTGCCACTGGACCTGAACCAGGGGCACCTCCCTGTTCCTCAGAATCTTGACCTTTCGATCCCGGATCGCGATCGGTCTCTCCACATAATTCAGGCTCGCATCCACCTGAATATCCTCTAGCGGCACCACCGCCGACTTGTCGGCTATACACTTCCTCAACTGAGACACGTGAAAGGTATCATGTATCTGGCTCAACTCCGCAGGTAGCTCCAAACAATACGCTATACTGCCCACCCTCGCGGTCACCCGGAACGGACCAATGTACCGGGGTCCCAGCTTGCCCCTCTTCCTGAATCGGATCACTCCTTTCCAAGGAGATACCTTCAGGAGAACGAAGTCTCCCACCTGGAACTCGAGCTCGGATCGTCGCCTATCTGCATAACTCTTCTGGCGACTCTAAGGTGTCAACAATCTCTGTCTGACCTGCTGTATCTGCTCTGTCATCTGCAACACTATCTCGGTGCTACCCATCACTCGCTGCCCTACTTCTCCCCAGCAGATGGGAGTCCGACATCTCCTCCCATACAACAACTCAAAGGGAGGCATGCCAATACTCTAATGGTGGCTGTTGTTATAGGAAAACTCAGCCAATGGCAGATACGTGTCCCAACTCCCTCCGAAGTCCAACACACATGCTCAGAGCATGTCCTCGAGCGTCTGAATCGTTCGCTCGCTCTGACCGTCCGTCTGTGGGTGGTAAGCGATACTGAAATGAAGCCTCGTGCACAACTCCTCATGGAACTTCTTTCAGAACCTGGAAGTGAAACGTACATCTCGATCCGACACGATCGAGATTGGCACTCCATGCCGCGATACCACCTTCCTCACATACAACTCTGCCAGCTTCTCCGCAGAAGAGCTCTCACTGATAGCAAGAAAATGAGCGCTCTTCGTCAGCCGGTCGACGATCACCCAAATTGCATCGACACCCCTCGCGGTCCTCAGCAATTTGGTTATAAAATTCATAGCAATATGTTCCCACTTCCACTGGGGAATCTCAAGTGGCTGCAACTTGCCATGCGGACGCTGGTGCTCGGCCTTAACCCTGCGACAGGTCAAGCACCTCTCAACGAACCACGCTACATCCCTCTTCATACAGGGCCACCAATACTCTCTTTTCAGGTCCAAATACATTTTAGTGGCCCCGAGATGGATTGAGAACCTCGACCTATGCGCCTCCTCCATCAGTATGGTACGTGCCCCGCCCACGAATGGCACCCAAATCCGACCCTGAAAGGTCATAAGCCCTCTGCTATCGGTAACGAACTCCGATACCTGCCCGATCACCCGCTCTCTCTTGCGGTTCTCCTGTCTCACAGCCTTTGCTTGGTCCCCTCGAATGGTATCCAACACCAGAGTAATCACCGTCAACCTCATACAAACGTCTCGTATCAGGGCACTCTCCGTCCTACGGCTCAGGGCATCGGCCACTACATTGGCCTTGCCCGGGTGGTACAGGATCTCACAATCATAATCCTTTACCACATCCAACCATCTCCTCTGGCGCATATTTAGGGTGGGCTGATCCATCAAATACTTCAAGCTCTTGTGGTCTGTGTATATTGTACACCGAACCCCATACAAATAGTGACGCCAGATCTTGAGGGCGAACACCACGGCCCCCAACTCTAAATCGTGGGTGGGATATCTCACCTCGTGAGGCTTTAGTTGCCTCGATGCGTACGCTATCACATGCCCTCTCTGCATAAGCACCGCACCCAAACCCGATATTGATGCGTCACAATACACCACAAAATCCTCCACCCCCTCCGGAAGGGCAAATACTGGGGCCTCGCATAATCTCTGGCGAAGAGTCTCAAATGAGGCCTGCTGCTCTGGACCCCATATGAAAGTCACGCCCTTCCGGGTCAAACTGGTGAGAGGAACGACATTCTTGGAGAAATCCCTGATAAATCTCCGATAATAGCCGGCCAACCCCAGAAAACGCCTGATCTCGGTGGGGGATCTCGGCACCTCCCAATTCATCACCGCCTCAATCTTGGCCAGGTCGACCAATATCCCGCTCTGATTAACGAGATGCGCCAAGAACTGGACCTCTCGTAACCATAAATCACACTTGGAGAATTTGGCGTAAAGCCTCTCCGATCTCAAAACTCCGAGAATCTCTCTCAAATGCTCCTCATGCTGCTCTCTGGATCTCGAATACACCAATATATCGTCGATGAACACGATCATCGAACGATCCAACATCGGCCTGCACACCCGGTTCATGAGATCCATGAACGATGCCGGTGCATTGGTGAGCCCAAAAGGCATCACCACGAACTCGTAATGCCCATAACGAGTCCTGAACGCCGTCTTCTGGACATCCTCGTCCCGCACCCTCATCTGATGATATACAGATCTCATATCAATCTTGGAGAACCAAGACGCTCCCTGCAACTGATCGAACAGATCATCGATCCTTGGTAAGGGATAACGGTTCTTGACCGTCAACTTGTTCAACTCCCGGTAATCAATGCACATCCGGTGTGAACCATCCTTTTTCTTGACAACAAGGATCGGCGCTCCCCACGGTGAGCTACTCGGTCGAATAAACCCCTTCCCCAGCAGCTCCTGAAGCTGTGAGGATAACTCCTGCATCTCTGGCGGCGCAACTCGAGAGGGTGTCTTGGCAATAGGCGCTGCTCCCGGGACCAAATCGATGCGAAACTCCACCTGCCTCTCGGCAGGCACACCCGGCAACTCCTCGGGGAAAACGTCCGGGAACTCTCGCACTATCGGTACATCATCAACCGAACTCGGCCTCTCCGCGGCCACTCGAGTGTCCATCACATAGGCTACAAACCCCCTACAACCCTGCTGTAAACTCTGTCTCGCTCTAGCAGCCGAAGAAAATGCTGACCCAGAACGGGTACCCTCGCCGTACACCGTAAGTACTCCCCCACTAGGGTCTCGTATGGTCACCAGCTGTCGCTCACAGTCGATAACCGCTCCAAACCTGCTCAACCAGTCCATGCCTACTATAACACAGACATCCCCCATTGCAATCGGGACAAGATCTATCGGAAACTCAACACCGAAGATCTCGAGTACACATCCTCGAATCACCTCAGTAGCATATACTGCTCGCTCGTCAGCTATGGAAACTCGTAGAGGTCGACTCAACGCCTCTCGACCGATACCGATGTGCTGACTAAAGGCTAACGACACAAAAGCTCGACTTGCACCCGAGTCAAATAACACCAAAGCAGGTACAGAACTCACAAGAAAAGTACCTACGCACATCATAATATAAGCACAATATCTCAAACTCAAAATAAATAGATGAGAGAATACATACCAGCCACAACATCGGGCGCTGTGCGGACCTCCTCCGCTGTCAACTGGAAGGCTCTCCCGCGAGCCTTTGGCGCCTCGGCCTTCACTGGCCGACTCTCAGTAGCTCGTACGGCAGCAAGGGCAGACCCCTGCGGTGCTCCCTGTGCCGACCCTCGCAGCTGTGGACATTCGGCCTTTCGATGTCCGGTCTGATTGCAGTGGAAGCACACTGCAAATCCATTGGGGCAATCCTTAGCCATATGCCCCTCCTTGCCACACTTGTAGCAAGACCCTGCTCGACAAATCCCCTCGTGGCTCTTGCCGCACTTGCCACAAGTGCGGCCCTTCTGGTTCCCTGATCTCGAATCGGCGGGCTTTGCCCGCTTGGCTGCCCGCTGGGATTGTGCCGGTCGCCGATCCCTCCCTTGAGACTCCGCCTCCTCCCTGGCCTGAGTCTCGAGCTCAATCTCCCTCTTCCGAGCATTTGCCTGAAGCTCAGCAAATGTCCGGTACGTCGAGTTCGCCACGAACTCGCGAATGTCTCTCCTCAGAATACTCAGATATCGACTCATGCGTGCCTGCTCCGTAGACACATGCTCAGGGCAAAACATCGCCCTCTCGTGAAACATCCTGGTGATCGTAGTAACAGACTCAGTACCCTGCTTGAGGGTCAAGAACTCCTGGGCCAACCGTTCCCTTTCCACCAGGGGAACGTACTCATCTCGGAACATAGCGGTGAACCTTTCCCAGGTTACCGCAACAAGCTCTGCAGAAGTGAAGTGCGTTGTCACGAACTTCCACCAGTCCTTCCCTCCCAAGCGAAGCTGGTTCAGCGCGAACCGTACTCTCAGATGCTCCGGACATGAACATGTGTAGAAGCACCCCTCAATGTCAGAGATCCATCTCATCGCGGCTATCGGATCCTAAGTCCCATCAAACTTTGGTGGCTTCGTGTTGCTGAACTCTCGGAACAGCAACGAGTCACCCCCCTGCGGCCTGGCAGCAGCAACGGCTGCGGTGGCCGCAGCAACAGCAGCATCAGTAAGAGCGGCGTACCGCTCATCAAAAGTCTCGATCAGCGTGGTCTTGATAGACCCAAACATCTTCGGAATCTCAGCCCGGATGGCCGCAGCCACCTCCTCATGAATCAACCTGCGGATCTCCTCATTACTAACACCGCTGCTCTCAGGTGTGTGGCGTATCCCAACCATGATGTCTCTCTGAAATACAACATAAAAATATCAGAGACCCGCTCGAGCATACTCGCACTCGATAACTCAACCCTACTTTCTCTTTGGTACCCTAAGGATTCTTACTTGGACTGCGCACTGATCCGGTGTTTCTAGTAGTACGGGCCCTTATACTACCGTCCACACCGCATCGGTATTCACCCCAAGTCCTCCTCCTAGGATCCCAGATCACAAGTACTCTAACCTTGCTACGCATAGGCTACTCTCTAGCAGACCTCTCATCCGCTCCTCGCTGCTACCTATTCACTCTCAAGCATCTCATAGCAGAAGAAATC
Source organism: Lactuca virosa (assembly GCF_052849685.1). NCBI lineage: Eukaryota > Viridiplantae > Streptophyta > Magnoliopsida > Asterales > Asteraceae > Lactuca > Lactuca virosa. Next base: position 64,846,309 of record NC_136426.1, on the reverse strand, counting down.
TCCTAGGCTAAGGCATCACAAATCAGACCATTCTAGTCCTAATATGAGTACCTAGCCTACTCTAGCATGCATAACATATCATAACGTATCTCATAACACATAATGTAAGGGTATTCTGGGAAATCACCGTTCGGGCGCTGGCTGACCGTACACACTGCTCTGTTCTGCTCGTCTCAAAACCTTTTACTCTTTTTTTTAGAAAAATTGTTTTATTGCAAAAAAAATTCCTCAAATCCTCAGTTTGAGTTCAGATACGCCCGAAGGTGCGTCCGAATCCCTCAAACCAAGGCTCTGATACCAACTTGTAACGACGTAAATTTTCAAAACAATTTTTCATTTTTCAAACAACATAATTATCATTTAAACATTTTCAAATCTCATGTTCAACAATTGTTATCAAATAAAACATATCCCAAGATCACAAATAAAATCCTCGGTCTGTGTGTACGGATCATGCCGGCGCCTTCCCACGATCGTCACTAGTACCTGAAACACATAACACATAACACTGTAAGCATAAATGCTTAGTGAGTTCCCCAAAATACCACATACAACACATATTAGCCACTCGAGGCTATAACTCTGTATGACCCTCTGGTCAAAGTGTTTCAGTGGGACCCTCCAGTCCCATAACTCTGTGAACCTTCCGGTCCCAACTCTGTAAACTCTGAATCATACATGGCACAGAATCACATAGATATCACATCATATAATAGCATACAACATACTCTGTCATATACTCTAATTACCACTCTAGGTAAAGTATAGTGAGAAGACTCACCTCGGATAACTCGGTAAATCTCGAACTCGGAATACTGATCTAGCCTCCGCCTAATCACATAAAATAATTACTCTAATCAATACGACTCTCAAAGGCTAAGCTATTCCCTCTCTAAGTTCTCTCAGGAGGGTAAAAGACCATTTTACCCCTCCAATGGCTCAAAAGTCCAAACATTGACTGGACCCTAAAAGTCAACGAAAGTCATCGGTCAACTCTGACCAGACTCGTCGAGTGCACATAGGTGACTCGGCGAGTCCAAGCGTGTCCTCTGGGTCCGCCTAAACCCCACTCGACTCGTCGAGCGAACCTTCCACTCGACGAGTCACCACTGGTCATGAATCGCGGGTCAACCCGACTCGACTCGTCGAGTCCCCTTATGGACTCGGCGAGTTCCTTCCATGGCAACACTCAAACGACCTTCTGAGGTCAGATCTGCTTCACCAACTAGTAGATCTGACCTTCTAGCACTCAAAAGTCACGTAAAGGTTCGAACTTTAGGCCCATGCATCACACTATCATCTCTATATGCCAAAATAACCCTTAATATAACAACCTAGGCCCCAAAACTCATAAAGGATTGCATAAAGCTGAAGAATAGGGACTCTCTGGACCTCTCAAGGTCCAGATCTGATAATATTGTCACAAGGGGACATTACACACACTAGATCTCTTACCAAAATGAAGAGATGAAACCCTAGATTCATGAAATCTATTACTCAAATGAAGATAGACATGAATCCTTACCTCCCTCAGCAGCTCTGAACGAAATGATGGAAGATTTGAGTCCCACAAGTCAGCCTAGCTCGAAATCCTTCCTTCTCTTTGCTAAAACACACCAAAGAATGATGAATCAGCCCTCCTCTTACACTACAAGCTTTCTCTTTGCTCTCTAGGGTTTCTCAGGGGTGCAATGGCAGCAAATGAAGGCCATAAAGGCCTTTAAATAGGGCACAGGCCCCAAGACTTAGGGTTTCTGTCGCCAGCACAGACTCGTCTTAGGGTTCATAAACTCTTATGATTAATTGGAAATTATTTATTTCTTGAAAATAATAATTTTCAATAGCAAGTAACAAAATGTATCATAAGATATGCTTTATTAAGTTATGTATATTATTTTGGACTAGAAAGACTTTTTTCTTTTAGCTAAAAGTTAAAGTTTATAGCTTATAAAATAGTTGCATTTTTTATAAACTTTAGCCTTGTCTTTTTCTTCCTTAAAGTCTTGAGCTAAATGGGAGGCACTACTAGAAAACAGCCATTTGATGACACGCGAACAATGACACGCACTGATTTACGATACGTATTTTTTGCGTATCGTAAAAATAATCTCAATTTCCAAAATCTGAAGGATAGAGGACACACATTTATGTGTGCCCTAAAATCAGTGTCCAACAAAAAAAATTACAAACACGGAGGGCACTATAATAAAATGTATGTTGTAGAAGCATGTCGCTTTATAAAATTTTCATGAAACGCGCGTTGTCCATGCTTTAATAGTTAAGGGGAAAATGAAATCTTAAAAAAAGTAAAAACCCCACCTTCTTCTCCACTCCCTTCTTTCCACCGGCAGACAAGCACGTTTTCCTTTCCTTACTGAAGTATTTTCACCCAGGTGAAGTTGATTATGAACCACCATTGGTGTGTGGACTTTCTTTCTTTCTTACAGGAGATAAAGATGAAGGAGAAAAAGACGTAGACGTGATCTACAACCACCTACTCCATATATGACTCCCACTCCACCTCCCATCCACCATTGGTGTGTGGGCTTGTGGATATCGGTTCTCTGCTCCATTTATAGATTACTTGAGGTAAAAAGCTGTGATCTTGATCATTGATAGCTTAGATCTACTCTATTTGAGTTTTGGTCCCTTTTTGGCCCTAGAATGAGATCTAGTGGTTTGATACCACTCCAGGAGCTTTGAGTTGACACTCTTGGTGTTTATGAAATTCTAAATGCATAAAGTTGTCACCTTTGAGGTTTAGATCCATCCATTCATGAGTTTATGCCCATTGTATGAAAGTAAAATGCTATATCTTGAAGTTGGGATCTTTTGGGGCATGCAAAGTCACCAAGTCAGTGACTTTATGGTTCTAGATGTTTTTAGGGTTTAGATCTGTGATTTGGAATCATGGTCTTAAGCGTTAATAGCTTAAGGTTGATTTTGGCTTAATGGTTGAGTACATTGGGCGTACAAGTCCGTACGCGCGGTGTACAACCCTAGTTGCGTGTACGTTTAGCGTACAACTGAGTATGCCCCCGCGTACTCAGTCTGTTGGGCTTCGCAGTTTTTGGGCCTCGGTTGGGTCATTTCTTTGGAACTTGAAACATCCCAAAAATACGGTCCAAAAATTTTGTTTTAAAATCATTATTTAAACCATAAAACATCCATCATCATAATAAAACAAGAACCATGTATCTCAAAAACATCATGTCAAATACTGTATCAAATCATATAAGTAATCATCAGAGTTTAAAACAATCCCAGGCTGAAACTGTGGTGTATGCCATGCGATCATCCCGAGCCCTTCCCTTTGCTAGTGGAAGTACCCGAAACCAAAACTGTAAGCACAAAGCTTAGTGAGTTCCCCAAATTACCACATACCATACAAATATCATGCAACTAAGAGATACGGGCCCCGCCCACTCTCATGGAGATTCGGGCCCCGCCCACACTCCGCTGTGTAGGAGATTCGGGCCCCGCCTACACTCTGCTGTCTAGGAGATTCGGGCCCTGCCCACACTCCGCTGTCTAGGAGATTCGGGCCCCGCCCACACTCCGCTGTCTAGGAGATTCAGGGCCCGCCCACACTCCGCTACTAACATGCATACAAGTATCACACTGACAACAAGTATATCTACCAAACAATCATATATCTATACTCAAATAATACTATAAGCATCGAGCCCCGCCCACTCTAAACTACTATGAGATTCGGGCCCCGCCCACACTTAGCTACTACATATAAGCATCGGCCCCGCCCACTCTAAGCTACTACATATCACTTATACGGGCCGAAGGACCAAGGTTCTTGACCCCAAAACTTTCATAATATGGAGATAACTAGATCTAAGAGAAGAATGATCAAGTTGGAAGCTTGATTAGCAGAAAATGCAGTAAATGAAGTGTAGCTCCTGGATCTACTTCTTCCCCTTTGAGCCTTCTATCTTCTTCTCCTTCCACAAGCTTCAAAATGCACAGTAACTGATGACGTGCCTAGGGCAGCACGGCAGAAGCACGAGCCGGATATGCCAACCGGCCCTAGACCAGCAGGCTCAGCGTCCGCTGGCGTCCCCGGGAGTGGAAGGCACAGGCGAAAGGCTCGCGCACGCCAACCAGGCCCAGCCCAGCAGGCTTAGCGTCCGCTGGTGCCCTCGGGAGCGGAATGCACAGGCGAAAGGCTCGCGCCCGCCTAAGAGACGCTCGCAGCTCCAAGACAAAAGAAACGGTCAGGAGACAAGCAGGAGGATCAGACCATTACCGTCAGAGCCAATAAGAGCGCCCTAATGGTTAAAGGCGCATGACTCTCCAATCAGCGCCCCTGATCCTGTCTCCCCAAAAAGCGATCTTGTCTGGTACGGATCAGGCAAGGGAGCTAGGTATAAAAGGATACACTCTTAGACCTACGAGGTAAGCTCTCCGGACTCTCTGAGAGCACACACCCAAAGATCCTAAACACTCTCTAACTTGACCGTCGGAGCGTTCTTCCGGGAGCCCCTCCTGGAAAGCGGCTGACGGCCTTCCTTCTTTCTGATCTTGTAGAGGCAATCGAGAATCCAAGTGAACAATACCGATCGCGCCAGACCAAGGTCACATCATTTGGCGCCATCCGTTTGTGAGACCAAGAACACAAACTAAAAGCACGAAAGTGACAAGTGAATGGCGTCCAACGGCAGTGAGGGACAACAGGCAAGTCCGATACGCCTCGTGGCAGCGTTGGACGAAACGCCGCCGCCTACAGCGGTCTACAGGGTCGCTACAGGCGAAGAAAGCTCAACGGTAACCACTGAAGGTGCCCCACAACCGCCAGTTCACCAGCCAAGAACAACTCCGGTGGGGCCATTTCCAACAACGTCCTTTCAGATGCCACCGTTCTTCGTGCCGCCATTACAACAGACACAACCGGTTCACTCAACGATGATTTCACCAGGCCACGTCTTCAACATCCCACCGTCGTTTACAGCGACACCGCCGTACCAGGTGACAAGCGGGCAGAGTTCAATGCTTTCAGTACCACCGTTGGCACAAACCATGATAGCTCATCCGCCACCTGTCTATTCACTGGCCGACACATGGGCCGGACCAACCATCACCGCTAACAATAACTTACAACAGACAACAACGGTTAGCCCTATGAACCCTATACACTCTTTTCCCTCCAGTTACCCCCTCCAACTACCATTCCAGCCGTATCCCTTTTACGGACCAAGCCCTGGCTACCACACGCCGCCGCCATATGGCTTAAACACACAATACCAACCGCCAGGAGCGTCCACCACCCCAGGCCACGAATGCCTTTCCCGTAGTGTGACGTCTCCGTTTGTCAAAGAGTTGTTGGACTACGAAATACCAAACACAGCCAAACTACTGACGCTCAAGACGTATAACGGCACCACTGACCCGGATAGCCACATCGACACATATGAATGGACCATGACGTCATTAAAGCTTGATGAAAGGTTTTGGTGCACGTATTTCCCAACTACACTCGACGGCAACGCCGACACGTGGTTCAAGACGCTACAACCGGGCAGCATTTCCAATTTTGCCCAGCTTAAGTATCTTTTTCTTACCAACTTTATGCAATTACGCAAGTACAAGGGAGACTCTCATTCAATCATAGGCTGTAAGCAAAAGGAGGGTGAAACTGTACGGGAATACTTCACAAGGTTCATAAATGCCACGTTGGACGTACCGGGGCATGATGAGGGGCTCATAGCCGGTGCCTTCACGTGGGGGCTTTTGCCAGGCCCTTTATCGCAAAAACTCATGGGAAAGAAGCCTCTAACACGAGCTGAATTGAAGGAAAGGGTAGAGCGATATTTGAGACAGGAGGATGGTGAAGCAGCAAAACAGGCCTACTTGAATGCAATGACTACCAGACACCACAACCCGGGTCACACGGATTTCCGAGGGGGAAGTAGGCACTACGGCCAAGCGAGGAGACCACAGGCTCGGTTCCGACCGTTTGCCAAGGATGACAGGCGTGGCCGTCGCCCGGAGGTGTACACGGTGTCGGAGAAGCAGCAGCCAACCAAATCGCCAAAGAACCGGTACTGCGATTACCACAAAAGTAAGACGCATGACACAACTAACTGTTCGGTATTAAAAAAAGAAATGGAAGAGAAGCAACTCAAAGGGGACCTGGTGGAAATAGCACGAAGCTTGCGTGCCAAGTTTGACGCTGAAAACGCTAAAAACATACCTCGCGAAGGAGTCCAGCCTAAGGAGATATTCATGATACGGAGTAAGAGAAGCAGGGGGACCAACAAACGGAACAAGGGACCACCAGAACCCCGATGCGCACGCTCACATTCTCTGTTCAAGACCCTCGCCCGGAGGGATGGAGGGGCGACGACCCACTGGTAATCCAAGCCTCCATCAGGGATGTAATCATACACAGGGTCTACGTTGACACAGGAAGTTCGACGGATATCATTTATGAGCACTGTTTCCGACTTCTCCCAGATCGCTGGAAAGACAACCTACGGCCCACGACGGGGAGGCTGGTCGGGTTCACCGACCATAGCCTATGGCCGCTAGGCACAATTCACCTTCCCTTGACCATAACCAGCCACGATAAGCAGCAAAAGAAAACCGCCCTGATTTACTTTGTGGTCATCCGACATGCGGCGGAGCACAATATTATTCTGGGGAGAACAGCTCTCTTAAAGCTAGGAGCGGTTCCATTAACCATGCATGAAATTATGAAGTTCGACACTCCAACGGGCGCAACCACGGTACTGGCTACTCCACCGAAAGAATTGCAATGCTTTGCAATTATGAAACCAACAAAGATAACTAAAGAGGCCAAGAAGCTGAGACATGACCCCGCAAAAGGAAAAGAGGTGATCAACACGGAACACCCTGACCAGCCGGTCAGTATTGGATGTGATCTCCCGAATCGCGTGAGATGAGCGTTGGTCGACTTGCTCAAGCGGTATAAACACATGTTTGCATGGACCCCCACGGACATGGTGGGGGTACAAAGGAAAGTCATTGAGCACGAACTTGTAATTAAACCAGGAGCAAAGGAGGTTAAGCAAAAGAAGAGTGTCCAGGGTGGGGACCGTAATAGGGCAATCAACGTCGAAGTGGCCAAACTAGCAGAAGCTGGAATAGTAAGGGAAGCAATATTCCCGACGTGGATCGCCAAACCAGTCATGGTCCGCAAGCAAGATGGGTCATGGCGAATGTGCATAGACTTTTCCGACTTAAACAAAGCATGCCCTAAGGACTGCTACCCCCTCCCAGAAATTGACCAGAAGGTAGAGTCATTGCAAGGATTCAAGCTGAAGTGTTTTTTAGATGCATATAAAGGGTATCACCAGATCTTGATGAGCAAAGAGGACGAGGAAAAAACGGCTTTTTACACGGACCATGGCACCTTCTGTTACACTAAGATGCCTTTTGGTCTAAAGAACGTCGGGGCTACATACCAGCGCCTAGTTGACTCGATCTTTGCCAAAAAAATTGGGAGAAACATTGAAGTATATGTGGACGATATGGTGATCAAGAGCCCGCACGAAGATAAGATGTTGCAAGACATCAAGGAGACTTTCCAAACCCTAGAGAAGGTAAAAATGAAGCTAAACCCGGCTAAGTGCACGTTTGGGGTGGAAGAGGGGCAGTTCTTGGGGTACTATGTCACCAGGCAGGGCATCCAGCCTAGCCCGACCAAAGTGGACGAGCTCATTGAAACACCAACCCCAGAAACCCTCAGGGACGCACAGGGCCTGAACGGGAAGCTTACAGCTTTGAGTAGGTTCATCTCAAAATCCGCTGACAAGGCCATGCCGTTGTTCCACACGTTAAAAGGCTGCATCGAGAAGAGCAACTTCCAGTGGACGAACGAGGCAGAAGTAGCGCTCCAGAAAATCAAAGAGGCATTACACAAGTTACCCATGCTGGCCAGTCCCGTCCCAGGGGAGACGTTGCAAATGTATCTTTCGACCTCAAACGAAGCGATATCCTCGGTATTAACTGTAGAAAGGGAAGGAGAACAGAGGCCGATGTATTTTGTAAGCAGGGCACTACAAGGGCCAGAACTCAACTACCCCACCCTGGAAAAGTTAGTCCTGACACTCATCTACGCGACACGGCGACTAAGGCGGTATTTTCAAGCACATCAGATCGAAGTACTAACAAACTGCCCCATCAAACAAATACTGCTTAAACCAGAGACGTCGGGCCGGCTAGCGAAATGGGAAATCGAATTAGGGGAACATGACATAAGTTACCACCCGAGAACAAGTATTAAGGGACAAGCGTTGTCTGACTTCCTGCTAGAAATCCCAGACGATGGGGGCCCTGCCAAGGAGAAAGTGTGGGCAGTTGAAGAAGCCCCGCTCGACAACAGCTCGTGGACATTATATACGGACGGAGCATCCAGCAGGGAAGGCTCAGGGGCGGGGCTAATCCTGACTAGCCCAGAGGGGGAAGAAGTGACCTACGCCCTCCGTTTTGATTTTCACTCATCAAACAATGAAGCGGAGTACGAGGCTCTGCTCGCAAGATTGCGACTAGCCAAGGAAATGGGTGAAAAGGCTGTAACAGCCCTGACGGACTCAAGGCTAGCAGCGAACCAGGTCAATGGAAGTTTCGAGGTGAGAGATCATAGAATGGGAAAGTACGTGAAGACAGTGAAACAACTAATCGAGTCGTTTAAGCAGTTCACAATAAGGCAGATATCTAGAAGCGAGAACAAGAAGGCGGATGCCTTAAGCAAATTGGCATCCACGTGCTTCGACCACCTATCGAAGAAAGTCTTGGTAGAGGTGCTCCGAGAAATAAGTATAGACGAACGGCAGGTGAATACCCTAACGACCACTAGATCAACGTGGATGATACCATTCAGGGAATACCTGCAAAGAGGGGTGCTCCCGGACGATCACGGCGAAGCCACGAAGATACGTATAAAAGCTCCCTCATATGCATTAATAAATGGAGAGCTATACAGGAAAGGGTTCACAGTGTCATGGCTGAAGTGTGTGGATCAAGCCAAAGGGAGAGAGATGCTACGGGAAGCACACGTGGGCCAGGTAGGCGCACACGAAGGGGCACGGGCCCTAACAGGCAAAGTATTACGAATGGGTGTATACTGGCCCACAATACAACAAGATGCGCTAGAAATAGCCAGGAGATGCAGGGAATGCCAGTCGTACGCCCCAGTCCAAACAAACCCCCCCAGCACCACTGCATAACATATCTAGCCCGTGGCCGTTCTATCAATGGGGTATAGATATAGTGGGCCCATTCCCGGAAGCACCAGGGAAGCTGAAATACATGGTGGTGGCTGTGGATTACTTCACAAAATGGATCGAAGCGGAGCCGTTAGCATGCATCTCAGGAAGACACATGATAAAGTTTGTATGGAAGAATATTATAACAAGGTTCGGGACGCCTAAAGTACTCATCAGTGACAACGGTTTGCAGTTTGCCGAGAACCCATTCAAGGAGTGGTGCGCCACTAAAGGGATAAAGCAACGGTTCACGTCAGTAGCGCACCCACAAGCGAACGGGCTGACGAAGGTGTCCAATCGAACTATTGTGAATGGGATTAAGAAAAGGCTGGGCAGAGCAAAAGGGAACTGGCCGGAGGAAATACCAATAGTGCTATGGTCATACAGGACCACACCACGAACAAGCACGCAAGAAACCCCGTTCAGCTTGACATACGGGACGGAAGCCATGCTCCCCATGGAATTAACAGTGAGCACGCTAAGGGTGGTTAGCACAGATGAAGAAAGCAATGCACAGGACCTGAGGATAAACCTAGATATCCTAGAAGAAAAACGCAAAAAATCAGAGATGCGCCAGGCTGCATACAAGCATGCAACAGAAAGGTATTACAACCAAAGGGTAAAGGAGAAAGCGTTCAAGTTGGGCGAGTATGTTCTAAGGAAAAACGAAGCAAGTCGAGCCCAACCCCAAGGCAAATTAGGCCCAGCGTGGGAAGGCCCTTAAAAAATCACGGAAACAAAATGGAATGGCGCGTATGCCTTAGAAACGATGGAAGGAAAGCAGATTCCAAGAACGTGGAACGCCAGGAACTTGAAAAAGTTTTTCTTTTGAAAAGAGAAAAGTATAATCCTAGTCGATCGATACGCTGCTTAGTGCGGCACATCCCAAGTACTTAGTGTACACAAGTCCATGCTTAGTGACATGAGTTTCATACTTAGTGTATTTGTAGTCCATGGTTAATGTAATGGGATTATTCAAATGCTAATCTTTAATACTTAGTGTATTAACTCTTAACGATTGAAAATGTGCATGTAGAGATCCATTCGTCGGGTACTAAGAGCACCCAGTACCGATACTTAGTGTATCAACAATGACATAGGCGAAGAAGAAAGCCTAGCGCATCAGAGCGTTATGTTCTTTTCAAAAAAAAACATATATAAAAGAGAGTAAGCAACAAACAACTAGCGCTTAGAGTTCGTGATTACACAGAGAATATTGTTCAAAAGTCCATACGTTATACAAACTAAAGGCACCACATGGCCATCAAAAGAAACATACAAGACAGAAACTAAAACATGCAAAGAAGTTTTCACGCCCCAAGAGGGGTAGCACACGATGCCGGAGCATCTTCAACAACATCATCCTCGCCACAAGTGACTTCGTTTCCCACAACAGCCACCTCACCTTCTCCAAGATCACCATCGCCACCCTCATTACCCTTCCCAGCATCGACCCCCAACACCCAATTCACCCAGACCCAACAAGGACGCGTGATCCATACTGGCAAAAGATAACAATGCGTCGTTCACACTAACCATGGGATCAACAGAAGCGGCATCAGCACCGACATCTCACCACCAGCACTAGCAGAGGTTTTCTGAACAGACTCAACCCCGGCCATAAAAGCAGCATGCCGGATGAGACTTATCGCGTTGGTAAAGTCCGGGTGCTCAATCAATTTATCAATAATTCGAACAACACCAACATGCACCAGCCAATCCAAGTCCTGACGGGAAGCGTCCAAATCCGATTGCAATGACGAAATAAGCTTATCACGATCAGCAGCATCGCGTTCAAGACTTTCCACCTGGATCATCAAACCTTCATTCACTTGAGTCAGGGAGTCGACCTTAGCTTCCAAGACAGCCCTAGTTTCGTCAAGGACGGTCTTCTCAGAAGATAGCAATTCACATTTTTGCTCAGACAGACGGAGGTCCTCGCCAAGCTCGCCAAGGCGACGTTCCAGCCCCGTCACGTGTGACCCACAAGTAGCGTGGACGGCCTCCATCTCACCAAGAGCATGAACACGACGGGAACCCGCGACAAGGTAAAACATGGCCTGCACAGCAGCATAAGCCATGTTATGAGCGAGCGCAGGGTTACCCATAGCCTCCATATCGCCAACAGCAGCCGGAGGAAAAGCATGGCGGGAAAATTCCAAAGCATTATTACGAACAGAAAGTCGAGAATCGTTGCAGAGATCCCAGGAAGGAACAAAAACAGGAGACTCAGTAGAGCCGTCTCCAGAGACACCACCTAAAGGAACTGAAACTGACCCAGGGCCGCTAGAACCTTTAACCGGGGAAAACTTTGGGGAAACCAAGGAAACACCTGGAACGGGAATAGAGGAGAGAGCAGGAACAATGGGCTGTTCAGCCGCCCCGTCGACCCCTTCAGACTGTTGCGTGTCGTCATCAGGGATCACGACCACACCGTCCGGTGTGGAAGTCATAGAGCTCAGCAGACGAGAGAAGCTGCGCCGGGTATGAACCCTTTTGGTAGCGGTGGGCACGCCGATAACCGGCTCACCCATGGCTAAGACAACCTTTCTCTTCGCGTGCATTCGCCGGACATCCGTGATAACCCCCTTTTTGCTGTCTTCGCTACCCTCCATGGAGGAGGAGCGAGCGCTACCCAGGGGCATGACAACAGAGATTGGGTGGGCCTGTAAAGGATCTCCCTCCGACGCTGACGAGCCTGCAGGAGGGGCGGAGGGAGTAGCAGTTAAGGCAAACTGTTCCAGTCGGTGGGGTGGAGGAAGCCGATCAACCAGATCCACCTCACGGTACTCTAACTTGCCCCGATAACGCTTCTGTAACACCTCGTCCATGGACAGGGTAGACTCAACACCTAGAGATATCAGAACAAGGAATATCAGTCACATAGTAGTAACAAGGGTAAGAAGGGAAAAAGAAGGGAACAACACCTACCGTCGACAACGGAGAAAAACACCGCCATTTTGCCACGACGCCTCCAAGAAGGGCTCATCCCCACACCAGAAAGCAGAGCTTCAGAATAATCCTCAAGGGATACTTGCACACACTTCAGATAATCAGCGACACTTTGGTTGTGAGGGAAAAGCTTGGGGATGGTGTCGGCAAAAGCATTCGCACGGTACCGGCCGCTTCCGACCAACTCCTGGTCTACCCATAGCCACTTGTCTTGCCAATTCTTAGGGGTCCGCCCGTCGGGAACTACGGCGTGCCCCCCTCGCCGGACCGAAAAGGTGCACTTATCCCCAGTAACGCAAAATCGAAAGAAAAACTTGAAAACAAAGTAATCCGGAAGATACCCGTTCGCCCTGCAGATCATCTCAAATGCAACCACTTTGTTGACTGCATTAGGGGCCAGCATCTGAAGCCTGCAACCGTCTTTCTGAAAGACCTCCTCTTGAAAATCAGTCAGAGGGAAACGGATGCCAACGTCTAGGGTTTTCTGGTAAACCCCAATCTTGCCAGGGGGAGGGGATGAGATACTAGAACCAGGTGCAGGAAACTCTACACCTTCCAAAGAAGATAAGCCATATGTGACCTCCAGTTGACGATACTCAGTGGCGGAAGGGAGGATACCGGGAAGGTTTGCTATAAGAAAGGAATAGAGAAGAAGACAAGCTAGAAAAGAGGAAGACGAAGAGGGAAAGAGGAAAAGATAAGGAGAAACCGTTCAAAGGCCCTTATAAAGAAGAGGAAGAGGCGGGATATTTAAATGCCTGACACGGTGACATAATTGCCAGACATCATGTGCAGTCACGTCGCCATTAAAGACAGAATGGCGGGTAAAGGAAAACCGACACGCGTAAGCTATCTAAGTCCAAAACGCCGTAGCTAGCGCTGCAACGCTACGGCTACAGGACTGGGGGACTTGATGACGTGCCTAGGGCAGCACGGCAGAAGCACGAGCCGGACACGCCAACCGGCCCTAGCCCAATAGGCTCAACGTCCGCTAGCGTCCCCGGGAGTGGAAGGCACAGGCGAAAGGCTCGCGCACGCCAACCAGGCCCAGCCCAGCAGGTTTAGCGTCCGCTGGCGCCCTCGGGAGCGGAACGCATAGGCGAAAGGCTCGCGCCCGCCTAAGAGACGCTCCCAGCTCCAAGACAAAAGAAACGGTCAGGAGACAAGCAGGAGGATCAGACCATTACCGTCAGAGCCAATAAGAGCGCCCTAACGGTTAAAGGCGCATGACTCTCCAATCAGCGCCCCTGATCCTGTCTCCCCAAAAAGCGATCTTGTCTGGTACGGATCAGGCAAGGGAGCTAGGTATAAAAGGATACGCTCTCAGACCTATGAGGTAAGCTCTCCGGACTCTCTGAGAGCACACACCCAAAGATCCTAAACACTCTCTAACTTGACCGTCGGAGCGTTCTTCCGGGAGCTCCTCCCGGAAAGCGGCTGACGGCCTTCCTTCTTTGTGATCTTGCAGAGGCAATCGAGAATCCAAGTGAACAATACCGATCGCGCCAGGCCAAGGTCACATCAGTAACACTCAAAAATGGAAAGAAATAGCTTCAAATCACTCAAGGTGGGTTAGGGTTTCGAGATGATAGAGGCTGGGGTGGAGGCCATATATGGTGTTTAAATAGGGTGCAAACCCTGAAGATTAGGGTTTCCTCCTGATGGACCTACTCGCCGAGTCCAGGCTTCGACTCGCCGAGTAAACCACTTAAACCCTGCGACCAAGCTGGCATCTACTCGACGAGTTATGGCTACCAACCCGTCGAGTAGCTCTTACAAAATGAATATTTTAATAAATTAAATGCGTACCAGGAATGGGGCGTTACAATTCTCCCCCACTTGTTCTATACTTCGTCCTCGAAGTCTTCTACGTCTGAAAATAACTCCGGGCAGTGCTCCCTCATCTCCTCCTCGAGTTCCCATGTCTACTCTGAACCCTTACGGTGCTGCCACTGCCTCTTCACTAACTCAACTCGCTTGTTCCTCATCTCCTTCGTCTTGCGATCTAGAATCGCCACTGGTCTCTCAATGTAGTTCAGGCTGTCATCAACCTGAATATCCTCAAGGGGTACCACTGCTGAATCATCCACTAAGCACTTTTGCAACTGAGAAACATGGAAAATGCTGTGGATCTGGCTGAGCTCTGCTGGAAGATCTCACCGGTAAGCAACCAGACCCACCCGGGCCAATACCCTAAATGGACCTATGAACCTGGGGCCAAGCTTGCCCCGCTTCTAGAACCTAATAACACCCTTCCAGTGTGACACCTTCAGGAGGACCATATCGCCCACCTGGAACTCCAAGTCTAAACGTCGTTTGTCGGCGTAGCTCTTTTGCCGACCCTGAGCAGTCTGGAGCCTGCTGGATCCGCTCGGTGGTCTTGAGTACTACCTCCGTACTCCCCATAACTCTCTGACCAACCTCACCCCAACAAATTGGGGTCCTACACTTCCTCCCATGGAGCATATCAAAGGGAGGTCGGTCTATGATGGCATGGTAACTATTGTTATACGAAAATTCCGCTAACGGAAGATACGTATCCCAACTGCCACCGAAATCCAAAACACATGCGCGAAGCATGTCCTCAAGAGTCTGAATCGTCCTCTCGCTCTATCCGTCCGTCTGGGGGTGGAAAGCGGTGCTGAAGTGGAGACGAGTACCCATCTCTTCATGAAACCGCTTCCAAAATCTGGAAGTAAAACAGACATCTCAGTCTGACACCACCGTGACAGACACTCCATGACGTTCCACTACCTCTCGAACATAAATCTCGGCTAACTTCTTGGCCGAGATGCTCTCCTGGATCGGTATAAAATGGGCGTTCTTGGTCAATCAATCCATGATGACCTAGATCGCATCAACCCCACATGCGGTAATGGGAAGCTTAGTGATGAAATCCATAGTAATGTCCTCCCACTTCCACACAGGGATGTCTAACGGTTGCATCTTTCTGTGAGGCCTCTGGTGCTCCGCCTTGACCTTCCTGCAGATCAGGCATCTCTCCACGTACCAAGCTACATCCCCCTTCATGCAGGGCCACCAGTAATCGGGTCGAAGATCTCTGTACATCTTCCTCGCCCCCGGATGGATGGAGAACCTGGACTTGTGGGCCTCATCTATCAATACTTGTCGTATTTTGCTCGAATATGGTACCCAGACCATCCCATGCAGGGTCAGCAACCCTCAGCTGTCGTAATCAAATGAGGCCACCCGGCCTACAATCCGCTCACACTTCTGGCGCTCTTCCTTCAGGCCTTCGACCTGCGCCTCTCGGATCTGCTCTGGTAATGGAGTAATCACTGTCATCCTCAGACAGATGTCTTGGATCGAGGTCGCTACCGCCTTGCGGCTCAGGGCATCGGCCACTACATTGGCCTTGCCCTGATGGTAAAGGATCTCACAATCGTAATCCTTAACCATATCTAACCACCGATGTTGCCTCATGTTCAAATTCGGATGATCCATGAGGTATCTCAAACTCTTGTGATCCGTGTAAATGGTACAATGGAACCCATAGAGGTAATGTCGCCAAATCTTGAGGGCGAACACCACAGCCCACAACTCTAAATCGTACGTCGGATAGTTAGCCATGTGAGGCTTCAACTGTCTTGAGGCATAAGCTATCACATGACCCCGCTGCATCAACACTGCTCTCATGCCTGTGCTCAAAGCATCACAGTAGACTACGAAGTCATCTACTCCCTCTGGCAGAGTGAGAATTGGTGCCTTGCACAATCGTTGCCTGAGCGTCTCAAAGGCTGTCTGCTGCTCAGGTCCCGAGCGAAAAACTACCGACTTCTTGGTATGTCGGGTCAACGGAACTGCAATCTTGGAGAAGTCCTGAATAAATCTCCTGTAATACCCTTCCAGACCCAGGAAACTCCGAATCTCGGTTGGAGACCTCAGAATCTCCCACTGCATCACAGCCTCTATCTTGGCCGGATCGACCAGAATACCCTTCTGGTTGACAAGATGCCCAAGGAACTGCACCTCGCGCAACCAAAACTCACACTTGGAGAACTTCGCATAAAGTCTCTCCCTCCTCAGTGTCTCTAGCACCTCCCTCAGGTGCTCCTGAGTCTTGGAGTAAACCACGATGTCATCAATGAAGACTATTATAGACCGATCCCGCATCGGTCTGCATACGCGGTTCATGAGGTCCATGAACGCGGCTGGAGCATTGGTGAGCCCAAAGGGCATCACCACAAACTCATAATGACCATAGCGAGTCCTAAAAGTTGTCTTCTGCACATCATCATCCCTGACTCGCATCTGGTGATATCCTGACCGTAGATCAATCTTGCAGAACCAAGATGCTCCCTGAAGCTGATCAAACAAATCATCTATCCTCGGAAGTGGGTAACGGTTCTTCACCGTTACCTTGTTCAACTCCCGGTAGTCTATGCACATACGATGTGACCCGTCCTTCTTCTTCACAAACAGGATCGGGGCTCCCCATGGTGAACTGCTCGGCCTGATGAAACCCTTATCTAGCAGCTCTTGCAGCTGTGTAGACAACGCTTGCATCTCGGGAGGAGCCAACCGATATGGTGCCTTGGCTATCGGAGTCGCACCTGGGACCAGGTCAATCCTAAAATCAACCTGTCTCTCAGAATGTACCCCAGGTAAATCCTCCGGGAATACATTCGGGTACTCTCGCACTACCGGTACATCATCAATTGTCGCCTTACCCTTATCCCGGGTATCCATGACATAGGCGACGTATCATGTGCAACCCTGCCGAAGGTGGGGCCTCGCCCTCGCCGCTGAACATAAAATCGGTCCGCACTGTGGCCTCTCGCCCTGAATCACTAGCTCTCCCTCACTAGGAGTACGAACCCTCACTAGCTGCTGCTCACAGTCAATCACTGCCCCATTGAAGCTAAACTAATCCATACCCACGCAGGGGAATAGGAACCAGATCCACTGAAAATGGCTGATCGAATAATCGTAGCATACATCCTCTATGAACCCTCGCAACCCTGACGGTCCTATCATCGACTATCTCTACATCAAGTGGGCAATCCAGCTCCCCCGGAGCTCTACTAAATCGCTTGCTAAGTGCGAGCGACACAAAAGATCGGGTAGCCCCCGAGTCAAACAATACCATAGCTGATATGCCGTTCACTAAGAACGATCCTATACACAAACACACAAACATGAGTAAAAATCAGAAATAATAAAGAGATAATGGAGAAGATACATACATGTAACCACATCAGGGGCTGCACGTGCCTCCTCTGCTGTCAACTGGAAGGCTCTGCTCTTCGCCGCTGGCGCCTCTGCCCGGCCCTGAAGGCCGTCTGTAATCCTCAAAGTGGTAGGATCGGGTGCCACCACCTGTCCTGTTGATGCTAGACTCGGACACTGGGACTTCTTGTGTCCCCTCTGATTTCAATGAAAGAAAATCAGATCATATGTTGTAGTGGTGGTGGTAGTAGCAGTACAATCCCTGCTGACATGTTTAGTTCGGCCGCACTTGAAGCAGCCCGAACTACCCGCCCTACACGGCCCCTCATGCCCCCTACCGCACTTGCCACAGCACCCTCGGCCCTGCTGGCCCTTCCCTCGGGAATCTACCTTGGGCCTTTTGCCCGAACCCTCCGTGCCAGACACTACCTCTGGCTTCCTCTTCCTCTCCATCTCCAAATCAATCTCTCTCTCACAAGCCCTCGCTATCATATCCTCCAGCGTCCTGCAGCTGGACCGACTCACAAACTGTCTGATATCACTCCTCAGCATCTCATGGTATCAGACTTTTTCATCTCCTCATCCGCCACGTACAGCGGAACGAGAAGGGCCCAATCCCTGAACTTGGCGGTAATCTCTGCCACCGTCTCAGTCGTCTGTCGGAGATCATGGAACTCCCTAGCAAGCTGCTGCACCTCAATAATAGGTGCGAACTCGGCCCTGAACCTGGTCGTAAAATCACTCTAGGTCATCGCATCCAAAACTGCATCATTTCCAATAGCTCTCCCTACCTCCTCCCACCAGTCATGTGCCCTGTCCTTCAGAAGACAGGACGCAAGTCTAACCTTGTCCCCCTGGGGACATCTGCTAGTGCGGAACGCGTTGGCGACATCAGCCAACCACCTGCTGCTAACAATGGGGTCCCGAGCCCCATGATAGTCGAGAGCTCCACATGCTCTGAACTCCCTAAAAGTCAGTGTGCGCGACCCCATCATGGCCGCCATCTCAGTGCGAAAAGCGCTCAACTTCTCATCCAGAAGCTATAAAATACCCCCCTTGACCGATCCAAAGATCATAGGAGTCTGCTCTAGAATGTTGTGTGTAACCTCAGACGAAATAAAATCCCTCGTCTGCTCATCCATCTGCTCAGATCCAGAGCCCGAGCCTGATCCCTCACCTGAAGTGTCTGTCGGCCTAGGGCGTAGAACCACCATACTGAAAATACACCATAACAAACATCAGTATACTCATCAAATCTCGAGGGATCTAATATACTACAAGTTTCCTAGATTCATCTCAGTCTTCCTTGATTCGAGTACGGATCCTCTGCTTTCAGTAGTACGGGCCCATACTACCTTCCACATCTATCCGTACTTTCCTCAAGAACTGCCTCGACTCCACCAAGTCCCTTCTACAACTACTGTTGATCTCATGCTAAACTCATATTAGGCTTGCCCTAGGGTAATCACCAACCCACTCTCCGCTATCACCTGCATAAGAATCCCATGCTACTTCCCCTAACTAGCTTGTGAATACTATTACATATCACTAAGACTAGATAATTCTTCGAATAAGAGATCCTACCCTACAACGGTTGGACTCAAACAAGAGCTGCGCAATAGAGCTAGACCTAACCTTCTGAAATTATTTAGTCCTCGCAATATGTAGCGTAACAGATTCACTTTCTAGTTAGTAAAAGATAACTAGAACTCCTAAAAGCACAAAGCAAGCAACATTCGAGCATTGAGTAAACATAATTAAGCATATCTCTTTCAGGCTATCCCTGACTAATCTGTACTAACATGTAGTTCATAAAGCTGAGATTCATATAACAGGCACATTAAGCATCCTTCCTAGATCCTTAGTCCAAAACTAGCATGCAATTCTCATAAAGATGATACACATATAATAAGCACATAAGGCATCCTTCCTAGATCCTTATTCCTAATCTAGCATGTTGTTCTCATAAAGCTGATAATCGTAACATAACATAAACTTGTATGGGTAATTTGGGAGTACTTACTTGAGCTCGGTTGATTGCATGCACCACAAACTTTTATCTTTCTCAAAGTTTTTTTATCTTTTCAAAAATTCTTTTCCTTTTTCTCAAGTTCTTTTTATAAGAATTGATTTTCTTTTGAAAACCTTCACACCAATTCCTTAGTTTGAGTTCAGATACACCCGAGAGTGTGCCCGAATCCCTCAAACCAAGTCTCTGATACCAACTTGAAACATCCCAAAAATACAGTCCAAAAATTTCATTTTAAAATCATTATTTAAACCATAAAACATCCATCATCCTAATAAAACAAGAACCATGTATCTCAAAAACATCATGTCAAATATTGTATCAAATCATATAAGTAATCATCAGAGTCTAAAACAATCCAGGCTGAAACTGTGGTGTGTGCCATGCGATCATCCCGAGCCCCTCCCTTTGCTAGTGGAAGTACCCGAAACCAAAACTGAAAACTGTAAGCACAAAGCTTAGTGAGTTCCCCAAACTACCACATACCATACAAATATCATGCAACTAAGAGATACGGGCCCCGCCCACACTCCGTTGTGTAGGAGATTCGGGCCCTGCCTACACTCTGCTGTCTAGGAGATTCGGGTCCTGCCCACACTCCGCTGTCTAGGAGATTCGGGCCCCGCCCATACTCCGCTATGTAGGAGATTTGGGCCCCGCCCACACTCCGCTGTCTAGGAGATTCGGTCCCCGCCCACACTCCATTACTAACATGCATACAAGTATCACACTGACAACAAGTATATCTACCAAACAATCACATATCTATACTCAAATAATACTATAAGCATCGGGCCCCGCCCACTCTAAACTACTATGAGATTCGGGCCCCGCCCACACTTATCTACTACATATAAGCATCGGCCCCGCCCACTCTAAGCTACTACGTATCACTTATATGGGCTGACCTTGGTGCCGTAGACCCGTTCCTACTGAAGGAAACTCGCCTCGCAAGAATGAATGTTGAAAACTCGATTGAGGAATCCTTGTCCGCTGCCCCGACGACTCTCCGGCTATAATTCCATAATAACACTTAATCAAAAACTGATAACTCTTCATAGGGTAAAACGACCATTTTACCCCTGGTCAAGGTCAACGCTCTGGTCAAATTCAATTTTCTCAGTTGACCAACTCGCCGAGTTAACCTCTCAACTCGTCGAGTTCTATAACTCAGAAATCCTGAAAAGGCGATCCAACTCCCCGAGTCGTTCCACCGACTCGTCGAGTTCTATCGGGCTGCTTAGTCGCGACTTGGCTCATCCACTCGTCTAGTCATTCAACAGACTCGTCAAGTTCTACTAACTGAAATCGGGACAACACGATACGACTCGTCGAGTTCCCTTATGGAATCGATGAGTCCTTCTGTCTGTTTGGCCATCTTAACAGATTAAGCCCCTATCTCCTAGATCCAAGATTCTTAGCTCGTTTGTCCATTGGAAAGGCCTTCCTAAGGGTAAAGTTTCCAACTTTACCCGTTCATAGCTCTTCTAAAAGGGTCTTAGACAAAACCCTAATTCCTATAAGACAAGAATCTTGTCCAAAAGGCCATAGAATCTCAAATCCACGCATACAAACCTAGATCTAGGGTTTTAGCATTTGTTGTACACATAAAGCTCTGAACTTTCCTTCCATGCATGGTCTTTTAGGGATAAAAAGACCATAAACTTGCTTATGTGCTTGCATGGGGCTTCCATGGTCATAAATTTTGCAACTTTATGTCATGGAATCCTTTCTAGATCCTAGATCTCAGATATAAGTCACTTGGGACGTCCTAACCCCAAGGACCAAGGTTCTTGACCCAAAACTTTCATAATATGGAGATAACTAGATCTAAGAGAAGAATGATCTAGTTGGAAGCTTGATTACCAGAAAATGCAGTAAATGAAGTGTAGTTCATGGATCTACTTCTTCCCCTTTGAGCCTTCTATCTTTTTCTCCTTCCATAAGCTTCAAAATGCACAATAACACTCAAAAATGGCAATAACTAGCTCCAAATCACTCAAGGTAGATTAGGGTTTCGAGATTAGGGTTTGGAGGTGATAGAGGCTGGGGTGGAGGCCAGATATGATGTTTAAATAGGGTGCAAACCCTGAAGATTAGGGTTTCCTCCGGATGGACCTACTCGCTGAGTCCAGGCTTCGACTCGCCGAATAGACCACTTAAACCCCGCTACCAACTCGTCGAGTATGTCTTACAAAATGAATATTTTAATAAATTAAATGCGTACCAGGAACGGGGCGTTACAGACCTTGTGCTTTGGGCTTTAGTGGGCCATCTGAAATCAGGCATTTGGCTAAGAGTTTGGACTAGGGAAAATTATTGGGCCTTAGGGTAAGGTCCATATAGAGTTTGGGCCCAATTTGGAAAATTGGGCCGTAAGTGGGCCTTGGAGGATCATTTGGTTTTGGGCCTTTTTGGTTTGTGAGTTTGGGCCTCAGTCTTGGTTCAAACTAGGTCAGGGGTAAAATGGTCATTTTACCCCAAGTATGGATTATTGGATATAGATTGGAACCCAAGTGTTAATTGGGTACTATTTTGTATTCATAGCTCGGGTATTCGTCAGGACAACAACTAGGGATTTTCAGTGAGATTCAGCAGTGCGAGGTGAGTTTCCTCACCATGTATAGTGGGTCGAAGGCACCAATGTCGACCCATGATCTGATATGCTAGAATACTCATTGTATGTGTGACACTAGTATGCGTATGTGCTTGTATGCTTTCTGGGCGGGGCCCGATGATTATCATGTATGATATTATTTGGTATATGATATGAATTGTATGTGGGCGGGGCCCGTTATGCGAGTTAGAGCGGGGCCCGTTATACTCATTGGGCGGGGCCCGTTATGCAAGTTAGGGTGGGGCTCATTATGCGAATTAGGGCGGGGCCCGATATACTCTTTGGGCGGGGCCCGTTATGTGCTTTATGAATGGTATGCGGTATCTTGGGGAACTCACTAAGCTTTATGCTTACGGTTTTCAGTTTATGTTTCATAGACGTCCGGTTCAAGGGGAAGAGCTCGGGATGACTGCATCGCACACACCACATGGTTTCTGCTTTTGAGATATTACTCAGATTGATATGATGTTTAATACACTTAGTTTCATTTGTGTTATATGGATAATGTTTTGGAATATTGTTTTAGTAAATTAAAAATGAAATTTTTGGATCGTATTTTTGGGACCTTACAGTTAAGGTGTAGTGGTAGCACCGCAAGTGCTCAAAATGGACGTAGGAGCTGGAAGACGAGATGAGGGAGCATTACATAGAGTTATTCGCAGCAGCGGACATCGATGACGAAGTTTGATTCAAGTAGGGGAGATTTTTAGCATCTGAAACCTTGAGGCACTTAATTTTTTTTAAAGTTTTGATCTTTGTGTTGGATAAGGTGTCTAAGTCCGTAACTATATTTGGTGTGTACTTGACCCGACCCGACATGGTCCATTTGGGTTGCACTTCACCGGAACAATTTGTATGGATAGTCTTTTGAGAATAGTATATTTGCGATTTATTAATATATTATATGTTATAATATATTAATATGAAATCACATTATTTAATTAGTATTGATCAAGAATTAATCTAGTGATCAAAAGAGACTAGTTAAATATGGATTCTAATAGTATGGGACAATGGATTATTTAGAATAGGTTAAGCTTGCATGGAAGTCCATGGATAGTCCATGGAGCTTTTAACCCATGAATCCAATGGAAATGAAAGGTCATGGGTATTAGGGTTTACATGGATGTAACCCTAATCCTCCATACTATATAAAGAAGTCCAAGGCTCTAGAAATCGACACTAGTGTGTGAGACTTGAAGCATAGCCGATTTTGTGAGATTAGTATACTCTCTCAAGAACTTCCAAGTTGTTGTGGTGATTTGTGATTCCACTTGAGGCATTCACATTATTGGTACTAGGCTCTTAAAGCTCCAAGCAATCAACTACAAGAAAAGATATGTATTTCTATCTAGTTTTTATTGTATAAGATCCTTCAATTGCATGCTAGATAGGACAATGCTTTGGAAATCAATTTTGCATGTATAATAGAGAAAACATAGTTCCAAAGCATCTAGGGTTGTATGTGCACCTTAAGGTTGTTAGGATGTTGAAAACCCTTCAGTGGTATCAGAGCCTAGGCTTGTTTTCTATTATATTGTTGCTTATATGTGATTTTGCAAAGCTGGAATTACTGTCTGACTGCTCAAATCGGCGAGTCCATGAACAGACTCGGCGAGTTGATGCTTTTAGCCTTGGACTCGGCGAGTCTGGACCTGCACTCGGCGAGTATGATGAGCTGACAGCAATCTGTTCGAGTTTTTTGGCCTAAATTGGGTTAGGATCATTAGCTATAACTGTTTTAATCATTTGAACTATTTTTTTATGATATGGTAATGTTTATCCTAATCTAATTACAAGGCAATTGTCATAATTTCAAGAATCCAGATATGCTTGGCAGTCCCGGTTGAAATAGACCGAAAGGGGCAGGCCAACACCCATATATGTTTGGCACTATGTTTGTTTAGTATGTTTGATTGGTATGTGGTATGTTGGGGGAACTCACTAAGCTTTGTGCTTACAGTTTTCATTTTCTATTTCAGGTACCTCTAGTTCGAAGGGGAAGGGTCCGGCTAAATCGCACCACATCACTCCATGATTTTCCGCACTAGTGATTTTGGGATTTGTACTCTGATATTATGTTACAATGTGACTCTTTTGAATACTTTGGTATCAGTTTCTTATGAATGGAATGAATTCAATAACAAAATTTTTATATGTATTTTTTGGGACGTTACAAAACATGTCTATTAAACTTTGTTATTAGTGGTCTCATAAATATAGGAATTATATATTAGTATATAATTGATAATCGATATCCATCTAGTTGAATCCAAATGGATGGGACAAATGTCACCTAACCATTTGTTTGTTTTGCAACTTGGATCCTATACTTTGATGATTAATGTTTTTAGCAATTAAAAAGGTATTAATTATTGAAGATTTAAATATTGAAAATATTCAATGAATTTTGTTAAAATTTTATAGATGAGAACAAAATTGAATCTCTTTACCATGCATCATCTTAATCTTGCTGGTCTACATGAACATATAACATTCAATGGATAAAATTTCTTCAGCTGGTTTCGTGTCTTGAAAGAGAATCTCGAAAGAGATGAGAAATTGTACATCATTAAAGGCCCTATTCCTGAACAACCTGCAATTACCAGTAAAACTAAACATGGTGTTTGGCGAAAACATGTTTGTGATGTAACTGATGATCTGAAACCATATTGGGTACAATTATTCCTAACCTCTGGGAGGAACTGGAATGCTTAGAAGCATTTTACCTGTTTCGTCAGGTGAAGCAAATATTCCTGAGATACAAAGCTATTTCGTTTGAACCAGATCAAACATAGGAAGAATGCAAGGCAGAAGAGAATCACCATGTGTGCTCTAAGAGGCCATTGGGACATGGAAATGACACCTTTTAGGCCTAAGAAATCCAAGAAGGCCCGCAAAGATGAATCATGTTTATTCTATGGAGAAACACAACACTAGAAGAGGAATTGTCCTCTTATTTGAAAAAGAAAGTATGGAGAGTCTAGTACTTTAGGTATCTACTAGATAAAACTTATACTTTTCATATAACACTCAAAAACTTGGTACTTAAGGTTAATCTGATATGGTGTACATGCAACCCTAATTGCTTTGATCTAGGTTTTCTATTATGAACACAACAACATTGAATACCAAAGCAATGATCTTAAGAACTAGCATACAACAATCAAATTGACATATAAACTAGGGTTTATATCTTACCTTTCTTGTTATGTAGTAATAACAAGTTCTCCTTGAATATCCTTGACCTTTGAAAGCTTAGTGCCTCAAATGTTGCACCTCTAATGGAATCACAAACACTCTATGCAAAGGAAGACTTGGAGAGGGAAGGATTTCGGCTAGGGTTTCTCTTAGAATAGCTTAGCCCGAAAATCCTTAGTCAGAGGGTCTTTATATAGCTGTGGCTGCTAGGGTTTTCAGGTGGAAACCCTAATACCTTGCTTAGGCAACAAGCAACCCATGGACTCCTTCCTTAGAGCCCTTGGACGAAATCTTATGGGCTTCCCCATAAATTTCGTCCACTCCACTCTATGGAGTCCATCAACCCAATTATGCAACTATCAATGGTTTTCACAACTAGTCCCTCAATTATTAATCAGTCACTTTAATCCTAAAATTAATATCAAATTAATTTCTGATTAATTACTAATTAATAATATGATTTCCAAACAATATATTAATCTCATAATATATTTATAAAACCATTTTTGAGTACCAATTTATTATTCATATAATAAATTCTACTCTCCCTCTCCTATTATCATCCTATCAAGTTGTATGAGTGAAGGCAACCCAAAAGGACCATGCTCATAATCAAATCAAGTACATACCAAAAATAGTTACGGGCTTAGACACCTAATCCAATAGTCTCCCACTTGGATAAGTCTCATAACTATTATTGCGTACAACTTCAGAATCTGATTAACAATCGTAGCTTTCAAAAGCCGCTGTCGAACTCTGATCTTATCAGCAACGCGTCCTTTAGATAAGGGATCATATATTCCTCCATTCTAGATATCGTATGAACTGAGACATAGATTTTAATCATACTCCCTGTCCATGTGTTGTTTCCCGATTTCCGATTTATGACGACTGACAACAGACTACAATTGAACACATCAACTTAGTCCAGGCTTGGCCAAGCACTTTAGGGTGTCATCACTAAATCATCGAGGGGCCCACATATATCGCTTTTATCCCACATTTGGTAAAAGGAACGGATAAACTTTGACTCAAATGCTCGCTTGTACTTACTTATCAAATCACACACTACAATATGTTTTATAACACCAAGTTACTGGTGCGTTTACATATTATCAATGTGCAACCGACTTGTAAATTACAACTCACATGTCTCAGTTTCAAGAATATAAGATATTATCGTCTCACTAATCACTTGTGATAAAATCCATGAAGTGATTTAAGTGAGCGTGGCTTTAATCCAATACTCAAATCTTATTTCAGGAGCACTCATGAACACTGCAGCAGACCTTTGCTATGTCAAAAACACTTTAGACAATCTACAATCGGATTCATGACAGTCTTACCTCATTACCTACTTCCAAAGTATGATCGACTGTGGATGGTTTGAATAATCTTATTATTTGGGAAGTCAAAACATGCGAAGTGAAACACAAGAATAATCGAATCCAATATGGTCTCAAACTTTTGAGTATAAATAAAACACATTTTATTTAATCACCATATCGATTACACATTATTCATTGTATAATGTTTTGGATAATCAACTTAATACTTGATGTATAACAACAGTTTTCCCATGCTCCAAGCATGCACACTATGTTTACCTATGGTCCATACTTTATGAAATAGATCAATTGAACACATTTCCAATAATACTCATTTCACAACTCCTAATCCTTATCATAAGTGTAAGAATACCAAATTCTTGCCACTATTAGAATATGTTAGATTCTAACATTTTATGCAACGATCCTTTCGTAATGTCACAGCACCAAAGCCACCAAGACTTTGCCAATGATATTACAAAGTGCTCTATTGGAGATTGTTACAAGGCAATTCCACAGATATGAAGTCTCACATTCAAAGTACATTCCTTTGAACATCCTTCTTGCATAAAAGTTTGTAATCTAGACATAGATTCTTGATATCCAACTCCCATTTATGGAAACATTTCCATATTTTCCATATGACAACTCATTCTAAATAGAGTCCTATCTATTCATAATAATGTCAATATGGTTCATCCATTACTATACTTCCAACTGCCCACAAGTGACCAATCCTTGGCGAACCTTAGATTATTCTTGACAGTTGTTTAATTAATTTCAGTCATATTTGGTTCTCATCCTTTTTCCCTCTTAATGCCCCAGGTATTTGGAAAATTTAGAACGGTCGAATATTACAGCATATGCAATCGATCCTATACCAGAAGCGTATGGGACACGATTAATAAAAAACGTGATACTTTACCAGTTTCTTGCTATAATATTGTCATTTATAGGATTCCCTTGTGTTGAATCTTTTCAACATAACATCCATATATATCTTTTGGCTAAATTTGATTAAAATTTCTCGATCTAAGCTTTTAGATTTGAAATGAAGTATAATATTCTCTCCCTTAATTATCGCAAAACAACCTTTCAACCCCTGCAACTTTACAAAGTGAAACTTTTGTTTTCTATAATTAATATTGCTAGCTTGCAACATAATAATCATGCTCCCACTAACATGATAATTATTACTTTACTAGCATAACACTTATGCTCCCACTAGCTTTGACATGTACTCAGAAAACATCTGGACTTCTAGAAATCAATACTTATTGATTTCCTTAATGAAAATTCATATTTATGATACGAGATGCTATGATGATCCTTTATCTAAGCTTCTCAAACTCATATACCTTTCCTTAGATAGCTCACATGTGTGTCTAAACAATTTCAGAACTTACAACAATAAGTCTTAATTGTTCAAACTAATTGCCAACTCTCACAATTCAAAACTATGAAGAGGGATGCCGTAATCATAATCGAATTTGAGAATGCAATTTACACAATCGCTATCTCCTTAAAATCTTCCCAGTGAAAGCGTTTCCTCACAATCATTTTCATGAAGCGGAGAGAAACCTTATCACTTAGATTTTATGGTGTATGTGTTCCTATCCATGTGAATCTGTCATAACCATAATCACAAGACAAGGTTAGTGACAAATCCAAACTCATATGGACTAAACTTGTTCAATCTTAATTTCTTGCCACCTGGCAGCACAATGGCCTACCATTGCTTCCAAGTTGTTATGCAAACAATTGAGAACTCATAGAACTCACATGCATAGTCAACTTTACTGGAATGGGCACAAAAACAAGAATATGTCAACACGATAGGCTATAAACCTCAAGTCGTGTGCTAGTGATAAACAATTAGGTTTATTCTTGATTAGTTCCTGAAGCTATTCAAGACCATTAAGATTCCCACATACCTCTTGACATATAAGATTCTCTTGTCAAGAAACATTCCTTGACAAACAAATATTCAAGAGTTATTGTGGGTCCTTATCAAGACAAAACACTACATACAATTGGTCTTAGTTGGTCTTTGTCTTATCCAAGAAATCACAACTTACCAATTTTAAACATGCAAGAGTAAGAAAAACATTTTCCTACTCCACATTTGATAAGTGTGTTAAAACTTCTTAATATGTGTCACTCAAGTCACAATCTTAGAGTATGACTCTAAGACTCGATTTTGGAACGAAGTATGATTAACCTTTTGATTTAACCATTTCAACAATTGTTGATTCCTCTTCTTAGCCATACTAGTGTACTAAGGTGTCCTTAGAGGATCATTTGTGACATGGTTTCATAATCACTAAGTCAATCACAAAACACGATACTTAAGTACTCTCCCATCTTTTCAGATTGGAGAAACTTTTATCTTTCTGCCTAATTGATTCTTCTTATTTGTTATGCTATTCATTGAAACTTTTCCAATGATTCAGAATCATACTTAATCTTTTAAGTATAACCACATTTACTAATCTTTTAGCAAATCATGACGAATATTTTATCGTTCTTTGTGGTGGACTCGACCTAGTGCACAACAATGCGTACTAGATCCTTTAGTCCTTTACTCGACTCACATACTTATGTGAACAAGGAATTAGTCTTAATTTCCAAAATACTAAGGTTCTCATATACAATACCAGTTGCATGATTCCAAGTTTCTGTCCAATTAAAACTTGGGCGATGAGAATCTTTCCTTATTTGGTAAATTTCTCACATTACCACTAATAACATAACTAAGAATCATATCAATTTCAATATTGCTAACAATAGAAACAAACAAACATCAATTTTTCACAAATAACATTGCAAGGATAAATAAATAAGATAAAACTCAAATTTTCATTTATTTATAAAACGCGTAAAAACTTGTCCTTACAACGCAATTCAAATGAAAACTATGCTTATTACATATTCCTAAACAATCTATCCTAACTCTTAAACAACAGCTCAAAATTTTGATCTTCGAATTATGCGATTGAAATCCATTTCTTCGTGATCAGACTCAGCTCACTCTTCTTTTAAGCTTCCTTTCTTTTCTTCGATCCTACAAAACATCAAAATGTAATCATATCACATCATTTATTAATAATCTACAAACAAGAACTTAATAGAGTTAGATAGTGGATTTTAACCTGAAGCAGAGTCATACATCTTGACTCTCCCGTCTCTTAGATCTCTCAGGTAGTTAGGGCAGCTTCGCAACCAACGCCCCTTCTCTTGGCAGTAGAAGCAAGTGGACTTTTCTGGAATGGCACACGGGACTATCTCAGACTTAGCCTTTCTTTTGCGTAGAGAAAACTTTTTTGGACTTCCAATGTTGCCATTGTCCATAGAAGGTTAGGACATTGATTTACCAGACAAATTTGCTTGACCGGTCCGCCAAATCATTTCTGTGTGTTTGCCAATAGGGCTTGAGTGACCTTGAACTTTTCAAGTCTTCGAACACGTGGGTCAGGGAGAATTATTGGAGGAGGTGGAGGAAGTGAAACATGATTTCCGTTTCCACAATCCAATCGTGGAACATCATCTTCATGTGGAAAGCTTTTTCCAAGGGATTCAGGAAGACCATAGTTGTTAGATTTTGACATCTACAAAATGGGAGAAATTCAAGTTAGTTGATTCAATCCTTAATATAACACCCAAATGAAATATTAATGCTAGGATCCAACACAATATTCTACAACTCGGAAGAGGGATGCCGTAATCCAGTTGCAGAATATTTGAAGGTAGGTAAATGACGATTTACCAATTTCCACCATGAAAAGCGAAAATGAAAATTAGGTTTTAAATGAATTGAAACTCCTAGATCTTTTGAGATTCATTGAACTTTTCAATGGCATGTTTAATCTCGATTATGCCCTTCATGTTTGTGACTGGGATGCCGAGGATCACAAACAAGGTGTGGATAACCATGCAAATTAGTTTGGTACTCTCGAAGATGTCTATCACCTAATCAATGTGTCGGTTAACCACACACGCTCCATTGATCAATGATAATATATGAGCTACCCATTTCCATCCTTCATTGGTCCCATATTAGTGTGTCGGTTAACCACACACGCTCCACTAACGACCAACAAGGTGCAGTGTGCAATTTCATGGATTAGCACCAACTCCACATTTTTCCTATAGTAACTAAGATTTGGGAATTTATAAAAGTGTTTAGTTACTTCGTATATCATTATACTTATAATGGAAGGTTTGTGTCCTATCCTACACGTTCTACTAACGACCCTCCACTAGTCAAGGGTGCAGTGGGTAAGAGTGGATACCCAATGGCGGTCATTTTACAGGCCGCTTCCTTAAACACCCCTTATAGACCAACTTCGTGAATGAGACCTACTAACGGTAAGACTGACATTTACTCATACATATATAATATTAAACTTTTAATTTTATATAGTATAAGGGTGTATTTTATACTTTTAAAATACTAGGTGGTTTAATTTAAAAAATTAAACTTTTAATTTGATTAATCTTAAACCATATAATTATGGATTTATTAATTATCTCTTTTAATTAAACTCTTAATTAAATTAATAAAACCATAAGGATGTAATTTGAACTTTTCAAAATACTAGGGTTCTAGAATTTAATATTTCAAAATTAATACCTTTTAATTAAATTTTAAATTCCAAAACTTGAGGACAAATTTTGAAACCTTTCAAAATATTAGGGTTTAACTATTTAAATTTCAAAAACTAAAACTTTTAAGTTCAAATATAAACTATAAAACCTAAAGGGTGTAATTTGAAACTTTTCAAACTTACTAGGTCAAATATTTAAATCATAATAATCCTATATTATCCATATTTAACCAAATCCATCAATTTTGATAAGGATAAACATTCCACACATAAAAAATCGATTTTAAGCAGGAAAAACGAGTTTTGGAAGTAATCCTCAACAAAATATGGCCAGAAAATCGAAAATCCCGGCACCAGACCCCTGGACTCGTCAAGTAGGACCTACTCGTCGAGTCCATACATGGACTCGGCGAGTCAGCCAGTCAGAAGGCAAAAAATTCGATTTTCTTGAACTTTGGTGGTTCACTTTTGCATCTATTCACTAGAAAAACGACCTAGGCTCTGATACCACTGTTGGGTTATGAGCATTACCTCATTCCTATGGTGTACATGCAACCCTAATTGCTTTGATCTAGGTTTTCTACTATGAACACAACAACATTGAATACCAAAGCAATGATCATAAGAACTAGCATACAACAATCGAATTGACATAAACTAGGGTTTAGATCTTACCTTTCTTGTTATGTAGTAATAACAAGTTCTCCTTAAATATCCTTGACCTTTGAAAGCTTAGTACCTCAAATGTTGCACCTCTAATGGAATCACAAACACTCTATGCAAAGGAAGACTTGGAGAGGGAAGGATTTCGGCTAGGGTTTCTCCTAGAATAGCTTAGCCCGAAAATCCTTAATCAGAGGGTCTTTATATAGTTGTGGCTGCTAGGGTTTTCAGGTGGAAACCCTAATACCTTGCTTAGGCAACAAGCATCCGATGGACTCCTTCCTTAGAGCCCTTGGACTAAATCTTATGGGCTTCCCCATAAATTTCATCCACTCCACTCTATGGAGTCCATCAGCCCAATTATGCAACTATCAATGATTTGCACAACTAGTCCCTCAATTATTAATCAGTCCCTTTAATCCCAAAAATAATATCAAATTAATTTCTGATTAATTACTAATTAATAATATGATTTCCAAATAATATATTAATCTCATAATAAATTAATAAAACCATTTTGAGTACCAATTTATTATTCATATAATAAATCTTACTCTCTCTCCTCTTGTCATCCTATCAAGTTGCATGAGTGAAGGCAACCCAAAAGGACCATGCTCATAATCAAATAAAGTACATACCAAAAATAGTTATGGGCTTAGACACCTAATCCAATAACTCTATCAATACCCATACAACCTATCACACTGAACATATAATGTCACATACAGTATAGAGAGAAAATTCACATGATGCAAACAACCGCAATCTCACAGTCTCAGAAAGATAAACAACTATCACGAACCACCTAGAAACTAAATTGAGGTCCATACTCGTCCTATAACTCAACCCCAAAAAGTTTGACCAAAAATCAACATGTTGGGTCAAGGGCTCCCCACGCTCTAAAGAAGATAAAACAGTCGGTTTACTAGGGGTGTCACGTGTCCTTGGCCAAATTCACCTTATAAATGACTTAACATATTAAGTCAGAAGCCTTAATTCTCATATCTGAATCGTCTTAGTGTCTTAATGGATAAAGTTTCCAACTTGATCCATTTGGATGGTCCAAACAAGCACGATCTAGTAATAAAGCGTCCAAAATGCACTCATCTTCATGTATGGAGGAAAGAGAGCTCTTACATGCACTCTTTACTCTATTAAATGATCAGATTTGGACCCAAACATCATCCATGAGCTTTGGAGTTCTTCAAACCACATGAAACAAACCTCAATGGACCAAAACTTGTTAAAATGAACCAAAAAACACAACACATTCCTAGATCTATAGATGAAATTGTTGGATTAGTGTCTAAGCCCATAACTATTTTGGTATGTACTTGACCCGATTGCGAGCATGGTCCTTTTGGGTTGCCTTCACCAAAACAACTTGATAGGATGATTTATTAAAAGAGAAATCATATTGTTTAATTAATATTAGTCAAGAATTAATAATAATTAATTTTGTGGCTAAAAGACATTAATTAAATGAGGGGACTAGAACTGTCAATTGTGTGATAGTTAGATATTGGGCTAATGGACTCCATAGAGGATGAAGTGGACGAAATCTATGGGGAAGCCCATAAGAACTTGTCCAAGGCCTCTAAAGAGGGAGTCCATGGGCTGCTTAGGGCCTAAGCAGTCAAATTAGGGTTTTCTAGTTCAAAACCCTAATAGCCTCACATATTTAAAGACCCCTAGGGCACCAAAAACGTGGCTAAGCATTCATTAGGGTTCTTGGATGTTTTTTGGTGCCTCCTTCTCTTCTCCTAAGTCATCTTCTTGCTCTTGGTGTTTGTGAGCCATTAGAGGTGTGACACTTGTGACACTAAGCTTTCAGAAGCCAATTACAAGAAGGAATAGATTGTTATTACTACATAACAATCAAAGGTAAGATCTAAACCCTATTCTTATGTTAATATCGATTATCACATGCTAGATCTAGGGTTTATGGCTTTGGATGATTATTGCATGTTCATTAGACAAACTAGATCCAAAGCTTTAGGGTTTGCATGTACACCATAGGAATGTTGTAGTGCTCAAAACCCATCAGAAATAAGATAAATCTTAAATCTTTAAAACTTACAAAGGTCCAAAATAGTAGAGAAGACTAATTACTTCAAGTGTTATGCTCCAATGACCAATCTTAATTATTCCTTCACTTAAGAACACAAAAACAACATCAAAAATGGATTTTAGGAGAGGGGATAAGCTCAAAACAATAGAGACTAGGGTTTCACAAGGAACGTTTGGAGGGTGATAGAGGTTGGGACTGACGAAACCCTAGGAGTTTATGCCCCTTAAATAGGCCCAAAACTTTAGAAATGACATCATCCCAAAAGGTCGGCCCCACGCCTCCAGATAATTTCATATTTTTAGTTTTAAGCAATAAATCAAAACATGTTACCTATCAGGAATTCGTTTGTTACAACAAACTTAAAAAAAAACCAGCATATCTTCATCTATTTTTTTTAAAACTCTGTTTGTTTTAGTACATTCAAACTCATATATTTTATGAAAGTCTTATTTAAGGTTTTCTGACTTCATAAAAACTCAATTTATTTTCATTCAAACATTAAAAAAATCATATTTATTATTATTTTTGGTACATTAAAACTCTTATATTTTTTAAAAATTTCTAATATAATGGATTTATGTCTATCTAAGGTTTTTCGATCTCAAAGTTTTAAATTAGATAATTTATAAAATATATGATTTTAACATACTAATGTAGTTGTTATTTTAAGAATTTGATGAAAATATGTTGAGTTTTTCTAAAATTTATTATATTTTATTTGATAAATTAAGTTCGCTACAGTGAAAGACATAAACTTAAATAAATAAGTAAAAGTCAGATTACGGTTTTGAGACCAAACCGATGTTATATATCCGATATTCCAATTCTTTATTTTCATAATTTTACCTCTTTTGTTATAATTATTTCGATTATATGGATTGATATTTTATTATTTTGGTGGAGAAAGATTGGATATTTGGATGATGGGCATGGAGATATGGTAATGGAACGGTATAGCTTCATCCACGACTACTGTCTACTTACCCCTGAATATACTCCTCGAGATTCTGAAACCCACATTTCTTTTCCCAAATCGCCCCTCATCACATGTGAGAATGTAACATCTTCCTCATAAATTAGTTTTAAAACAAAAGCATGAGTCACATTCGTACTTCATATTATATCTGTTTTAGAGGACATAAATTAACAATTCTAATTTACAAGATCGAAGATAATTGGTGATTCTTGTCACCTCTCATATGGAAGCTAGAGAAAAACGAAAACTATTTTCTTTATTCAGGTTGCTTTATCTCAAACTGAAAGATTTAATAAATAAGTTGCATAAAAATAGTAAAGCACTTCAGTTATAATTATTATCAATACATCAATTTTAATTTTAGCCCAACTATTTGATCAAACTTTCAACAGGCTTTCAGAAAAAAAAAAAAATTTATGATAATTCTTAAATAAAAGATTTTGAAATTTTGGTCCATTTATCTAGCGTAAAATTATTAAATCACCTAAAATAAAAACGCTTAAAGTACGTTATGTAAAAATTGATCAAAGTTGTTACAATTTGTATGCAATTTGACCATTTGACACCAATGCAAAAAAAAAAAAAAAAGTAATTCAAATTTAAGCACCGAGTCAAACACTATTGAGTTTGAGTATAAATTAGGGGTGATAATTTATGACACGACACAACAAAAATACACGACACGAAACGAAATTGGGACGAAAATGAATTTTGAATTCGTGTTCGTGTCGTGTTCGTGTTAAGTGTCAAAAACACGATGTCGTGTCGTGTCGTGTTCGTGTTCAAAATTTGACACGAAATTGACATGATTTAGCGTTTCCTTGTCGTGTTTTTCGTGTTTGTCGTTTTTATCGTGTTATGTATGATTAAGTATTCATTAAATAAACTAATTTTTATTTATTTTATCTTTGTCGTGTCGTGTCGTGTTTGTCGTTTTTTAATTCGTTCGTTTTCGTGTTAGTTAAAAAAAACACGACATCGTGTCGTGTCGTGTTCGTGTTACATAAAACATTGTCGTGTCGTGTCGTGTCAGACAGAAACACGAAACGATAACACGATTTGCCACCCCTAGTATAAATACAAGCTTGGAATACACAACAAGAAGATTTTTCTAAAAGAAATTTACTTCGAATTACTTTTAGGTTTTTTCAAGTCCTATTAAAATGTTTATATGTATTTACTTATCTTCAAGTTTTGATGTATAACTTACTCAAAACAAGCTCGTTTTATCGAGTATAATTATGATTAAATCTTTCAAACAATTCGAGTTTTTTAAATTATGTTTGAATGATTTGAATCTTTTCCAAACTAAATTCATGTATCACACACAAAAAAATGCATAAATAAAAAAGGTAACAAAGAGTTTATATATCAAATGTTTAGTTTCCACGATACAACGTGATAATTTTTTTTACTTCTAGTTAGTCACAATTCATGATAACATTATTTTACTTCCAATTAGTTACCATTACTCTTAGGGCCATATTTTTCCGCTTTCTTATCAATCCATGCTCTCATATCAGCCAACACAAGATTAGCAGCGTCATCAGGTTCCCCTTGTATCAACGAATGGTACATACCCTCGTACATCTTTAAAGCCTTGTCCTCACTCGCCGCCTTCTCATACAACATCTGGGACCCCGTGGGGCATGTGACCCCATCTGCGGTCCCATGTAATGTCAAGAAAGGGGCTGTGACTTTGTGGAAGTTGTTTTGTATGTAATTTGTTACCCTGACAACTTCTCTCATTGTACCTACTCTTGGCCTCCCTGCATACCGTTTTGGATTTACAGCTATTATTTTTAGCTTTTCGGGATCTCTGATTGCCTTTCCCACCATCTTGTTATCTGGCATGGCGGCCCATGTATCCGCAAACCCGAATAGTAGCCCGTACATTGTTAAATGTAGCTTCAATTCATTAAAAACATATTTTGATTCAACAGTCATGGCACAAATTATATGCTTTAAAAAAGTTAACAAGATGAACTTAGTTAATGCGGTAAATGTTTTTTTATATAATGCAAACAGTAAAAAAAATCAGTTTATTTGCAAATTTACTTTAATTCATGTACCTCATGTATGTCATTCTTTTGCATACGTTTTGAAATTTATTTATTTATATAAACATTTAAAGGGAAAAAAATATGACTTGAATACATATTTAACAAATTTTATATAATCATTGTTTGCCTTCTTTGGGCCTTCGGGGTGATTTGTTTGCATACTATGGACCATGGAGCAGACCGGACATCCCACACGGACCGAATCATGACCTCATGAGCCCCCCAGCGTACTTAAAATATCTTTTATTTAAAAGTATCAAATTACAATAAATCATTTTGTAAATTCGAATTAATTAATCCTACGTGCCTTAAAGTTGATTAAATTATAATGTAAAACGTAAATGTTTTCCTTAAAATATTTATTATGCTAAAACTATGTATATGGTATTCATTACTAGAGGCCCAAAATTCTTTACTTGTTCTATACTTGTATCAGAATTAGGTATGCCTTATGCGTGGGTCGATGAGTCATGTTAGGCCCATTTATCTAGTGTTTTGAAATTTGAACAACATTAAATTTAAGAAAAATCAAATATCACATGTTTTATTATATCATGTTGACCCAGAAAATGAAATTCGTGTAAACGTGATAAACTTGAAGTGGACTCTTGCTTACATTTACATATAAAATATACATCACGTTACATTTGTCATTAATGGTTGGACACTTTTTTAAGTGGACTAGACGACTAGGTGCCATTAGCGTGTAAGTGGGTTAGGTGCAACTCTCTTTCGTAAGACTTCCTAGTTCCTAGTAATGAGGTTAGTCTTCATCTTAAATGATAATATCATAATTTTTTATTAAATAATCAGAGTTAAATGCTTTATTGTAGTATAATCATTAATCAAATGCGAAATATATTGTTTAAATGTATTGTTCTTGTTAATCAGATAATTAGTCTATTATAATATTCTAACAATTATTTTCTCTTAATAAAAGTATCAATATGTTATATGCCAGTTTCTTTAACAACTTATTTTTTTGGTGAGGTATATTAATGTTTTTAAAAACTTCAATTTAGCGTTGAAAGAAATTATTATATAATTAGAATACGAATGAAAATTATTTATATAGGATTTTCTTTTATATAATCAGAGTTCTTTGGCTAACAAATTATTATATAATCAGAATACAAATGAAAATTACTTCATAAGCAAACTTTTCTACTAATGGATCATAAAAATATGCAGTTTGTGCCTTCAACCAGTTTGTTCATCATAAAGTAACCTAATGTCATGAAAATAGATTTTGCATTATACAATCTTATCCTATCTCATGTTATATGTAATTATATGTTAATTTATCATCTTTTTTCCATGTGCATTTGAAGCAATCGAAATTGAAATTAAGACGATGAATGTGGTAGTGCATTACCTTGGATGGAATCATGTTTTCCGGAATGACAAAGAGAGGCGCTGAGAAGATCAAACCGGTCCACGTGTCAGGTTCTGATTGGAAGTACATAAGCATGGTGATCATGCCGCCCATTGATTCCCCGAACAGGAATGCCGGAAGTTTACAGTAGGTTTCGCTACGGCGAACGCTGAGAAAGTATGATAATGACGCCGCAGCAACCTTGTCCATATCGCCGAGGTATCCATGGAGTCCCTCCGATCGACCATGGCCAAGGAGATCGGCGGCGAAAACAGCGTATCCCCACTTGGCGTACTCAATACAGATCTTCTGAAAGCACCAGCTGGTGTCGGATCCATAACCGTGAGTCATGAACACGGCGGCCTTCACCGGTTGATCTTCGTTCAATGGAAGCCATGATTGAGTAAATAGTTTTCCGTTTGGTGTTTCGAAGTAGGATTTTGAGTTACGTACTCCTTGCGATTTGTAGAATTCTTCCTCAGGTGTTTCTCCCCAGAAGAAAGTTGTCGCCGGTGGGAATGGAGAAACATTCGGCGGTGGCGGCATGGTTGACGACGACGGTGGTTGTGGTTGATGGACTTCTTTCCCCTTTTGGACAACTGAGCACGCAGATAAAAAAGCGGAGCTGTTTATGTAAGTCGATGGAGAATTGGAAAAGGGAACCGGGTTGATGGAGCTATTTAGGTAGGGGTGCGAATAATTGGACCGGTGAAGGGGGTAGGTGAACCTACTACGCGGGTCTACCAAGAACGGATGGGGTGGTGTTCCGGATGAAAGCATTGCGTTGAAGAATGATTTATGTGGGGTCCAGAGTAGTTGTTGAGCCATCGTGGAAGTTGTGACTCGTCTCCGATTACGAAAGTCAGCAAATAAATATTATAAAATGGAGCACAAAAATACCAAAATAAAATATGGATACAAACTTGAAAATGTATCTTTAAGAAATTAATAAAGAAAAGGATTATTAAAAAATTATATAAAGAGTCAAAATGTAATTTTAAAATATAGTAAGGAACCAAATTATAATGTATAAAATACTAATAATTTAACTTTAAAATTATAAGGGTTGAAAACTGTTAAATAAAAATTAATTAAGGAGAAAGAATATAAATATATATAAATTTTAAAATTACAAGGATAAAAATTGTTACATCAAAATTAGTTTAGGGGTACAAAATATAAAAACAAATAAAAATAAAAGGAGGAAAACGTAAAAAGAATTGAAAGTATGAAAACTTAGAAAATGATT
The DNA here is from genome assembly GCF_052849685.1 of Lactuca virosa. NCBI lineage: Eukaryota > Viridiplantae > Streptophyta > Magnoliopsida > Asterales > Asteraceae > Lactuca > Lactuca virosa. The sequence goes on along the minus strand of NC_136426.1, from coordinate 64,806,746 downwards.
TTGCTTAGGTGGAATGAAGAATCGCCTCACATACCTATTTTGGTAATATATATATATATATATATATATATATATATATATATATATATATATATATATAATATAAAGGAGAAAGAATATAAATATATATAAATTTTAAAATTATAAGGATAAAAATTGTTACATCAAAATTAATTTAGGGATACAAAATATAAAAACAAATAAAAGTAAACGGAGGAAAACTAAAAAAGAATTGAAAGTATGAAAACTTAGAAAAAGATTTTGCTTACCTGGAATGAATAGTGAATTGTCTCACGCATGGTTGTCAAAATCGCGATCCTGATCGTAGGATCGTACGATCCTACGATTCTAGGTATGAAAAACGATCCGGATCGTAAAATGATCGTATTTGGGGTAGGATCGCAGGTAGGATCGTAAGATCGTAGGTAGGATCGTAGGATCGAGATCCGATCCAATCCTACCTTCCTTTGATTTTTTTTTTCAAATGATTTTTTTTACCACTTTATGTCTTTTACCTTTTACCAATTTACAATTTATCATTATTGTGGCTTATGACTAATATTTTGAAGTTTTTATAACTTTTGAACGAAAAAATAAATGTTTGAAATATTTTTCATGATTAAAATTATAAATTACAATTATATTTTATTTTGTGGGATCTTAGGATCCCGGTCCCAATCTTATGATCCTAATCTTGCAAACCCAAAAATGATCTTATGTAGGATCCCGATCTTGACAACCTTGGTGTCACGTACCTATTTTAGTAATTAATATATATATATATATATATATATATATATATATATATATATATATATATATATATATATATATATATATAATTGTTCGACCATCTCCACTTAACTATTTTATGTATAGCTTATTTTCTTTTCCCGCACCATATTCTTATTAAATTTATTAAATAAAATATTATTAATTTAAATATTATTTAATTACTGATCGTTAAAAAAATAACTAACTGATTTAATGTTATTAATTGAAATGTTTTATAAAACTCATTCATCATGTTTGTTGTATTTTAAACATATATATAATATTTTTAAAAATAATAATAATTAATAAATTAAATTAAATATATTACGATACATAAAAATTAAAATAAATACTATAAAATCCAAGTTCATATTTCGTTTATATCTTTGCACACAACTTTATGTATACAATTATATTAGAGATCAAAATGAAAAAAGAAATTATGTAAAATAATAAAACTTTAATAGTTAAATATAATAAGATAACTTACAGGGTGGAGACGACTATGACAATGCTTGTCCGAGTAACAAGACGGTGACTAGGATTAATTTTTATACCTAAAACGGGTACAGGGTGGGGACGACTGTGGCACTACTTGTCCAATTTAATACCCGATTATATATATATATATATATATATATATATATATATATATATATATATATATATATATATATATATATATATATATATATATATATATATATATACACACGATCAAAGTGCGTTGCTAAATTAGACTTTTGAGATAAGCATAGCAGTGTCTAATGTTGTAGTCAATAAGCTAGCTAAACACTCTTATCATATAACAAAAGATATCCACCATCAGAGAAAATAAAGCAAACCTCCTCCCTGAATGATTTCCTGATACTCTGATAGAGGAATTTGGTGTAGCTTTTAAGATGTTTCTTTTCCTCCACAACCATTATTAGACGACCTTGCCAAATTCAACTTCCATCCCAATATTTGTTTATTGGACCTTCTTTTCAGCTTTTTTAGTTTAGCTTTTTTAGTTTTTCCTTCTTTATCAGTCTTAAGTTTTGTATATAAGGATTTCCCATACTCCATTTTTACATATAAGGATTTCTCAGTCTATATCTTAGTATTTAAGGATTTGCAACTCCAAACCTCAAGAAAATAACACTAATTTATAAAACAATAAGATTATGTAAACATACATTGTACAAAATGATTTAGAAGAATATATTGATTAATAATGAATATGGTATCAAGAGGGCATTGAAGAACATAAAACTGAAGGATCTTAGTATCTCACATAACATTTTCCAAAGCAAAAATCTCTCTGTGAACATGGACCTGATAGATGGTTTGAACTCATAAATATGGTGAAACAACAACCAAAGAATCCAATACCTTCGACATCCTTTATGTTTTGAGTTGCTAGTTTTGTGCAATAGTTGCTTAGATATTCTTTCAACAACATGTGAATCTTTAAATACCTCCATTATTTTTTTTTACCAAAAATGCAAACCAATTATTAATTTAAAAGCTTTAGAAATAGTCAATTCACTTCATCATTACAAGAGCCTTCGAACTTCAGTAACAATTCGTTGGATCACTCCACTTAACAACAACACATCAACATCAAATGACTAGTTTTGATGTTTAATAAATATTTAAAAAATGATGGCAAATTGGGGTACGAAGGAAAAAAATAAAGGGTTAAGGGGTTCTTTGGAATTGCTTATTTTACTCATTAAACATTGTTAGATAAAAGTGTTTATTAGTTTATAATGATAATAAAATGAGTTTCTACAAAAATTGGATTACCATATGCTATTGTAGCAAAAAATTATAAATTGATAATTTCTTTTTAAAAAAATGATTGAACAAGTTTATAGACATTTTAGGTGAACAAACTTATAAATATTTTAAAAACTCTTTTTTGAAGGTAGTAAAAAGTTGTCTTTAAAAACAATTTTATATTTCTCCAACAATTTTTTAAGTTTATTCGTTTTTTTAAAAGCTATTAAGTAAATAAACATTTTTTTCAAACTCAATTACCACCTTGTACTTTTTTTTTTGGTTACTATGGAATTAATGAAATAATAGCTAATTTTATTATGTAATTTAAATCTTTGAATTTTTTCCCAACTTTAGTTTAAATTAGAGGCATCAATTGACGACACGACATGAAAAAAATATATAATAAGAAACGAAATTGGGATGAAACTGAAATTCGAATCCGTATACGTGTCAAGTATAAAAAACACGATGTTGTGTCGTGTTCGTGTTCAAAATTTGACATGATTTAGCATTTGTTTGTCGTGTTATATATGATTAAGTATTAATTAAATAATCTTTTCGTTATTTTATGTTATCTTTATCGTGTCGTATCATGTTTTTCGTTTTTTAATTGGTTTGTTTCGTGTTAGTTAAAAAAACGACATCATGTCGTGTTGTATTAGACAAAAACACGACAAATTGCCCGATTTGCCACCAGTCACCTCCGGACGGCGGTGGAAACGTCGGGCTGTGCGACGTTAGGACATTGGATCACAGATTATTGAATATACATTGAACAGATTATATATATAACATAAATATCACTTCCATTATGGATAAAAATATTACATCAGAATACGTTTCTGAAATACTAGAAATTCTAATACAAAAGGTGTCTTAATCGTTAGGCATAACTATAACGATAATAAGTCTTCGGTAGCTTCATCGATCAATCACTACTTTCGGGAGTGTAATCTTCCATCTCACCGCTTCACATGTGGTTTTGAAATGTCAACATAATGTTGGTGAGTTTACAGGTTTTGTATATTGTACTTTGAAAATACTTTTTGTGCATCAATTTGTCAAGTTTTTTGTAAAAGTATTTTGATTTTTTGCTTTGATAGTATTTTACGTTACTAGGGCTTCCGAAATTCTTATTCATCTTATATACTATTAGTTTATCCATTTCTTAGGAGTATTCTTATGGAAATGAGTGCTTTTAAAAGCAGGGTAGCTGAGAGTGAACTTAATGTAGGTTAGTTGGATACAGTCCAACCTTCACCTACATAACTGTGTACTTATGACGTAATTAGAATCTCAATGTTTTATTGTATAACTATAATTAATATATAATATTATTTAAACAGATATTCTTAGTAGAACCAACCGGCAAGAGTGGTGATATAACCATTATTCGAGTTGAGTGACAACATAACATACTACTTCATGAGTTGCCCACATCTCAGAAGAACAGCTGATCGTACTACTCATTCATATTGGCAGTCACTCTCATAGATTTCTCATAGCAAATATTATTTGTGTGAGTTGATCGTAGTGACGACATAATAAACTACTACAATCCATTTGAGTTGAGCGTAGTGACGACATAATATATTACTATTATCCGTTTGAGTTGAGTGTTGTGACGACATAATATACCACTATTATCCGTTTGACTTGAGTGTAGTGACGACATAATATACTACTATTATCCATTTGAGTTGAGCGTAGTGACGACATAATATATTACTATTATCCGTCCGTGTAATATCCCAAGTCCAGGTATACCTTATAAGCCCTTGTTCTTTTGGTAAATTGTCAAGTTTAGTCCTTATTGAGAAAAGGTGGTAAATAAGTACGTGGGGCGTACGCGAGTGTACCCTCAGCGTACTCATATGCGTGTTTTTGACGCGGAAGCCACCTAGTACGCTGGGCGTACTAGGCCCAAAGTGGAAACCCTAATTTGGGGTGTGTCCTTATATAAAGGATATGATGGCCTCATTCCTGGCCACCATTCTCAGAAAAGTAACCCTCTCAAACCCTAATCCTCGTGCTTGAGCTTGTGTGTGTCCATTTGAGAGCTTTTGAGTGATTTTGTGTGTTCTTGAAGCGAAAAAGGAGCTTTGAAGAAGAAGGAGTGGGAGTCCAGGCTATAGATCTGAGCATACCTGTGTTGGGAGCTTCATTTGGAGGTATAAAGCTCAAAGCTTTCTCACTCTTTTGTTTTGTGCATCACGTTAGACCATTTTAGGGTTTTAGTCCCAAAGTTGCATGCTTTATGAGAAAATGAGATCCAAAGATTATGAGCAGCTCCTTTGAGTGTCTTTAGGGATATAGTGTCATAAAAATCGAGACTTGGATGTTTAAATCAACCCATGCATGAGATATGAACATTATTAGATAGGAGAATGAGAGTTTTGGGTGTTTGTGACTTTATCAGCCATTCAAAGGCTTAAAGTCACTAACTTTATGGAGTAAGAGCCTTTAGGGAGTCCAGATCTGTGATATGAGCCAAGGTCTTAACTGATTAAGACCAAAAGAGTAGAAGGAGCAAAACTGGGGCGTACGCCGAGCGTAATCCCAGTACGCGCAGCGTAGGGTTGAGAATCCCTGATGCATGCTGTGACATCCCCAAATTTCACGGCCAGAAAAGACCGATTTTGTTTATGCTTTATAAAAATTAGAGTACTTCTTTTAATAAAAATCTTGCGGAATTTGTTCCCAGAAAAACATGACAAATATGTTATCAAAGCATTTCCGAAGAAATGTATTTTTATTCATTTTAAAACATTTGGGATGTCATCGTCAATATAGAAACATAAGCATAGACATAACTTACATTCATTTACACTAGTGATCTACATCTCTTTTAAATCTCTCAGTGTAAAGTAACTTCATATCGACACCTGTGATACAAATAAACTGAGTGGGTCAGGTTTGGAAACCTGGTGAGCATATAGGGTTTTCAACCCACAATAAATAATTATATTAATTTCAATCATCAAACAATCAACCCAATTACCCATCCCCATTATCTTCTCTATTTCTTAAGGTTTTACCCTAAGAATTAACTATCCTTCCTTCATTCATTTCTAAGGATTGACCTAAGGAATTGGCATAAAGTCCATTGCTGCCCAAGGTTCATCTATACTGTACTAAATCCATAGCTACCATCGTTTTATTATAAGGCACTAAATCTATAGCTGCCAGGGTTTTAAGAGTACACTGGTGAACATCAAGTCCACAACACCTACAAGTTGTGAGCTTGCTAGTGTTCCACAGGACTGTCTAGAATAGTCCGTGGTTGTCATCCCTACTCTGCTGAATGACGGGGGCCATCGTTTGGGTAAAGGCTTCACTCATTTTTCACCTGTCACCCTCATCTCATGATCTATATCATCTTTCGTCTCATCCTCAAACTAATCTTTCCTCACACACCATCTATTTCATCTACCCATGTTCTACCCAATATATTTGTAGATATATATATATATATATATATATATATATATATATATATATATATATGCGGTAGAAGAAAGTAACTACACACTCACCTGATAATACGATGATCGGACAGCACCTCGTCTCTTAAAACAATTGTTTCCGATAAAACCGGGATGCTTTTCTTGAAAACCGGGCTTCTCGTGGGCAGAGTTTCGGCTCGAAAACTTTACTTCTCGGGATATTCGGGCTTCGGTACTTGCTTCGGGTCTCGGGAATGATACCGGGGCTTCGGGGGTATTTCTTGCACGCAAAACGAGGAAATATGGGAGAGAGAGAAAGATTTTGAGCAAAAAAGATCGGCAGCCTCGGCCTTCTATTTATAGGGGCTGATCCCTACGATTACGCTGGGCGTAACTTCAGAGTACGCTGGGCGTACTCCCTCTACAAGCAGTACGTTGGGCGTACTTCGGTTACGTTGGGCGTACTCTTCGGATAAGCTTTGGTATGCGTGCCTCGAACTTCAAAAATTCATAACTTTCGCATACGAGCTCCGTTTTCGATATTCTTTATATCCACGCGTAGGTGAGACTATGCTCTATAACTTTCATTTAGACTCTGTCGGCTAATTTTGACTTTATTTTTATTATGTTATTTTTAGTAGGCCGGGACAGGAAAACTCCGTTATAAAATCATAAATTCTTCATCCGACGTCCGTTTTCGTCTGTCTTTTTACCCTTGGACTACTAACGACGAGATCTTCGATTCTCGTTTAGATTGTTTTGGTCAAATATCACTCGATCTCAATTTCGAGATTTGGGTTGTATACCGCTAAGTCGAAACTTAGAAAAATCATAACTTCCTCATACGAAGTCAGATTTAGACGTTCTTTTCATGCACGCTCTCGGTTTAACGAACTCTACCACTTTCGTTTAGACCACTAAGGCTAAATATCGCTCTATCGTAAATTCACTATTTACGTCGCGCTGTGTCGTGCCGGTTCTGTCGCGAAACTTCGACAGGTCATAACTTCTTCGTTATAACTCGGATTTTCGTCGTTCTTTATATGTACAGAATCCTTGTAACATATAATACAACTTAGTTAAGATTACTCCTTCTAAATAATCTTCCATCAAAAAGTCATTTTTGATGCTTATCGTCTCTAAATTGACTAGCCCGGATCTACGGGCGTTACAATTATCTCCCCCTTAGGATGATTACGTCCCGGAATCATCAACGAAATAGGGCTTGTATAATGATTCCATACGTTATCTTTCCATCCTAAGTAATAACTGTGATGCTAAATCTTGCACCTGTTCTTCGTACTATGTTGGACTTTCAATCGTAACTTACGAGTTACAAAATAAATCCTTATTGTGGACTCCTTCTTCTTCTTAGGATAAATACTTTCCTTTATCTATTGTAACAGACCGATGGGTCGTGCTCCAATGACCTCTCATCGCATGATGTAACGCTTAGACTCGGGTCTTTTAGAGTTAAATTCCAAAATGGAATATACCTTTCTTCATATTCTAATGTGATATAACCACATTTTAGCATGTAGTATCTCTAGCTGCAAGCTTCTTTAACAACGAGTGTGATGCTATCGATCGTATTGATTTCAATCTTCTGACTTAAGTCAGATGCTACCTCGAACTTGGTTCTCCGAACCACGTAACAAACTCATTGTAGTCGGACTCAATTTGATGTGACCACTTAGGTCAGATTAACATTCATCTTCTGAGTCGTTACCGAAACGATGGTAACGACATATATGAATAAAAACGAACTCAATTACAAGCTTCTTGGTAACCTTGTGACCTTCCCTGATCCAAGCGTGAGTCCTGTGCTTCCAGTAGTATAGATCTCTACTACTATTCACACCTACTCATACGCATCCCAAGTATTGTCTCGCAGTCCCCAAGTCCTAAAATCACAAAACAATTTAACACATACGAATATGTCCAATTAATCATAAAATTTTCCTAGACTCTACTAGGACTTCTTCCATGCGTATCATTAATCATCAATTCTACTTCAACTCGGTTGGTGATGGAAATTCCAGACGATGGGACAACTTCAAGAATTACACCAATCGTTCCATCATCCTGCCACTCGAAGGTGTACTTCAGACGTACCGTACTCCTCTAAACGTTCCGCCATTTTATCAGACATATTCTAAAGGCAAGATACCACTCTTACGATATCTTCCGATAGGTGTCATTCACTATCATAAGCCTTTCATTTCCTCCATTTACTCAATTCTCTACGAGTCTTCACCATAATGTTCTGCACACCAAAGCAGTCGTTCGATGTATCGAGACGAGAATATAGATAGAGGAAGGTTTAGACGCATATTCCTCCTCATTACTTCGAAGAATTATATGACAGTTCTAATATCGTAATTAAACGTTTAGAAACCTGAGCACATAAAATTTCCAGATCCGGTCGGCAACAGACCATAGATCCGAACAAATAATAACATATAGCATTTAGCACATAAAGGCATTTTAAGCATCTTTCCTAAAATAAACTAGTGCTCGTGTCAATTTAGGTGTACTACCTAAAATATTTTAGACACACTCCTCACGATCATTACTTAGCATTCTAAGTTTAAGTCTAGAAATTTCCTACAAATTCCTAGTTCGCTTAAACTAATGCTCTGATACCAACTGTGACATCCCCAAATTTCACTGCCAGAAAAGACCGATTTTGTTTATGTTTTATAAAAATCAGAGTACTTCTTTTAATAAAAATCTTGCGGAATTTGTTCCCAGAAAAACATGACAAATACGTTATCACAGCATTTCCGAAGAAATGTATTTTTATTCATTTTAAAACATTTGGGATGTCATCGTCAATATAGAAACATAAGCATAAACATAACTTACATTCATTTACACTAGTGATCTACATCTCTTTTAAATCTCTCAGTGTAAAGTAACTTCATATCGACACCTGTGATACAAATAAACTGAGTGGGTCAGGTTTGGAAACCTGGTGAGCATATAGGGTTTTCAACCCACAATAAATAATTATATTATTTCAATCATCAAACAATCAACCCAATTACCCATCCCCATTATCTTCTCTATTTCTTAAGGTTTTACCCTAAGAATTAACTATCCTTCCTTCATTCATTCCTAAGGATTGACCTAAGGAATTGGCACAAAGTCCATTGCTGCCCGAGGTTCATCTACGCAGTACTAAATCCATAGCTACCAAGGTTCATCCATACAGTACTAAATCCATAGCTACCAAGGTTCATCCATACAATACTAAATCCATAGCTACCAAGGTTCATCTATACTGTACTAAATCCATAGCTACCATCATTTTATTATAAGACACTAAATCTATAGCTGCCAGGGTTTTTAGAGTACACCGGTGAACATCAAGTCCACAACACCTACAAGTTGCGAGCTTGCTAGTGTTCCACAGGACTGTCTAGAATAGTCCGTGGTTGTCATCCCTACTCTGCTGAATGACGGGGGCCATCGTTTGGGTAAAGGTTTCACTCATTTTTCACCTGTCACCCTCATCTCATGATCTATATCATCTTTCGTCTCATCCTCAAACTAATATTTCCTCACACACCAACTATTTCCTCTACCCATGTTCTACCCAACATATTTGTAGATATAAATTACATATATATATTTTAAATCATTTAAAAAACCTGTATAAAACATTCATTCAACAACCATCTCAAGTAAACAAACAACGTATAAACACATAGCACGTATTTCATAGCAAATACTTAATATCTATGCGGTAGAAGAAAGTAACTACACACTCACCTGATAACACGATGATCGGACACTCACCTCGACTTTCTATTTATAGGGGCTGATCCCTGCGAGGATGCTGGGCGTAACTTCAGAGTACGCTGGGCGTACTCCCTCTACAAGCAGTACGATGGGCGTACTTCGGTTACGTTGGGCGTACTCTTCGGATAAGCTTTGGTATGCGTGCATCGAACTTCAAAAATTCATAACTTTTGCATACGAGCTCCGTTTTCGACGTTCTTTATACCCACGCGTAGGTGAGACTATTCTCTATAACTTTTATTTAGACTCTGTCGGCTAATTTTGAATTTATTTTTATTTTATTATTTTTAGTAGGCCGGGACAGGAAAACTCCGTTATAAAATCATAACTTCTTCATCCGACGTCTATTTTCGTCTGTCTTTTTACCGTTGGACTACTAACGATGAGATCTTCGATTCTCGTTTAGATTGTTTCGGCCAAATATCACTCGATCTCAATTTCGAGATTTGGGTTGTATACCGCTAAGTCGAAACTTAGAAAAATCATAACTTCCTCATACGGAGTCAGATTTAGACGTTCTTTTCATGCACACTCTCGGTTTAACGAACTCTACGATTTTCATTTAGACCACTAAGGTTAAATATCGCTCTATCGTAAATTCACTATTTACGTCGCGATGTGTCGTGCCGGCTCTGTCGCGAAATTTCGACAGGTCATAACTTCTTCGTTATAACTCGGATTTCGGCGTTCTTTATATGTACGGAATCCTTGTAACATATACTACAACTTCGTTAAGATTACTCCTTCTAAATAATCTTCCATCAAAAAGTCATTTTTGATGTTTATCGTCTCTAAATTGACTAGCCCGGATCTACGGGCGTTACACATGCGTGGCATCGGAGTACGCCCAACGTAGAGACCTTGTACGCATAACGTACTCGCCGGCGTTGACTTTTGGTTGAGTTTTAGGGTTTGGTGAACTTATGTACTATTAAGGCCATTGAGGGGTAAAATGGTCTTTTACCCTTCTGTGAGTTTGTAGAAGGGTTATTTTAGCTTCTTGAGAGCCGTGATTAATTAGGGATAATTGTCGTATGTGTTAAGCGGAGTCTAGACCGGTGATTTGAGTTCGAGATTATCCGATTTCTTGCGAGGTGAGTCTTCTCAATATACTTACCATGAGTGGTATCTTTGTGTGACTGAGGTGTCTTATGTGCTTACCTGCGTATTGTGATATTCTGCATTATGTCTTTGTGATTTATGCTCATTATTATTATTATGAGCTTATTGAGTTAGGACTGGAGGGTCCTCCCGAGTTGTGGGACCGGAGGGTCCCCACTGAAACACATTGACCGGAGGGTCGTATTGAGTTAGCCTCGAGTGGCTAATGTGATGTGTGTGGTATTTTGGGAAAATCACTAAGCTTCGTGCTTACCGTGTTATGTGTTATGTGTTATCTGTTTCAGGTACCTCTCAGGATCATGGGAAGGCACCGGCTTGATTGTACACACACACCCGAGTTGGAGATATGTTTTTGTTGGATCCTGGATTTGTGTTATAAACAGTTTTGGGACATGTGTTTTGATAACTTGATGTTGGTGGAATTTTGTGATTTTGAAATGAGATAATTGGGTTTTTAAATGAAAACTTTTGTTTGAAAATTTACGGTGTTACAAGTTGGTATCAGAGCCTTGGTCTGAGGGATGTGGGTGTACTTTCGGGTATGTCTGAACTCAAACTGAGGATTTGAGAAAGATTTTCAAAAGAAATGAATTTTTCTAAAATTAGAAAGAGTTTTAAGAGAAATCGAGTTGGAGCATATGTACAATCATCCAGAGCCCGAATGGTGATTTCCCAAAATACCCTTCCTTATTTATGTTATGAGATATTTATGAGATGTTAGTAATGCATGCTAGAGGATAGGCTAGGTATTTCATATTTTAGGGCTAGAGTTGCCTGATTTGTGATGCCTTAGCTTAGGAGTCGTTGCTATCTGTTATGTGCTTTGAGTATGTGCTGAGTGAGAATATCTAGCAGGATCATTTAGAGAGAGAAAGTCTTGAGTCCAGGGATAATCTAGGAGAGATACATTGATGAGCATATGAGAGATCTACTGAGAGGGTAGTCTGTTATTCGTGAGAGATAGAGTACTTGTGAACTGGGGTCCTAGGAGGAGAACTTAGGGTGACTACAGGCTGGTGTGGAAGGTAGTATTGGGCCCGTATTACTGAAAACACCGGATCTGTATGCAACCCAAGTAAGAATCCTTAGGATGCTAAGGAACAAGTAGGGATGAGTGATCGAGTGTGAGTATGCTCGAGCGAGTCTCTGATGATTTTTGTGTTGTGTTTCAGAGACATCATGGTGGGTACACGCCACAACCCCGAGAGCAGTGCGACTAGTGATGATGAGATTCACAAGATGATTCACGAGGAGGTGGCCACAACTATTCTAGCGGAGATTCCTGAGATGTTTGGGTCCATTAAGACCACCTTGATCGAGACATTTGATAAGCGATATGCTTTTGTTACTGAGTCGGCTGCTGCTGCAGCCACCGCAGTTGTCGCTGCTGCCAGGCCACAGGGAGGTGACTTGTTGCTGTTTCGGGAGTTCAGCAACACGAAGCCACCTGAGTTTGATGGGGCACATGATCTGATTGCTGCTATGAGGTGGATCTATGATATTAAGGGATGTTTTTACACATGTTCTTTCCCAGAGCATTTGAGGGTTCGGTCCGCTTTGAACCAACTTCGCTTGGGAGTGAAGGACTGGTGGAAGTTTGTGACAGCCAGTTTTACTCCTGCAGAGCATACTGCAGTGACTTGGGAGAGGTTTACATTGATGTTCCGAGATGAGTATGTTCCCCCGGTGGAGAGGGAACGGTTGTCCCATGACTTTCTGTCTCTCAAGCAGAAGACAGAGTCAGTGACTGAGATTACACAGATGTTTCACGAGAGGGCGTTGTTCTGCCCTGAGCATGTGTCTACTGAGCAGGCACGTATGAGCCGGTATTTGAGCATTCTGAGGAGGGATATTCGAGAGTTCGTGGCGAACTCCTCTTATCGGACATTTTTTGGGCTTCAGGCAAATACCAGGAGGAGGGACATCGAGTTGGAGACTCCCGCCAGGGAGGAGGCGGAGTCTCAGGGGAGAAATCGGAGGCCGGCACAGTCGCAGCCGGCAGCGAAGCGGGCTAAGCCCGCTGATTCGAGATCAGGAGGCCAGAACGCCCGCACTTGTGGAAAGTGCGGCAAGAGTCATGAGGGATCTTGTTGGGCGGATTTGCTACAAATGTGGCAAAGAGGGGCATATGGCGAAAGATTGACCCAAGGGATTTGCAGTCTGCTTTCACTGCAATCAGACCGGCCATCGGAAGGTCGAGTTCCCTCGGCTTGTTCAGGGATCAGCCCAGGGTTCCACTCCTGCTGCTTTGCGTGCTATTGATAGTCGGTCGGTGAAGGCCAAGGCTCCGAGGGCTCGTGGGAGAGCTTTTCAGCTGACAGCGGAGGAGGTCCGCGCAACACCTGATGTCGTGGCTGGTACGTATTTCCTTATTTATTTATTTTAAGTTTTATTGTGCTTATTATGTGCTGTATTTAGGTACATTTCTTGTGAGTTCTGTACCTGCTTTGGTGTTATTTGACTCGGGTGCGAGTCGATCCTTCGTGTCTTTAGCTTTTAGTCGTTACATCAGTATCCGACGTGAGGCGTTGAGTCGACCTCTGAGGGTTTTCATAGCTGACGAGCATGCAGTTTCTGCTACTGATGTATTCCGAGGATGTGTGCTGGAGATTTCTGGTGTCGAGTTCCCGATAGATCTGGTGTCGATAGCGATGGGTGATGTCTGTGTCATCGTGGGCATGGATTGGTTGACTATACCAAAGCAGTGGGGGAGTGCTTACAGTGTCGAGTTCCCGATAGATCTGGTGTTGAGCAGTTTTGGAGCAGTGATCGATGGCGAGCGTCAGTTGGTGACTATACGAGACCCTAGTGGGGGAGTGCTTACAGTGTATGGCGAGGGTACCAGATCCGGGTCAGCTTTCTGCTCTACTTCCAGGGCGAGGTAGAGTCTACATCCGGGTTGTATGGTTTTGGCGTATGTGATGGATACGCGGGTTGCCATAGAGAGGCCGAGTTCTATCGCCGAGGTTCTGATAGTGTGCGAGTTTCCTGATGTTTTTCCCGAGGAGTTGCTAGGTGTGCCTCCCGAGAGGCAGGTGGAGTTCCGAATTGATTTAGTTTCGGGCGCGGCGCCTATTGCCAAGGCACCTTATCGCCTTGCACCACCAGAGATGCAGGAGTTATCCTCACAGCTTCAAGAGCTGCTGGGGAAGGGTTTTATCAGACCGAGTAGCTCACCGTGGGGAGCGCCGATCCTTTTTGTCAAGAAAAAGGATGGTTCACACCGGATGTGTATTGATTACCGGGAGTTGAACAAGCTGACGGTCAAGAACCGTTATCCACTTCCGATGATCGACGATTTATTCGATTAGTTGCAGGGGGCATCTTGATTTTCCAAGATTGAGAGTATGTGAGGAGGATATTCAGAAGACGGCATTTAGAACTCGTTATAGGCATTACGAGTTTGTGGTGATGACTTTCGGGCTCACCAACGCAGCAACAACGTTCATGGATCTCATGAACCGGGTGTGCAGGACTATGTTGGACCAGTCGGTGATCGTGCTCATCGATGACAGCTTGGTGTATTCGAGGTCCAGAGAGCAGCATGAGGAGCATCTGCGAGAGGTTCTTGGGGTATTGAGGTCGGAGAGGCTGTATGCCAAATTCTCCAAGTGTGATTTCTGGTTATGAGAGGTCCAGTTCCTGGGACACCTTGTTAATCAGAATGAGATATTGGTCGATCCGGCCAAGATTGAGGCAGTTATGCGATGGGAGGTGCCGAGATCCCCATCCGAGATCAGGAGTTTTCTGGGATTGGCCGGCTATTATCAGAGATTTATCAAGGATTTCTCCAAGATTGCGGTTCCTCTCACCAGATTGACCCGAAAGGGCGTTACTTTTGTTTGGGGGCCTGAGCAGCAGGCATCATTCGAGACTCTTCGCCAGAGAGTGTGCGAAGCTCCGGTGTTAGCCCTTCTGGAGGGAGTGGAGGACTTCGTAGTCTATTGTGATGCGTCTTTTTCATGGATGGGTGCAGTATTGATGCAGAGGGGTCACGTGATAGCATATGCATCGAGGCAGCTGAAGCCTCATGAGACGAGGTATCCCACCCATGATTTGGAGTTAGGGGCGGCGGTGTTCGCCCTCAAGATTTGGCGTCACTATCTTTATGGCGTCCGGTGTAGCATATACACAGACCATAAGAACCTGAAATACTTGATGGATCAGCCCAACCTGAATATGAGACAAAGGAGATGGTTGGATGTAGTGAAGGACTACGACTGTGAGATCTTATATCACCCAGGAAAGGCTAATGTGGTAGTCGATGCCTTGAGTCGCAGAGCCGAGAGTGCTCCGATCCGGGATGTGTGTATGAGGATGACGGTGATAACTCCAGTCTTAGATACCATCCGAGAGGCCCAGGTGGAGGCTATGAGACCGGAGAACCGCAAGAGAGAGCATGTGATTGGGCAGGTTTCCGAGTTTGTGACGGATAGTCGTGGGCTTATGACTTTCCATGGGCGGATTCAGGTGCCCTATACAGGTGGAGCTTGTCGTGTATTGTTGGAGGAGGCGCATAGATCAAGATTCTCGATCCACCCAGGGGCCACTAAGATGTATTTGGACCTGAAGAGAGACTATTGGTAGCCCTGTATGAAGAGGGACGTGGCATGGGTTGTAGAGAGGTGCTTGACCTGTCGTCGGGTTAAGGCGGAGCACCAGCATCCACATGGTCCTTTGCAGCCTTTAGAGATTCCCCAGTGGAAGTGGGAACATATTTCTATGGACTTTATCACCAAGTTACCGAGAACTGCGCGTGGGGTTGACGCGATATGGGTGATTGTGGACTGGCTGACGAAGAGTGCTCACTTCCTCGCAATCAGTGAGAGCTCTTATGCAGATCACTGCTACTACTTACACTAAAGATAATGGGATAAAATAATAATAATCAATGCAAATCACTGCTTCTACTTACACTAAAGATAGTATAGAGTAAGCAGGGTCGGTCCACAGGAATACGGGACTTCTTATTTAGCCATATTCTCACGCATCATACAAACAATATTAAAATAGGGGGTTATGTTTGAACTTGAATTGAACTTCATAAATAAACAAGTTTGATAACAAAATTCAGTAAAAGAAATACATTTCCGATTCTGATTCCTATACATGTATTATGTTGATAAATGTAGTATGATTATGACTCATGTTCAATCTAGGTTGGTAATTTAGATATTAATAAACTCTAATATCCAAGTTGACAAATGTGTTTTATTCAAAACATGTTCTTCAAATAAAACTTCATTTAATTGATTCAATTCAAATAAGCTCTTGCATCAAATCATTAAATGACATTAAGTTCTTGCAACAATTACCAACAATGTTCAACATTCCTCATAAGCTTGGGATTATGAACATTTAATCTTTGTTTACACTTATTTTGATTTAATTACAACCAATCAAGTGCATGTTACTAACATCAAATCATAAAACATATACAAATTTTACAATTTGATTAACAAAAAATGATAAGAACCCTAATTCATTGATCAATTGAAAGAGAGAACCAATCAAACATATAATTAAGATCAAATCAAAGATTACTACATGATAACATAAAGTCAAGTTCAAATTACAACCTAACAACAAACACTTAAGAATCCAGAATCAGAAATGATTAAGAAATCAGCCACACATATCTAAGTTAAACTACAAATTCAACAAGTTTGATCTTTAAATTGACTTACAAAATGCAAATTAAAGTGTTTCCAAATGACCTCTTCAAGCTACCAACTAAAATCATCCTCTAAGAATCGTCCCTGATGTCCTGGAATCAGTATGAGTCTGTCTCATGGTTTAAAATCCCAAAATTCGTTCATAAAAGAAAATTGTCTTGGAAGTTATACGACAGACACGGCCCCGTATCAAATTGTGAAGGAATGACACGGCCCCGTGCCATCTAAAAACTTAGAGTATTTCTTCATTCGCAGCCACTGAACGTTGACTAACTGATTGACACGACCCGTGTCAAATATAGACACGACCCGTATCAACTCTTCTGTGATAAATTCTTGTTTTCTTCAATTCTTCTAAAAAAAATCCAAATCTTTGCTCCCGGTCCTTTTTCACCATCCTGATTCATCTCCAACCTCCAGAACCACCTGAAATGGCATAAAAATTGTGGAAATAAAGTGTGCCAAGTTTTGTCCCAAAAATAAGTAAATTGCATGGATTATTACTAGATTGAAATGCAAAAGAATGAAATAAACATGCTTCAATAGTGTATAAAATGCACTTAACAAATCTCCCCAAGCTTAGACCTTTTTGTCCTCAAGAAAGAACAAAAGATAGACATAAACTGGAGAAAATAAAAGAAAAGAAAATGAAAATCTAGATCCTAAATGTGGAGTACAATGCAATGAATCAAACAAAATATAACAAAACAAAAAATGATCCAACCCAATTAACCTTGCTCTTTCCAAGTAGTTGAGATTATACCTGTTGTGCCTTGAGCTAACTTGGCTTTAGTCTCAAATTATATAACAATAGAAGTAAGACTTTAGCCACTCCCTAATGCAACTCAACAGAATCAAAGATCACAACACTTGTTCCTTCTCAATATCATCAAGTCAATTCATGGAACAAATTATGGCCTTACTCCCGTGAAGTTGTATGTGACAAAACATGCTCAATCATCTTTGTTTCACAAAATATAACAATGACCGATTCCAGCTATTTGTTGATTAACAACAATCTTTTTCTAAAAAATGTTTTCTAAAAATTCCCTAAAATTTACCCAGATTGGTTACAAATTTCGAACCACTTACACCAATCAAAGTAATTAACAAGCAGTCCCAATGTCATAAGTTTATGTCCAAGTCCAAAGGAATCTTTTGGCAGCCAAGCATTTTTCCTAAACATATTATTCAATTAACTATAAACACAAATATGTACAAACTTCCTAATTACATTTTCTTACAAATAAAGCTCATGGCTTTCTTTGAAATCCTTGTAACGGGCTTCCAACCAACACGTCCAGACCATATGACCTTAGTGTGCTAGATTAAAAAAAATCCCTCGGGTTTACTTGCCCGAACCTCAAAGGCCACACATTAGCTTTATTTGTTATTATTAAGTTCATGATTTTCTATGAAACACGTGTAGCAAACTTTCAACCCAATCAGTCCCAAACAATTTAGCTTTAGGCGATTAGGTGTAAAACACCCCTCAGAGTTTACTTGTTCGAGTCCCAAAGGTCACAGATTAACTTAATAATAATTTTATTATTATTATTATTATTATTATTATTATTATTATTATTATTATTATTATTATTATTTTAAGATCACACATAACATTCTTATTAATTTATTTGCTAGGCTTATTTCATTATATTTTCGTCCTTGACTTTTCTATTGTGGGACATCTCACGGTCTATTACCGTGAGGGGCTTCTAGACATTTTTTTTCGGGGGACTGAAGTCAACATGCAAAGACCCATATGTATAGTTGGAAACTGTGTCCCCAAGCAGGGTATATAAAAGGGAATGAGTCAAAAGGACTTTTTAGAGCGCTGGAAGGCTCGGGACAATGAGATTTTGTATTCTTTTTATGAATTTGGCATTTTAGTTCAAGTGAGAATTTACTACTCATAAGACCAGTCATGTGTCCCAAAGAATTGACTCATACATGCTGTTATGCTCCAATGTTGACAATCTTCTCATTTTCTGTTTTGTACGAGTAGCTTCGGGAGGTGTGTTCGTGTGTGATTAGCTTGCTTTTAGATTTTCAATAAAAGGGCAAGTCTAATCTCAAGGCATACGACTCACTTACCAGCTCAACTGTTTTGAAAAGATTCGGTTGCTTGGGATTGGTTCAAAACAATTTTTTTTTAATTTTTTAATTTTTTTTGTTTTTTTTTAGTAAAACCATGCAACATGAAATACCTCATACCCCTCCCCAAACTTAAAATAAGCATCGTCCTCGATGCTTGGAGAGGGACGGGACGATCTACTCGCAAGGAGGCGGCTGATATCCGGGGTAATGACGGGTCCAGTGGCGCACCTCATCAAAAGCCCCAAATATGTCTTCAATGCGTTTTTCACGCCTCTCTCTGTCAGTTTGATATTCTGTGGTGAAGTTCCCAAAACGCGTATTTAATCCTTGAAGTCAGTAGTGAGGGAATCAATACGTGTGACCACAGACTGAACGGTGGTGTGAAGGCTGGAGTAATCACGGTGAAGATCAGAAAAGTGATGCATATACATCTGGTGGTAGGGTGGATAATCAGAGGAACCCACCCCACTAGATGAGCCAATATGCCCTACATGAGATGGATCATTGGGAATCGAGTCATCTCCTTCATTTCCTCCTTCCTCTTCACTCGAATTCGGCTCCAAATCTTCCTCTGCGTTCTCCATAAATGCTGATAAGGTCCAATCAGTGCTTTCGGTTGGGGTGGACAATTCAAGATAATGGGCGGATGTGCTATTAATGAAGAGGGTGGATGATGTATCAGGATTAATGGTCCAAAGAAATCCATGTTCCTGTTGCTTGAACATGTGCATGGATTCATAGGCAACAAGAGGGAGAGACCTGTCCAAGGAAAATTCTTCAAATGAATCGAGTGTGACACCAATTGGGCCAGAATTTGCAATAAGATCAACCAATCCTCCACACTGAATTAGACCGGAGTTTGCTTGGCTTGTATTGAAGAGGCTTGTGCAAATGAAAGCACCCAAGTGAGGCTTGATTGGAAGATTTCGAGTCATACAATACATCAATTTTAACTCATCTGTGGTTACGGTGCTGCGCTCATGTCTCGGGAAGACAATGGAAGCGAGTAAACGATGAGCAATATGGAGGACTGGATGGAGGATGCGAGAAGCTTTTAAAGCTTTTGATTGATAACGATCTTCGCTTGAAATTTGAATCCAAAAGGTTGTTGCACTAAAACCTGGGATTTGTTTGAAGTTCGGGCGAAAGGTGTTATCCACTGGAGCATTGAGTAAATCACTGAGTTCATCTGCAATGATTTGATAACTTTGATTGCAAAGGCAGAAGGATAGGACTTCACTCTCATATTCAAGAGATGATAAAAATTCAACTGTGGGCATGCGATAGGAATGATATTTATGATTAAGAAATTCTTCCCAACAGATGTTTCGAAATAGAGTTCGGACACCTTGGTCAGCATGTAGACGCGTAAGGGCACTCTTGTTTGCAAATTTTTGAGAACCAAATCCCCGTTCAAAGAGAGCATCAAATTTTTGTTGTTGAAAATTACTCACAAATTCAATTCCCTCATGATTTGGGTTATGAGGGACTTTTCTCTTTTTTGAAGTTTTGGGTGCCATGGGTTCCAAATACACAAAAGATAGCTAATTTCAAATCAAATTGTGCACCAATAACCAAAAAAAAATCACACAAAAATGCAAACTTTGAACAATTTCAAGCAACTAAATAAGTATTGGAAGGAGTATACCAGATTTATGCTTGAATGTGTGATTTTTGTGGTGAAGATTCCCCCTATGTCCTCCCCAAGCTTATCCTACACAACAAAGTAAGCATATTAACACAAATGAAAGCCAATTTTCGGACCTAGGGTTTATGAGAAAAACTCGATTTCACCATTAAAGGTCCAAGAAAGAGTTTCAAGATGAAGTGTAGGGAGAGAAATTTCAAACCTTGGGAGAAGATTTCACTTGGAATTGAGGAATCTAAGGTGTTTTAAGAGTGAAATCGGTTTAGGGAAGAAAAGTTGAGAGAAAAACGAGTTCAAACAGTGGATGAAGTGAAAGAATGAACAAAACCCGTCTTTTTTTCTTAAAAACGCTACAGCACGTCGGACACGGCCCCGTGTCACATGAAGGAAAATTGACACGACCCGTGTCATTCCCAGACTTGGTTAATTTTCAGCAAAATTTTGGACACGACCCGTGTCAAATCTTCTGTGAGATTTCGGGATTTTTTCGTTTCGGTATCCTCTAATACTCAAAATTCATGTTTTCTTTTTTGATAATTAATTTTTATTATATGAAAGCTGAAAAGTCATTTGGAAAAATTAGAAACGATGAAATGCAAAAAACGGAAAAATGACGAAAATACCCCCGGGTTGCCTCCCGGTTAGCCGCCCATTTTTTATGCCGTTGGCTCGACTTGGACCCCAATTATTTATCAATCTTGGTACTTTGGATCCGTTACTTCCTCCACTTCTTCGTTTTTGACCTGAAATCCTTCATAATAAGGCTTTAAACGATGACCATTCACCTTAAAGATCTTCCCGGTTTTTTCACTTGTGATTTCTATTGCACCATGCTCAAAAACATTAGTGACAACAAATGATCCCACCCAACGGGACCTTAATTTACCAGGAATTAATTTAAAACGAGAGTGGTAAAGTAATACCTTTTGACCTTTTTGAAATACCTTGCGTGAAATCATCTTGTCATGGTATGCTTTTGTTCTTTCTTTGTAAAGAACTTCATTCTCATATGCTTCATTGCGAATCTCCTCAAGCTCTTGTATGTCCAGCTTCCTCTTCTTTCCTGGCTCATTTAAATCCATATTGAATTGCTTGACTGCCCAATAGGCTCTATGCTCCAACTCAACGGGTAATCAACATGGCTTTCCAAAAACAATGCGGTATGGAGACATTCCAATTGGAGTTTTGTATGCAGTGCGGTACGCCCACAAAGCATCATCAAGGCGTGTACTCCAATCTTTCCTTGTTATATTGACAGTTTTCTCTAAAATACCCTTGATTTGTCGATTGCTCACTTCGGCTTGTCCGTTTGTTTGTGGATGGTATGATGTGGAAACTTTATGAGTAACACCATATTTCTTCAAAACACTCCCGAGCATACGATTGCAAAAATGTGTACCACTATCACTGATTAAGGCCTTTGGAACACCAAATCTAGAAAAGTTGTTAGCCTTCAAAAAATCTATCACAACTTTTGAATCGTTAGTACGAGTGGCTTTTGCTTCCACCCACTTAGAAACATAATCCACAGCCAAAAGAATATAAGTAAAACCCGAAGATGATGGAAAAGGTCCCATGAAATCAATGCCCCAAACATCGAAAATTTCACAAACTAAAATGGGATTAAGGGGCATTTGATTCTTTGAGCTTAAAGAACCCATCTTTTGACACTTATCACAGCTTGCACAAAAAACATAAGAGTCATGGAAAATACTTGGCCAGTAAAATCCACTCTCTAATACTTTTCTTGCAGTTCTTTGAGGACCAAAATGCCCTCCACAAGCATAAGAGTGACAAAATGCTAAGATAGAAGATACATCATGTTGTTCCACACATCATCTAATCATTTGATCAGCACAATATTTCCACAAATATGGCTCATCCCATACGTACCTCTTGGCTTCTTTCTTGATCTTGTCTTTTTGTCATCGAGTCAAATCTGGTGGAAATTGATTTGTGACAATGTAGTTCACAATATCGACATACCATGGAGCAACTTTTGCTGAAAATAGGTTCTCATCGGGAAATGCATCATGAATGGGAGTCGGGTCATCGGGAGAAACAATCCTGCTAAGATGATCAGCTACAAGGTTTGACTTTCCGCTTTTGTCCTTGATTTCGATATCGAACTCTTGTAAGAGTAATACCCATCGAATGAGTCTAGGATTCAAATCCTTCTTTGCAAGTAGGTACCTAATAGCTGCATGATCAGAATAAACAATCACTTTATAACCTAGCAGATATTGACATAATTTTTCTAAAGCAAAGACAATAGATAGCAATTCTTTCTCAGTTGTCGAATAATTGGCTTGCGCACTATCAAGTGTTTTTGAGGCATAGTAAATGACATTAGGAACTCGATCTTTTCTTTGCCCCAACACTGCACCAACCGCATGATTGCTAGCATCACACATGATTAACATCAAATCATAAAACATATATAAATTTTACAATTTGATTAACAAAAAATGATAAGAACCCTAATTCATTGATCAACTGAAAGAGAGAACCAATCAAACATATAATTAAGATCAAATCAAAGATTACTAGATGATAACATAAAGTCAAGTTCAAATTACAATCTAACAACAAACACTTAAGAATCCAGAATCAGAATGATTAAGAAATCAGCCACACATATCTAAGTTAAACTACAAATTCAACAACTTTGATCTTTAAATTGACTTACAAAATGCAAATTAAAGTGTTTCCAAATGATCTCTTCAAGCTACCAACTAAAATCTTCCTCTAAGAATCGTCCCTGATGTCCTGGAATCAGTATGAGTCTGTCTCATAGTTTAAAATCCCAAAATTCGTTCATAAAAGAAAATTGTCTTGGAAGTTATACGACAGACACGGCCCCGTGTCAAATTGTGAAGGAATGACACGGCCCCGTGTCATCTAAAAACTTAGAGTATTTCTTCATTCGCAGCCACTGAACGTTGACTAACCGATTGACACGACCCGTGTCAAATATAGACACGACCCGTGTCAACTCTTCTGTGACAAATTCTTGTTTTCTTCAATTCTTCTCCAAAAAAAATCCGAATCTTTGCTCCCGATCCTTTTTCACCATCCCGATTCATCTCCAACCTCCAGAGCCACCTGAAATGGCATAAACATTGTGGAAATAAAGTGTGCCAAGTTTTGTCCCAAAAATAAGTAAATTGCATGGATTATTACTAGATTGAAATGCAAAAGAATGGAAAAAACATGCTTCAATAGTGTATAAAATGCACTTAACAGCCGAGCGTAATCCCAGTACGCGCAACATAGGGTTGAGAATCCCCGATGCATGCGTGGCATCGGAGTACGCCCAGCGTAGAGACCTTGTATGCACAACGTACTCGCTGGCGTTGACTTTTGGTTGACTTTTAGGGTTTGGTCAACTTATGGACTATTAAGGCCATTGAGGGGTGAAATGGTCTTTTACCCTTCTCTGAGTTTGTAGAAGGGTTAGTTTAGCTTCTTGAGAACCGTGATTAATTAGGGATAATCGTCGTATGTGTTAAGCGAAGGCTAGACCGGTGATTTGAGTTCGATATTATCTGATTTCTTGCGAGGTGAGTCTTCTCACTATACTTACCATGAGTGGTATCTTTATGTGACTGAGGTGTCTTATGTGCTTACCTGCGTATTGTGATATTCTACACTATGTCTTTGTGATTTATGCTGAGTATTATTATTATGCGCTTATTGAGTTAGGACCGGAGGGTCCTCTCGAGTTGTGGCACCGGAGGGTCCCCACTGAGACACATTGACCGAAGGGTCGTATTGAGTTAGCCTCGAGTGGCTAATGTGATGTGTGTGGTGTTTTGGGGAACTCACTAAGCTTCGTGCTTACCGTGTTATATGTTATGTGTTTCAGGTACCTCTCAGAATCACGGGAAGGCATCAGCTTAATTGTACACACACACCCGAGTTGGAGATATGTTTTTGTTGGATCCAGGATTTGTGTTATAAACAGTTTTGGGACATGCGTTTTGATAACTTGATGTTGGTGGAATTTTGTGATTTTGAAATGAGATAATTGGGTTTTTAAATGTTTTTTGAAAATGTATGGTGTTACAGTCCGAGTCAAGCATAACGACGAAGTAGCGTAAATATTATTTATGAGAATTTGGTTGAATAACGACTAGGTATAATGTTATCCGAGAGATTTGGCTAGAATAACGGCTAGGTACTAAGTTACCCTAGATATTTGACCAGAGAAACGACTTAAGTATAATGTTTTCTAGAGTCCAGAGTAACGACTAGGTATGATGTTATTCTATCAATGTGAGTCAGTATAACAACTAGACATAATATTATCTTTAAAAGTTGGGCAGAGTATCTACATGGCACAATATCATCCTAATGTTATGAGCATAATTATCTAACTAATATTATAAAATTAGTAATAATTTGAAATATTTATATTTTAACATGTATTCCCCCCGAAAAGGTTTGGAAAATGGGGCCGTGAACTCACCCTTGAAGCGTGCTTTACTAGACTCTAGGACTGCGGCTAGTGGCGTCGGGGGCTCGAGATCGACTGGACTCGAAAGTATAGCTTACTAATAGCTAAAATATATAAATATAGAAATTCCCAAGGGCTTTATAGAGATTTTCGAAGCTATAAACGAGAGAAAGAGAGGAAGAACGTTGTGTGAAAGTGAGGGGGGGCTGCTTTTATATGCAAAATTTTTGGAGTGCGCCCCGTGAAAATGGGAGTGCGCGTTGTGCATTTGGATGGTGACTGGGTGCCATGTGTCGCTTTCCTGGTGGTCCACGTGTTGCCTTCTAGAAGCATGTGCCGCACACCCAGCGTGCACTGTGCCATGCAAAACGTGGATTTTCTTAAATTTCGTAACTTCTTCATACGAGCTCCGTTTTCCACGTTCTTTATATCTACGCGTATCTATCGACGAGTAATACAAATTTCCATTAGGTTGCATTGGCTAATTCTGACTTTATTTTTAGCATTTATTTTTATATGATTTAATGATTTTGCGAAAATCCTATCTCTCTCGTACGGTCTCCGATTTTGACATTATTTTTCTCATAATTCTTATCTAGAGGTGTACCACGATTCTTCTTTTGGTGACTTTAGCTATAATCCAATCATTCTCTTGTTAGCTTTTTGATGTTGTAACTTTTTGTGCACGGCTGACTTTTATAACTTATAAAGTTCATAACTAATTTATACGAGGTCAAATTTTTTATAAATTTTATATTTCCGGGATCGCCTCGACGTGTACTTCCTATATATATATATATATATATATATATATATATATATATATATATATATATATATATATATATATATATATATATATATATATATATATATGTTTTGGTGCACTAATTTTAGCTCGTCGGACGTTTTGGCTGATTTTTCTTATATATTTTAATACGAAATTTTGTATTTTTATCATAGTTTGATAAATATTACGTATTAACTCTATTATACTTGACGTTTGTTACTTTTAGCGATCGGTAACAATTTTCACAATTGTTACATTCTCCCCCGTTTAAGGAATTTTGTCCCAGAAATTCAACTTGTAGTGCCAAACGCGGATGCATTATTGGGAGAATTTTAGTGAATTCGTATTTATATTAGTATCTCTTTTTGTTGTATATATATATATATATATATATATATATATATATATATATATATATATAATTACATAGTTTTTTTAGGATAATTCGGGCAGAGTAACAACTAAGTACTATGCTTATCCTTATAGTTTAGTTTTGTGGAGTGTAAATCGACTCCTTAGGGTTCTCCTTTGAAATGAAGTTTGGAACCGATTTTGATTACATAGTGATGGTTCCCTCAAGCAAGTACTTTCTGATACATAGTGATAGTGACATCAATCAAGTACTTACTGGAACATAGAGTGGTAGTGACATCAGTCAAGTACTTACTGGAACATAGAGTGATAGTGACATCAGTCAATTATTTACTGGAATATAGAGTGATTGTGACATCAGTCAAGTACTTATTGGATCATAGAGTAATAGTGACATCAGTCAAATATTTACTAGAACATAGACTCGGTGGATATAGAATCCCTATGATATTTTGAAAGGTTCTCAAAACCATTCGTTTTAGAATTCTCAAGTGATTCAAAGTGTTCTACTTAATGTTATTTAATAATTTGGCGAATATTGTTACACGCTGCTAAAATTAAGTAGTTTTTCGACCGCATGATTTCTCCCTACTACGGTTAGACTCAGACGAGAGTTGCGTAATAGAGCTAAATCATATTTTCTAAAATTATTTAATTCTAGAATCATGTAACCTATGTATCCTCCTAATAATTAATAACATGTGTTTCTTAGCTTTTACTAGTTTTGTGTTTCAACGAGTGTTCAAATCTAGTGTTCACAAAGTTATATCCTCTTTTTTGTTTGTACGCAAGTTATTTTACGAGGACGTACCAATTTCTAGGAGTGGATCCGGGGCAACGTCTCTCGTGCCAATGAAAAATGCTCTTCCATGAGCATTACCTCTTCTATCTGCCAATCTAGGGCAATTTCTTTTGAAGTGGCCAGCTTCTCCACATTTATAACAGTTGCGATTTCTAATTCTTGGGTTTGTGGCGCGGGTTGGGATCCTATAGGACTTAGCGGTGTGGCCTTTCCTACTGCAATTGTTAAAGATTAGCTCTATGCATGCACCTTCATGGTGATAGTTGCACTCCCTACATAAAGGAAGATCTCCAACATACTGTCTTAGTGGAGTGGGTGATAGGATGGTTGCTAGGTAAACTTTCCCTAAGTCTTGTTTTCTCCTTAGTAGTTGCTCTGAGTCACCATCAGACTTCCTCTTGCTGTTTCTAGACTTTAGAAGGTCAAGTTTCAGGACCATAGTGCCCTAGGTGATTTCCTGACTGGTGATGGTTAAAGGCCAACCTCTTGGCACTATCGTACGTAGTTGGTCTGGATACAATGACCAACCCTTGAATAGGTTGAACTAATCCCCATATGTACTTTCTACATTTTTGTGCTCCGGGGTGACAAGTTGGGGCAGAAAATAACGAGATTATTGGAACGGTTGGTATAACCTGCAATGTTTGCATCTTACATGGTAAGATTCCAGAGCTCTTGCTCCAGTGTTTGCATATCCTCTATAGGGTAGTAGTCATCAATCATTAGCTGCTTTAGATTATCCCAGGAGATGGCATTGGTTGTGATAATACCCATGGTTTTGGAATGGTTGTTCCACCATGAGAATGTTGTATCCTCTAAGGTACAAGCAACAAAACTAACTTTGTAATTTTCAACACAAAAGCTAATCTCGAATACTGACCCCATCTTCTCGATCCAACGATTCGGTCCTACTACTCCTTTATTTCCGTAGAAGGGTTTGGCTTGCAATTCATGAATTCTTATAAGTACAACCCCTTGGATGACCTCTGTTACCACCCTTAGTACTATCACCTTTGGTTCCTCCACCTTGTCCGAATCCGACATTTCTATTGGTTTCAAGGATAGCTAGGGCTTCTGCGACTTGTTGGGTGATCAACGCCTTGATTGTTGTTGTGTCCATAATTACTGGTCCGCGGTTTGGTTATGCCCTAGGGTTCTTTTCTGGTGATTTTCCATATCATAGTTAGTGTAGAAGGAGAGTGTTAGTTGTTGATGATTCGGCTGGCTCTCTATTACTTCTAAGGAATCGTCCTCCTTGGGGGGGGGAGTTTAAAGAAAAATAGAGGTATGAGAACCTCAGGAAAAATAGGTATCCTTGGTCTTAAGAGGGGATGACTGATGTGTGTAAACTCAACTAGTTTTAATCCTACTTTTAATTATAAAATTGACACACAAAGGCAGTGGACCTATCAATTGTGGTGAAGTTAAATAATTAGGGTATCGAACTCAAGGAACGGAAAATTAAAACTAAAAACTAGAATTAACTAAAAACAAGTAATAGAAAATAGGGGTTTCTCTAGTTTTGCAAGACTAGAAACTTAACTAAAACTTAACTACTTAACTAAAAGCTGAAAACACGTAAAAACAAACTAAATTCAATAATCAAAAAGGGTTTTTGTTTAGGTTCAACTCATTTATGTTGGATTAATGTCTAAGTCCATAACTATAATTGGTAAGACTTGACCCGACCCGGCATGGTCCATTTGGGTTGCATGGCATCATGCATTTGGATAGACTATAATGAGAGAAATAACACTTAAGGTTGGTTAATATATTATAAGTTCTAATATATTAATAAGGTTATTTAATTAGTATTGATCAATAATTAATTTGGAATTAATTAAGTGATCAAAAGGAGACTAATTAAATATATGGGTTGATTGTGTAAATCATTCATTCTTATATATGTGGGCTTGTGATCCAAGATTCCTTATGTTGGACTAAGTCCATAGGGTGACCCATAGATACTCCATGGAGGTTAAAATCCATGGAGCATAAGGAATGGGTAAAGTTATGAGTTACATGGTGTAACCCTAATAGCCACCATATAAAAGAATCACATGGCTCAAGAAATCGTGCACTAATGTGTGAATATGAGGGCTAGACGATTTCAAGGAGTGTTCCATTTCTCTCAAGTCATTCCATGTGCATTTGGTGTTGTGTGAACCATTTGAGGTGTCACACTTGGGGCACTAGGCACTCAAGCTTCATGGAGACAAGCTACATCAAACAAAGGTATGTATTATATCCATTTGATTACCCAAGTATCAAGTATTGTATGCTAGATAGGGTAATACCTTAGAAAGTTCATAATTGCATGTATAATAGAGAAAACATAGATCCAAGGTATTTAGGGTTGCATGTACACTTAGGAGTGTTAGAATGCTCAAAACCCATCAGTGGTATCAGAGCCAGGTTTGTTTTCTTGTTATACTTGCAAAATTAGCTGAAAAATCGAATTTTGGAACCCCTGACAGCATATATTCGACTGTTTTGGCTAGAAATGGACTAGGAACATTACCCTTAGATGTTTTTGGACTTATAAACTTGTTTTTGATGTGGTAATGTTCATGCTAATCCAATTTCAAAGATAATTGTCAATAGATTCATGTTTTGTATTAGTTTAAAAGTTATGCTAATTACTTGAAATTTTTTTTGATGTGAATTATCTTTGTTCATATGAGTTTATTAGATTAATAGAAAAGTTAATTGATTATGTGTTTTCAATCCATTTTAATCTAAGAGTTGATTCTAAAGTGTGTTTTTGTAACTTGTCCTCAAATTATATGAAAAGTCACATTTAAGTTTCATAAAACTCATAAAAAGTTGGCAATGGTTACAAAAATGAAGAGTCTTTTCCTCATTAAATGGTTTTATGACTCCATAACTTGTCCTCAAGTTATGGAGGTTCAAGAGTCACTTCATTAAATGATAAAATGTGTAACCTTAATTAGTTCCATAAGTTACAAAAATAAAGAAAAGTTACATTCTTTTATTAGTTTAAAGTCTTCCATAACTTGTCCTCAAGTTATGGAACTTGAAGAGTTTTTTTTTAATTAAAACTACTTTAAACACATAAGTTATGAAATTAATTAGTTTTGAATATTTTCAAAACTTGCCCTCAAGTTTTGGAATTTGTAAAGTTTTCCCCATGAATACTTTAATTCCAAGTTAGCCCTTAGAATTTTAAAAGTTAAAATTCAACCCTTATACTTTATAGTATTATAAGTTAATAATAAATATATGTATAAGAGCAAGTCAGTCTTACCGTTAGTAGGCCTCATTCACGAAGCCGGTCTATAAAGGGGGTATAAGGTTACTGCCTATAAAATGGCAGTTTAATGGGTGTCCACTCTCACCCACCGCTTCCTTGACTGGTGGAGGGTCGTTAGCCGAACGGGTAGGACAAGGACTATAATTCTCCCTTCATTAAAAGTATTAATGATAAATACTAAGTAACTAAACACTTATAAATTCCCAATCTTAGTTACTTAGGAAAATGTGAATAAGGTGCTAATCCATGAAATTACACTTTGCACTTTGTTTAAACCGTTAGTGTAGCGTGTGTGGTTAACCGGCACACTAACCTGGATTTAACAAAGTAGGCAAAGGGTAACTTAATATTTATCATAGTATCGGTGGAGCTCGTGTGGTTAACCGGCACATCGATTGAGGGGTAAATATTAAGGGTACCAAGTATATTTGCATGGTTACTTCACACCTTGTTTTGTGATCCTCGGCATCCCAGTCACAAAACCTGAAGGGCACACTTGAGATTGAAACATGTTATTGAAAAGTTCAATGAATCTCAAAAGATCTAGGAGTTTCAAATCCAATTAAAAACCTAATTACATTATTTCGTTTTTCATGGTGGAAATTGGTAAATCGTCATTTACCTACCTTCAACTATTTTATAACTCGGATTACGGCATCCCTCTTCCAGTTATAAATAGGTTGTTGGATCCTAGACTTAATATTTCATATTGGGTGTTATATTAAGGACTTTAGATCAACTATCTTGAATCTCTCCCAAAAGATGTCTAGTTCAGACATCTATGATCTTCCCAAATCTCTTGGAACTTTACTTCCTCCACCTCCTCCAATTATTCTCCCTAACCCACAAGTTCAAGGTCACTCAAGCCCTAATGGCAAGCAAGGTCTATGTGTGATCACATCTTATAGATGAAGTCACATATTGACAAGCTGGGAGAGTTGGGTGTCAAAGTCTTGAGAAAGTTGGATGTTCAATCACTTTCTAAGTCACATAGTGAGTTCCTTTGGGACTACTATGAAACAGACTATGACATGAACCTTAATGATCATATCTATTTGCTTGGTGCTGCTGAATCAGCAATGATTTGGAACGATAGTAAAGCAAATTTGATTAGAAGATCAACTTCCCAAAAACTTTATGGACAGTGACAATGGTGACACTGGAAATCCAGAAAAAGCATTCTTTTCCCAATGGAAAGGGATTGGCCATAGTCAACCCGGTTGACCAAATGGTAAAGAGAAAGGCTAAGTCTGAGATAGTCCCATTACCAAAGGGTCCATATGTTTATTTTGCCAAAGGAAGGGGCGTTGATTGCAAACCTGCCAAATTTACCTAAGGATGTTAAAGTCAATAAGTTTGACTCTACATCAGGTAGAGCCCATTATCTAACTCTGTTAAGTTCTATTCTGAGATCCTCATTACATGACGTGACTGGGTCACATGTTGATGTTTTAAGAATCAAAGAATAGAGAGAAATCTTAAAGGAAGTATATGTTGATTCTGATCGCGAAGGTGGATTTCGATCGCATCAAAATTTTGAGCAAGGAATAGATAACAACAATTTTCCATGTGGATTGTAAGGATAAGTTTTTCCGCAAAGTTTTAAAATAAAAGAAAATTGTTTGATTTTATTTATTTGAAGTATCCTTACAATGGCATTTGTGGAAAATTGTTGCTTATATGATTCCACTGACAGCAATATTGGAAAATGGATTTGATTCTTTCATTTGTGGTAGTGTCTAAATTTACCAAATCAGGAAAGTTCCTCATCGCCCAAGTTTCAATTGGACCGAAACTTGGAATCATGCAAGTTGAATAGTATGATGAATGAGAACTTTCAAGCATTGGAAAATCAAGACTAATTACTTGTTCACATGGATGTGTGAGTCAAGTGAAGGACTAAAGGGATCGAGTACACATTCTTGTGCACTGGTCATGTCCACCACAAAGCTCGTTAAGACTATTTGATTTACTAAAGTTTAGTAAATATGGTTATACTTACAAGTTTAAGTATAAATCTGAAACATTGGAAAAGTCTCAATGTATGGCGGAACGAATGAGAAGAATCAAATTAGGCAGAAAGATAAAAGTTTTCTCAAATCTGAAAACATGGGAGAGTACTTTAGTACCATGTTTTGTGATCATATTAATGATTTAAGAACCACATCACAATTGATCTTCTAAGGACATCTTAGTGCATTCTTATGACTAAGAAGAGGAGTCATGAATTGTTGAAATGGTTAAATCAAGAAGATGAGTCATACTTCGTTTCAAAACAAGTCTTAGAGTCATACTCCAAGACTATAAGTTGAGTGGCATATCTTAAAGAAAGGTTTATAACACTTGTCAAATGTAAGAGTAAAAGTGTCCTACTCTTGTACATTTGAAGTTGGTAAGTTGTGATGTTTTGGATTAAACAAAGACCAACTAAGGCCAATTGTGTGAAGTGTTTGTCTTGATAAAGAATCTGGACTATCTCTTGAATATTTGGCAAGATAGTCTTATATGTCAAGAGGACAGTGGGAGTCTTAAAGATCCTAAAAAGAATTTCAAGAACTAATCAAGAATAAAACCTGAGGTTCTTCACTAGCACACGACTTGAGGTTTATAACCTATCATGTTGACATATTCTGTGCCCATTCCAGTTAAAGTTGGCTTTGCATAGGAGTTCTGAAAGTTCTCAATTGGTTGCATAACAACTTGGAAGCAATGGCAGACCCTGTACTGCCAGGTGGCAAGAAGTTAAGATTGCATAAGTTCAGTCCATATGAGTTTGGATTTGTCATTATCCTTGTCTTGTGACTATGGTTTTGACGATTCACATGGATAAGAACACATACACCATAAAATCTAAGGGTCATAAGGTTTCTCTCCGATTCATGAAAATGATGGTGAGGAAACACTTCCACCAAGTAGATTTGAAGCAGATGGCAAAAGGTCTAAACAATTGAGACTATGATTACGACATCCCTTTTCAAAGTTCTGAAATTGTTTAGACACACATGCATGCTATCTAAGGAAAGGTGTATGATTTTGATAAAGTTTTATCAAAGCATCTCGTATCAGAAATCTGAACTTTGGTAAGGAAGTCAATAAAGTATTGATTTCTAGAAGTCCAGCTGATTTCTGAGTACATGTCAAAGCTAGTGGGAGCATAAGTGTTATGCTAATAATCATCATGTTAGTGGGAGCATGATAATTATTGTTAGTGTTGCAAGTTAGCAATGTTAATTATAGAAAACAAAAGTTTCAATTCGTGAGGCTGCAGGGATTGAAAAAGTTGTTTTGCTATAATTAAGGGAGAGGATATACTTCATTTCAGTTCTAAAGGCTTATATTGAGACCTTAATCATCTTTAGTCAAGAATATATATATTAATTTCATGTTGGATTGGTTCAACTTAAGGAAATTCTATATATTGCGTTCTCAAAATTCGATTATGATTATGGCATCCCTCTTCATAGTCAAATTTTGAAAACATGGCAAATAAAAATATTGTAGCAAAAGACTGGTCTAGAATCATGTCTTTATGTGAGACATCATGAATCGTGTACCATTTGCTTTGGGTACAGGATCGATTGCATGTGCTATAATATTTGTCATTTCTAAATTTTTCCAAATGCCCAGAGGCATTAAGAAGGGAAAAGGTCTAGAATTGGATATGACTAAAATGATTAAGCAATTGTCGAGGACAATCTGAGGTTTACCAAAGATTGGTTGCTCAGGGACAGTTGGAAGTATAGTGCTAATTTTGGAAGGACCATATTGACATATTCTGAAAAGAGGCATCTCTTATTCAGAAGTGATAGTTAAAATGAGAATATGGAGTTGTCTCCATAGGTGGAAGTTATCTGTGTAAGATTAGAAAACTTAATGCAAGAAGCATGTCCAAAGCAATGTACTTTGAATATGAGGCTTAGTTTCCATGGAGTTGATCTCCATTGGAATACCTTATAATGACTGTTGACAAGTCTTTGTGACTTTGTACATATTCATTACATGAGGGTCAGTGCATATAAGTTTAAAATCTAAACAGATTTCGATAAATGATAGGAATTTGAAATTCTCACATTTTTCGATAAGGATTTGGGAGTGTGAAATTAGAATCATTGAAATTATGTTCAATTGGTTTATTTCACAAAGTAAGGATCATAGACAAACATAGAGTGCATACTTGGTGTATGGCAAAACTATTGTTTAAGAAAAACATAGTGTGCATGCTTGGAGCATAGGACAACTAGTGTTTTTAATTCAAGTATAAAGTTGATAAAACCGAAACAATGAATAATGAGTAATCAGTATGGTGATAAATAAAAGTGTTTATTTATATTCATAGGGTTTGATACCATATTTGATTCATTTATTCTTGTGTTTCACTTTGCATGTTTTGACTTCCAGAATAACTAAGTCGCTCTTCCTGAATGATTAAGTTATTCAAACCATCCACAGTCGGTCATATGTTGGAAGTAGATATGAATCAAGACTGTCATGGGTTGGTTTGTAGAGGTCCAAGTTGGTGGACAAAGTGGTGCTACAACACTCATGAGTGCTCATAAGTTCTGAGTATTGGATTCAACCCACGCTCATTTGAATCACTTCATGGCTTTTATCACGAGCGATCATGAGACGATAATATCTTATATTCTTCAAACCTAGAGATATGAGTTGTTACTATGAGTTAGTTGTACATTGATTGCACGAAAACACATTCGGTAACTCGATGTTATAAAACGTGCCTTTGTGTATGATTCAACAAGTAGTAGAACAAGCCATATGAGTCGAAGTTTATCCATTCCTTTTACCTTCGGGATAAAAGCGATATATGTGGGCCCCTCGATGATTTAAAGATGATACATGTGAGTGCTTGGCCAAGCCAGGACTGATTTGATTTGTTCAATCAGTCAGTCATCATGAATCGGAAATCGGGAAACAACAAATGGACAGAGAGAATGATTGATAATCCATGTCTCAGTCCATATGATATCTAGAATGGAGGAATATATGATCCCTTATCTAATGGACAAGTCATTGACAACGGTCAGAGTTCATCGACAAGGTCAGAGTTCGACAGAAGCTTTTGAGAGCTACGATTGCTTATCGGTTCCTGAAGTCATACGCAATAATAGTTTTAGACTTATCCAAGTGGGAGACTGTTGGATTAATGTCTAAGTCCAAAACTATAATTGGTAAGACTTGACCCGACCCGGCATGGTCCATTTGGGTTGCATGGCATCATGCATTTGGATAGACTATAATGAGAGAAATAACACTTAAGGTTGGTTAATATATTATAAGTTCTAATATATTAATAAGGTTATTTAATTAGTATTGATCAAGAATTAATTTGGAATTAATTAAGTGATCAAAAGGAGACTAATTAAATATATGGGTTGATTGTGTAAATCATTCATTCTTATATATGTGGGCTTGTGATCCAAGATTCCTTATGTTAGACTAAGTCCATGGGGTGACCCATGGATACTCCATGGAGGTTAAAACCCATGGAGCATAAGGAATGGGTAAAGTTATGAGTTACATGGTGTAACCCTAATAGCCACCATATAAAAGAATCCCATGGCTCAAGAAATCGTGCACTAATGTGTGAATATGAGGGCTAGACGATTTCAAGGAGTGTTCCATTTCTCTCAAGTCATTCCATGTGCATTTGGTGTTGTGTGAACCATTTGAGGTGTCACACTTGGGGCACTAGGCACTCAAGCTTCATGGAGACAAGCTACATCAAACAAAGGTATGTATTCTATCCATTTGATTACCCAAGTATCAAGTATTGTATGCTAGATAGGGTAATACCTTGGAAAGTTCATAATTGCATGTATAATAGAGAAAACATAGATCCAAGGTATTTAGGGTTGCATGTACACTTAGGAGTGTTAGAATGCTCAAAACCCATCAATTTACTCCTATGGTTAATTTTTATGATAATATAATAGATTAATTATTATTGGTTACCGACTCTGGTGATTAGATTCGCATTCGCTATTACTAATCCTTAGAAAACATACCAATTCAAACAATGGCCAGTTGATTAAACTAATAGATTTCCTAGGTTGATTATTCGGGTTAAATAAGACTTGTAGCTAGCTAATTAAATTTGGTGATTCAATTAACTTCTTGTTGATGGTGTATCATACAAGCTCACACATTAATTTACCCATTCTCTAATTAATCCTAGTTTCATGTTCATTATTCCTAGGCATATAGTATTGTGTTCACATAAATTATATGAGATAAGCAATTAAGAGATGTTCATGCAGCTTAATCACTTAGCAATTAACAGAAAATAGTTATGGTTAATGCATAAGAGTCTTTAACAAGCTTAATTTAACAATATCACCAACTAACAATTAATCAAAAGAGTAAATTAAACCATAGGAGCAAAATTGTCTTCCCCAAACAGAAACTAACGAAATTAGTTCATGATTTCAGTGTATGAAAGCTTAAAAACGAATTCAAATAAACCTAACATAATTCTATTCAAAGGTAAAGTGGAAAATTAAACCTAAAGTGCCTTAATCTCTTAAGAATGAAGGATTAGGGTTCTTCACACGTTCTTCTGATCTCCAGCAAGTTCCTTAGTCGCCAAGTAAGTTCTCCAAAAAACCAGAGAGTCCTCAATTTGGGTTTGTGAAGTCTATTTATAGTTTTCTCAAAACAGGGGCTACTCGTCGAGTCCCCCTTGAGGAATACGTATACGGCAAGGACTCCACGTATCGCTTCGCGAACCTTCGTGTCTACTCGTCGAGTAGACGACCCTACTCGCCGAGTAGCTTCAGAATTAAGCCTTTTTCTTCTTTCTTCCATTCCCGAGCTTTCGATCGTGACTCCTGCTTCCTTTTGCTTCCGAGCACGACTTCTGGACTGAAAATATAATTCAAACATTATTAAGTACCTTTTGTCCATAATATGCGAATAATTAGCTAATAATTGATAAAAATCTATACTAAAAATATGACTAAATATGCAAATATCAAAATACCCCACACTTGACTTTTGCTTGCCCTCAAGCAAAACTGAAATTAAGCATACTAATATCACATAATACAATCCCAAACAAACCTAACCATTATGCCAAGACCGCAACACATGCTTTTGTGTCTAAATTTTTCCTAAATGACCCCCCTCATCCTAAATACTCACAATCCTCATAAACACTCGCCCACTTCTTTTGAATAATGCTCATTTTATGCATCCCTCCGAATCCATCCGCAGAAAACCTCCTAGTCTCAAGGTGTTTTTGGTTGAGCAACCCAAGCATACATATTCTAAAAATTACAATTTTCGATACCAATATGGATCTTTTTGGAATTCTTCACTTTCTTGATAATTTGAACTTTGATTTCTTTGAATTCTTCAAATTTGCCACCTTTTTGATTTTTCTTTGATTTTTGGGTATCTTCAACTTTTGAACTTTTGGAATTTTGATCTTTTGATCTTCACTTTAACTGCTCCAAAATTTCTTCAAAATTTTCTTGTAATTCTCACTTTTTTTTACATGTAACTAACTTTTTTTTCACTCAAAACCTACATGCTTAAGCAGGGGCACTCAACTTCAACCTTTATTGATTAAAGATAAAAATTTTCCTGGATACATTTCTGTACACGATGCTAAACATATTGCATCCCTCAAACTAAGCGTGATTATGTTTTTGTCCCATGATTTCTCTAGAATAAAGGGGGCCACAAATGCACTAGAACGTATATAGGCTCAACTAAACATTTGGGTCTTCATACAATCATCAAATGTAACACTAGCATGGAATCCTAATTGTTTTTACCAAAATTTTCTAAATTAACCCCTAGCAATTTTAAAATTATACCTAGAATTAGGATTCTAATCTTACTAATTTAACTAATATAACCAACCCCCTACCCCACACTTAATTTATGCAATGTACCCATTGCATATTATGCATGATAAAGAACAATAAAATGAAGAAGGAATTGGAACAAACTCCCCTGGGATAGTAGTCGCGAGGTTGATATTCTTCAATTTAGCTCCATCTTCAACTGACTTTAGACATAGGAACAGCTCATCCATGCCTTGGGGTCATATCTTGTGTGGGAAAGCTCCAAAAATGCAGGAAAGATACTCGGAAATCTTCAGGAATCAAACTCTAAGGAATATGAGCGAGACCCGTAGTGAATATGAGCAGAATATAAGCCTTGAGAATGAAAAAGTGATAGACTCGTCGAGTCTATACGGAAGCTCGACGAGTAGCAACGTATCAAGCAGAAAAATCGTGGAATTGAACTCGGACTCGTCGAGTAGGTAATGTGCACTCGGCGAGTCCATTGCTGAGTGAGAAATATAAATATTCTGCTTTTGGGTTCCATTTCTGATATGGCTGGGTATGATAACTCAGTGTGTTTTCTTCATTTTCTTCAACAAATAACACTCTAAGACCCTCCTTGAGAACGGACTCGACCCTAAACTCATGCACATTCTCATCTAGACCCGATCCTCACTCTAACCTTGACAATTGAGACTCTTGCATGCATCCAATCCTTCAATCTAAAAAGAAAACAACCACAAGTGATAAAAGAAAACAAATTCCTACTTAAACATCCTACAAGTTCAACACCCAAAACAAAGAAAAGTAAATAGTCTTAAACATCAAAAACACAATAAAATAAAGCATCAATCCTCCTCCTCGTCTTCATCTCCTCCGGCTCCACTTCCGCCCGCTTGGGTTCTTCTCGCTTGCACCCTTTCATCCCAACTGGACACATACGGGAATCCGGGCCTTGGCGCAAAATGCATTTGCTCAAATAAATAAGCAAATGACTCATTGACATAGTTCACGCCCCGCCCGAGGTCGTCTTGGTACCTTCGCAGCTCAACATTATACCAATCCATAGGTAGCTCCTCATCCACCGGAATAACCGGTGGGTCTTGTGGCACCCACTCTCTCCTTTGTCTCACCCTCCTTCCTGGTTCTTCTGGCACTAACGGTTCATCATCATTTGGAATACTAACATGCCCCCCTCCATAATCCTCAATGATCCTAGCCCTCCTGAATAATGTTGTGCTGAAGGGAGGAGTAGGAATCATAGTCAATGCCCGTGCCTCTTGTCGGTCCAAAATACCATAAGTTCTTGCAAGCCTTGTAACAAACATGCCACCATTGATTTTTGAAGTCACCCGCTCTTTGACTGCCCCCTCTGCCAAGTATTTTGCCATGCAATATGGCAAATTGCAAAATACATTAGGAGTGATAATACTCCACATGTAAAAGATGTCGAGAGTGGGGACTTTATCTGTTGGATAAGGTGTCTAAGTCCATAACTTATTTGGTATATACTTGACCCGACCCGGCATGGTCCATTTGGGTTGCACTTCACCCAAACTGTTTATGGATAATTTTATGAGAATTGTATACTTACGATTTATTAATATATTATAAGTTATATTAATATAAAGTCATGTTATTTAATTAGTTTTAATCTTGAATTAATTATGAATTAATTTAGTGATTAAAAGGAAGACTAATTAAATCATGGGCTATTATATTTATATGGTGTGGGCTAATACTCATTTGTTAATGGGCTAAGCTTATGTGGAAGTCCATGGATGATCCATGGAGCTTTTAACCCATGGATCCTTGGAAAGGAAAAGACATGGGTTATTAGGGTTTCACCCTAACCATGCACACTATATAAACAAGCTCATGTTGCATGAAATACTACCCTAGTGTGTGTGTAATAGTGGTGGCCGATTTCTAAGTGTTAGTATACTCTCTCATACATTTTCCAAGTTTGTGGTGATTTGCGATTTCCATATGAGGCATTCACATTATTGGTGCTTGGATCTCAAACCCCAAGGAATCAACAATCAACAAAAGGTATGTAATTCATCTAGTCCTTTTATGTTTAAAAGTACCCCATGCCATGCTAGATAGGTTATAAACCTTGGAAATTAATATTTTGCATGTACCTTAGACAAACATAGATCCAAGGTTTATTAGGGTTGCATGTACACTTAGGAAGTGTTAGAATGCTCAAAACCCAACAGTGGTATCAGAGCCTAGGCTTGTTTGTTTGATACTTGATGCAAAATAGTGATAAAAAGTCGATTTTTTGCTGTCTGACTGATGAACTCGCCGAGTCCATGGGGGGACTCACCGAGTTCATGTGTAAACTCATCCTACTCGCCGAGTAGGTTCGTGCACTCGGCGAGTAGAAGCCTCAGAATGCAGCTTTTCGACTTTTGCTACTGGAAATGGACTAGAAACATTACCCTAAACTGTTTTGGTGTTTTAAAACTTGTTTTAGTTGGTATAATGGTAGTTCTAATCCATTTACAATAGCTTATATCAAAATTTCATGCTTTGTATGTGTTCATATAATTGTTGAAATTTTGATGATCATGTTCATGTTCTTATGAATTTAGAAGATGATAGGAATTATTTGCTGAATTGTTTAGGATTAATTCTTGATCATTTATGTGTTTTAATGGAGTCCATAATTTGTCCTCAAGTTATGAATATCCAAAGGTCACTTCTTTTAAACACACACTTAAAACACATAAGTTACATAAAATGAAGAGTCTTCATTTTTATGAACCTTTAATTCATAAGTTATGAAATGAAAAGTTTTGGATAGTTACAAAACTTGCCCTCAAGTTTTGGAATTTGTAAAATTTCACATACTTTAATAAACTTTAATTCCAAACCCTTAGAGTTTTAAAAGTTAAAATTCAACCCTTATACTATTTATAACATTAATGGTTAATTATTATATATATGTATAAGATCAAGTCGTTTTACCGTTAGTAGGCCTCATTCATGAAGCCGGTCTATAAGGGGGGTATAAGGTTGTTGCCTATAAAATGGCAACTTAATGGGTGTCCATTCTCACCCACCGCTTCCTTGATCGGTGGAGGGTCGTTAGCCGAACGGGTAGGACAATGACTTTAAATTCTCATTAAAAGTATAATGAATATTATAAAGTAACTAAACCTTTTATAAATTCCCAATCTTAGTTACTTTAGGAAAATGTGAATATGGTGCTAACCCATGAAATTCACACTTTGTACCTTACCAAGTCGTTGGTGGAGCGTGTGTCGTTAACCGGCACACTAACTTGGACTAGTAAGGATCACGAAGGGTGACTTAATGTTTATCATAGATCGGTGGAGCGTGTGTGGTTAACCGGCACATCGATTAGGTGATAATATTAAGGGTACCAAGTGAGTTTGCATGGTTATTCACACCTTGTTTTGTGATCCTCGACATCCCAGTCACAAAACCTGAAGGGCACAATCGAGATTGAAACATGCCATTGAAAAGTTCAATGAATCTCAAAAGATCTAGGAGTTTCAAATCCAATTAAAACCTAATAAATTATTTCGTTTTTCATGGTGGAAATTGGTGAATCGTCATTCACCTACCTTCAAATATTTTATAGCTTGGATTACGGCATCCCTCTTCCAAGTTATAAAATATTGTGTTGGGTCTTAGCCTTAATATTTCATACTGGGTGTTATATTAAGGACTTGAATCAACTAACTTGATTTTCTCCCATTGTAGATGTCTGGTTCAGACAACTATGATCTTCCCAAATCGCTTAAAACAAGCTTTCCTCTTGAAGATGATGTCCCTCAACATCATGCTTCACTCCCCCCACCTCCTCCATTTATTCTCCCTGACCCACAAGCCCAAAGACTTGAAAGGTTCAAGATCACTCAAGCTCTACTAGAAATGAAACATAAAGATGGAAGACCTGTGTGCACTCATGTCTTAGGAATGAAGTCACACATAAACAGGTTGAGAATGTTGGGTGCTGTTATTTCAAGGAAGTTCGCTGTTGACTGGGTTCTTCAGTCACTTCCTGAGTCGTATGGTGAGTTTATTAAAGACTACCATATGACAGATCCTGACATAACCCTAATAGATCTTTCTTATTTGCTTGTTGCTGCTGAATCAGCAATGATTTGGCGCAATGGTCAAGCAAATATTGATGGAAAATCTATTTCTCAAACTTCCATGGACATGGACAATGGTAACATTGGAAGTCCAGAAAAGCTTTCTCGTCCCAATGGAAGGGGATCGGCCTTGGTCAACCCGGTTGACCAAAAGGTAAAGGGAAAGGCTAAGTCTGTGATTGTCTCGTGTACCATTCCCAAAGAGTCTATATGTTTTTATTGTCATGAGAAGGGACATTGGAAGCGAAGCTGCCCTGAATACCTGAAATATTTGAAAGCAAGTAGAGACAAAATGTTTGACTCGGCTTCAGGTAAGTCCACTATCTAACTTTTTTAAAGTTCCTAATTGTTGATTCTTATTACATGATGTGACTAGGTTGCATCTTGATGTTTAGCAGGATCGAGCAAAAGGAAGGTTAAAATAAGAGTGTGCTGAATCTGATCACGAAGATGGATTTCTATCGCATGGTTCGAGGATCGGATTTTTGAGCCACTACTTAAAAGTTATGATAGATTGCTAAGAAATATGTAATAGCATAGTTTTCATTTAAAGTTGCATTGTAAGGAATATTTTTCCGCATTTTAATAAAGAAATAAAAGTTTTGTTTAGTTTATTTTATATTATATCCCCTTACAATGGCATTTATGGAAAATTGATGTTTGTATGTTTCTAGCAATATTGGAAATATGAGTTTGATTCTCTCATATGTGGTAGTGTCTGAATTTACCAAATGAGGAAAGGTTCTCATCACCCAAGCTTCAGTTAGACAGAAACTTGGAATCATACAAGTTGTATTGTATGATGAATGAGAATTTTCATCTTTGTAAAATTGAGACTAATTCATTGATCACATGCATATGTGAGTCAATTGAAGGACTAAGGAATTAGGTACACTGGGTGTGTGCTGGTCAAGGTCCACCACAAAGATCAATTCGTCATGATTTACTAAAGATTAGTAAATATGGTTATACTTATAAGGTTAAGTATAATTCTGTAACATTGGAAAAGTTTCAATGTATGGCAGAACGGATGAGAAGAATCAAATTTGGCAGAGAGATAAAAGTTTCTCAAATCTGAAAAGATGGGAGAGTACTTTAGTATCATGTTTTTATGATCATCTTAATGATTATGAAACCATATCACAAATTCATACTCTAAGGACATCTTAGTGCATTGTTATGACTAAGATGAGGGGTCATGAATTGTTGGAATGGTTAAAATCAAGAAGATGGATCATACATGTTTTTATGATCATCTTAATGATTATGAAACCATATCACAAATTCATACTCTAAGGACATCTTAGTGCATTGTTATGACTAAGATGAGGGGTCATGAATTGTTGGAATGGTTAAAATCAAGAAGATGGATCATACTTCGTTCCAAAACAACTCTTAGAGTCATACTCCAAGATTGTAACATTGAGTGACATAAAGTAAGGTTTAAAACACTTATCAAATGTAGTGTAAAATGTTTTCTACTCCTGTACATTTGAAATTGGTAAGTTGTGATGTCTTGGATAAGACAAAGACCAACTAAGACCAATTGTGTGAAGTGTTTATCTTAATAAGAATCTGCACTATCCCTTGAATATTTGTTTTGTCAAGGAATGGTTCTTGACTAGGGAAACTTATATGTCAAGAGGACAGTGGGAGTCTTAAAGATCCTGAAAGGATTTCAAGATTTAATCAAGAGTAAAACCTGAGTTTTATCACTAGCACACGACTTAAGGTTTGAAACCTATTAAGTTGACATAATTCTTGTTTCTGTGTCTGTTCCTATTAAGTTGACTATGCATATGAGTTCTGTTAGTTCTAAACTGTGTGCATAACAGCTTGGAAGCATTGGTGGGCCTTGTGCTACCAGATGACAAGAAATTAAGATTGAACAAGTTCAATCCATGTAAGGCTGAATTTGTTACTAACCTTGTCTTGTGATTATGGTTTTGACAAATTCACATGGATAGGAACTCATACACCATAAAATCTAAGTGTCATAAGGTTTCTCTCCGATTCATGAAAATGATGGTGAGGAAATGCTTTCACTAAGAAGATTTTAAGTAGATAGCAATTATGATGTTTGCATTCTCAAAGTCGTTAGTGGAGCGTGTGTGGTTAACCGGCACACTAACATGGACTTGTGAGAAATGGCAAAGGTCTAAACAATTAAGACTATGATTACGACATCCCTTTTCATAGTTCTGGAAATTGTTTAGACACACATGTGAGCTATCTAAGAAAGGGTGTACGAATCTAAATTTCAGAAGTCCAGCTGATTTCTGGAAATATGTTAGAGCTAGTGGGAGCATAAGTGTTATGCTGATAATCATCATGTTAGTGGGAGCATGATTATTATGTTTAGTGTTGCAAGTTAGCAAT
Organism: Lactuca virosa; assembly: GCF_052849685.1. NCBI lineage: Eukaryota > Viridiplantae > Streptophyta > Magnoliopsida > Asterales > Asteraceae > Lactuca > Lactuca virosa. The sequence continues at coordinate 64,762,387 of NC_136426.1, read as the reverse complement.
GTTAATTATAGAAAAACAAAAGTTTCAATTCGTAAAGTTGTAGGGGTTGAAAAAGTTGTTTTGCTATAATTAAGGGAGAGGAAATTATACTTCATTTCAATTCTAAAAGCTTAGATTGAGTTCTTAATCATCTTTAGTCAAGGATATATATATGAATTTTATGTTGGAATGGTTCAACATAAGGAAATTCTATATATATTGCGTTCTCAAATTCGATTATGATCACGACATCCCTCTTCATAGTCGATTTTTGAAAACATGAAAAATAAAAAAAAAATATTGTAGCAAAAGACCGATCCAGTATCAGGTCTTTATGTGAGACATCGTGAATCGTGTCCCATATGCTTCGGGTATAGGATCGGTCACATGTGCTATAGTATTCATCCTTTCTAAATTTTCCAAATGCTCAGAGCATTAAGAAGGGAAAAGTCTAGAATTGGATAAGACTAAAATGATTAAGCAATTGTCGAGGACTTTCTAAGGCTCACCAAAGATTGGTTGCTCAGGGACAGTTGGAAGTATAATGTTAAATTTTGGAAGGACCATATGGATATATTCTGAAAAGAGGTAGCTCTTGTTCAGATATGATAATCAAAATAGGAATATGGAAATTTTCCATATTGGGAGTTGGATATTAAGAATCTATGAGAAAGTTAGAAACTTTTATGCAAGAAGGATGTTCAAAGCAATGTACTTTGAATATGAGAGTTCGTTTCCATAGAGTTGATCTCCTTTGGAATCCTCTGTAATGACTAGTGACAAGGTTTTGGTGACCTTGTGCATAATCATTACGAGAGGATCAGTGCATATAAGTTTAAAATCTAACAGATTTTTGGTAAATGGTAGGAATTAGGAATTCTTACATTTACAATAAGGATTTGGGATTGTGAAATGAGCATCATTGGAATCATGTTCAATTGATCTATTTCACAAACTAAAGATCATAGACAAACATAGTGTGCATACTTGGAGTATGGCATAACTATTGTTTAGAAAAACAAAGTGTACATGCTAGGAGCATGGGACGACTGTTGTTTTTTGTTCAAGTATTAAGTTGATTAGTTGAAACATTATACAATGAATAATGTGTAATCAATATGGTGATAAATAAAAGGTGGTTTTATTTATATTCAAAAGGGTTCTGAGACCATATTGGATTCGATTATTATTGTGTTTCACTTTGCATGTTTTGACTTCCAGGATAGCTAGGTTATTCTTTCTGAATGACTAAGTTATTTAAACACTCCACAGTCGTTCATATGTTGGAAGTAGGTATGAATTCAGACTGTCATGAATCGAGTTTGTAGATGGCTAAACGTGTTTAGACATAGCAATGGTTGCTACAACATTCATGAGTACTCATAAGTTATGAGTATTGGAATTAACCCACGCTCACTTGTATCACTTCATGAAATTTATCTCGAGTGATCGTGAGACGGTAATATCATATAAGTCTTCAAACCTAGAGATATGAGTTGTTACCTATGAGTTGGTTGTGCATTGATTGCACGTAAACGCATCAGTAACTTGATGTTATAAAACGTGCATTTGTGTATAATTCAACAAGTAGTAGAAACAAGTATATGAGTCGAAGTTTATCTGTTCCTTCTAGTCCTTGGAGGATTAGAAGCGATATATGGGCCCCTCGATGATTTTGTTTTGACCTATGTACCGGGCCTGGTCAGAACCTAATTGATGTGTTCAATTTAGTTCTTTGTCAAACAAATCGGAAATCGGGAAACAAACTGCTGGACAATAAGTACGACGTTGTTCCATGTATTTGTCCGGCTGATATCATGAGAACAGAGGATTATATGATCACTTATCTAAAATGGCGCTTCATAGTTCAACAGAGTTTTCGAGAGCTACGATTGCTGGTTGGTTCCTGAAGTAACATACGCAAATACAGTTATTAGACTTATCCAAGTGGGAGACTGTTGGATAAGGTGTCTAAGTCCATAACTTATTTGGTATATACTTGACCCGACCCGGCATGGTTCATTTGGGTTGCACTTCACCCAAACTGTTTATGGATAATTTTATGAGAATTGTATACTTACGATTTATTAATATATTATAAGTTATATTAATATAAAGTCATGTTATTTAATTAGTTTTAATCTTGAATTAATTATGAATTAATTTAGTGATTAAAAGGAAGACTAATTAAATCATGGGCTATTATATTTATATGGTGTGGGCTAATACTCATTTGTTAATGGGCTAAGCTTATGTGGAAGTCCATGGATGATCCATGGAGCTTTTAACCCGGATCCTTGGAAAGGAAAAGACATGGGTTATTAGGGTTTCACCCTAACCATGCACACTATATAAACAAGCTCATGTTGCATGAAATACTACCCTAGTGTGTGTGTAATAGTGGTGGCCGATTTCTAAGTGTTAGTATACTCTCTCATACATTTTCCAAGTTTGTGGTGATTTGTGATTTCCATTTGAGGCATTCACATTATTGGTGCTTGGCTCTCAAACTCCAAGGAATCAACAATCAACAAAAGGTATGTAATTCATCTAGTCCTTTTATGTTTAAAAGTACCCCATGCCATGCTAGATAGGTTATAAACCTTGGAAATTAATATTTTGCATGTACCTTAGACAAACATAGATTCAAGGTTTATTAGGGTTGCATGTACACTTAGGAAGTGTTAGAATGCTCAAAACCCAACATTATCGTCATCCTTTCGCATGTTTATAGAGCTTGCGATCAGACGATGTATTAAGCGATGAATCGGGGAACGGATGCTCCCCTCTTGGGTGGATGAAGGAATGTAAACCCGGTTGGCAATGGTGGTCCACCAAGTAGAGGCAACCACATCCTCGGGCAAGTCTTTGCGGCACTGCTCCAAGAATGACTCAAAAGTCTCGGACATGATCTCATTCTGATCATAAATACCAAGCCTCCATGCCAGCCCTACCATGCTGCACTGGCGAAACTCTCCTCCAAGGCAGAATGAAATAATATTCGGACTATAGTAGTCATCACCACCCCGGAAAGAGATGGTGGCAAAGAACTCCCAGCACAACTCTTGATACACGGGTTCTTGAAGCTTGAACAACCGACTCCACCCGTCACAGATTATTTGTACCCCATTAACTTCACAAGACTTGACCAAATAATGGTTCAGCGCTTCTTCCAACCCAGTTTGCCCTATCCAGGACCAGTCCAACTCATTAGGAACATATATTTCCTTCTGCTTCAAAGCCTCCAGCTTGCTTTTTGTTCGTGTAAGTGAAGACTTGTTGGTCATGCTTAGAAAAGTCAACCATGGGATGTCCCCATAACCGCCTCCTCGTGAGCTTTGACCACTCCTAGACATGGTTCCTGCACAACAGAGAAACAAGAAAACCACAAGCAAAATACCGAAAATATTAAAAATGGCAGAATACTGCGCATCAGCAGCATGGACTCGCCGAGTCCACGAACTGCTCGGCGAGTAGGACGAACTGCGGGAGTCCAAATCTGTTCTGATGAAATTAACCAGCAAAATCCATAAATTATTGCAAGGGTTTGCTTCGGAATGTTCCAGGAGCATATGATTGTAAAAAATTACGTCTAAAACGTCCTAATTTGTCAAAAATCAAAACCCTAAAATCCAAGTTTTCCCAAATTCGGGATTTTCCAGAAATTAAGGGTGATATTTCACCAAAGATCGAAAATTGTAAAGGATTAAGAGCTAAAGTTGTTACATTGTTGGTTGAATTCGTAAAAGAAGAGAAGATTCAAGATGAAGGCTTGAGAGAGTGCACGTTGAGTATGGGGGTGGCGGCTCGTATGAATGACTGCAAGTGTTTGCAATTTAGGGTAAAAACCCCTCTTTTACAGAATGTAAAATAATTTTTTTTTCGGGTAATATGTGGACTCGTCGAGTAGACGGACCTACTCGGCGAGTAGATGCCTGATTCAACGATTTTTCGGGATTTGTGACATGGACTCGCCGAGTAGACTTAGAGACTCGTCGAGTTTTTCATTCTGTGAAAAATTTGAGTTTGCAAAATAAAATGTATGCCACCCCACACTTGAGCATTGCTTGCCCTCAAGCAATCATTTTAAACACAGAATAAGATTGATAAAAACAAATCCTAAGCAAAATGAAAATAAAAAACGAAAAAGAGAAGAAAAATAAAGCAAACTCTAAACGCGGGTTGCCTCCCGGAAGCGCTTCTTTTTAAGGAGTCATTAACTGGACTCCTTCCCGCTTACGTTTCTGTAATCCCTTCCATCAGCAGCCCTTCTTCAAGTTCTTCATTTCTCGGAATTCGTTCTTCATATCTTTTCACCCTATGACCATTGACCTTGAAAGGAGTTCCATCTCTTGATATTAGCTCAATAGCTCCATGTGGAAAAATTTTCTTTACTATAAATGGACCATCCCATCGTGTCTTAAGCTTGCCCAGAAATAGTTTGAGCCTTGAATTGAAGAGTAACACCTTTTGTCCCTCTTTAAAGTCTTTATTACCTTTCAATCTTCTATCATGCCAACTCTTGGTCTTTTCTTTGTAAATTAAGGAACTAGTGTAAGCTTCATTCCTAAGCTCTTCCAAGGCATTCATTTGCAATAACCGGTTAGTTCTAAGTTCAGCCAAATCAAAATTGCACACCTTTAATGCCCAATACACCTTGTGCTCTATTTCAACCGGTAAGTGACAATTTTTTCCATAGACTAGCTATATGGTGTAGTACCAATAGGTGTCTTAAAAGCTGTTCGGAAAGCCCAAAGTGCATCATCTAATTTTTCCGACCATTCCTTCCGATTACCTCCAACCGATCTCTCTAAAATTCTTTTTAACGCCCTATTTGTTACTTCGGTTTGGCCACTTGTTTGTGGATGATATGATGTTGAGAACCTATGTTGCACCCCATATCTTTTTAATACTTTGGCCAATTGATCATTTGCAAAATGAGAGCCCCGGTCAGTAATGAGAGCTTTAGGAACTCCAAATCTTGAGAATGATTTCTTTAAAAATCGTACCACCACCCGAGCATCATTTGTCACACCCCCAAACCAAGGATGGCGGAAACGTCCGGGGGTGGAGGACTTCATGTATAGTATCATAACAACAATTGTAATAGTAATTGAAGCAAACACAACCAACATATATATAATTGAAAAAGTGACATCATTGTATGAATTACATGTTTACAAATCAATTACAATATGTTGACAAAATATGAAATAGTAGACGCCTTAGCGCCCCATCCTCAAAAGCACTTGGTTACCTGTTTAATGATTTCCTGAGAATACAAGTTGTTTGAAAAAGTGTCAACACAAAGGTTGGTGAGTTCATAAGTTTTTGTTTGGTATTATTAAAAGCCTTTCGTTTGTAAAAGTAGTATTTGTGTTAGAAAATCCAATATTTTCCTTAATGTGTAAATGTAGTCTTAAAACCCAAAGACCGAAATGTACAAGTAATTTGTCATATTTATAGTAAAACAATACAAGTTTAAATCGACATAAACTCGTTAAATTTTAATGAAGTTCCCGTAAATTCCAATGTTTATTAATACTTTATGTGAGTTTATTATAACCATACTATGACCAAGGTTGCCTAAAACGACGTTCTTCAGGCGTCGGAAATGTTATGACATTTGTCACCCCAGACCTATCGGTCTAACTGTTGCATGCAGTTTAGGTGTGGGTTTGTCAAACCCAATATAGATCTATACACAACTATCACGCTCTCCCTCAAGGAGACTCTGGTTACAATACAGGACTTAATGGTAATTTGAAGTAAATGTCTCACAAAGTCATTAACGGAATTACGTGTTATGAAAACTTGGTACCGTATGGCCGTACCTTGCTTAATGAAAATATCCTTTGTATAAATGTACCCTTTTTAAATGTATGTGTTATGTAATGTATCATAAACTATACCTATTATAGTTTATCAGCCAAGGGTAGTACGTAGTAATGTATGCAAACTATATTCAAAATAGTTTATTAAATGTTTGAATGTATCGGTTGTACTTTGATTATAATCACTTGTTATTCTTTATATTTTATATGTCCAAATCCATTTGTAAACTGATGTGTGTCAAAATATTAAGATAAAATGTCATATATTGCAATAACATATAATCACATAAAGATATACACCTTGCTCAACATGTTACAAGGTGAAATGAAATTGACAGCAACTTTTCGTTGAATACAATTTCTGTTACTGTTCTTAGAAAATTTATAGAAAAATCATCAAAGCTCCAAATCCAAATCCACAAATTATGAGAGTTTGGAATATGAGTCTAGTTTGTTCATAAATTTTATCATGATTTTTAGTGATCTCTAACAGAGGTCAAAATGTCCATAATCACAGGCTGGTCCAGGTTTGCCTCTGAAATGATAGGCAGTTTTGTAAAAATCACCATAAATTGTAGAAACATCATATGGAGATGTGCAAGTAGCCATTTTAAAGCTAAGAGTTTGAACTACTTGCACCTGGAATAGTTTTGAAAACTAAAATATTTAAGTTGACCAAAACAGTCCGTGATTAAAGTCCATCTTTTCTGATGTAATCTGTTAGAAAAAGTTTAATTGTGTTCTTGATGATTTTACTTGTATTCCCCCCTTAAAACTTAAGAAAACATGTAAATGTAGGGGTATGAACTCACCTTATGTGATTTCAGTAGATGAAAGTGAGATAGAGGAAGTGTTCAACCCAAGAACACTAAGAAGATGTCTTGATGATTCGAGAATCTAACACCGAATAAGATGGAATTTGTGTAAGATATCAATGATTTGAGTAGAATGGAGTTTAATAATTATGTGAATGATGAAGATACTTACTAATTGAAGGAATAAATCCCTGGAGAAAGCCTTGAAGTTCTTGAAGTTGAGAGAAAAGATGAGAGAATTTTGGAGAGTGTCCTTTGGTTGCTAAGTGTAGAATGAAAGAACTTTATGGAGAATGAGGAGAGAGGATCAATCCTCCAGCTCTTAGAACGTGGGAAGAGCTGGAGATTGGGTGTAAAGGTCCACTAAGGTGACAAGGAGTAGTGGGAAAGAGTGGATGATCATAGAGTGAGGTGGTGGTGGCTTGCTTTTGTCATAAAATAAGGAAAAACAAATATTCCCTCAATAATTAGTCCAACCACCAATTCTTTTAATACATTTTTATAAAAACCCTGGAGATTTATATATTTTGGGGCCTTAGTTTATAAAATAAAGTTTTGGGTGAAAATCCCACGTTAAAATAATGAAAAACGGAGTTAAAACGAAGTCGTAGTCGAAAAACCGGTAAAAAGGGGCCGTCTTTGGGAGAGATTTGGGAGAGATTTCAAATAGAAAGAGATAGAGTGAAAACGATTTAGAGAGGTTTCGTTTGTGATTAATTTGAGTGTCCGGCTTCACAACGCAAGGTTCGTAAACCCCGTTAAACCGTGTTTTAGTGTCGTACACAATCCCGATGATTGTGCAATAGTGTTTTATCGCTTTGGTTCGTTGTTTAGCACTGTTAAGGCTAAGGAAAATCAAACACATGAACTTTCCAAATGATGATTTCTCATTAAAATAGCGAATTGTATAGTGATTACATAACGTAAACCCTAACATACAAGGGTTATTGGAGTTGACCGGTTTGACTTGTTGACTTTGTTTGACTTTGACTTGACCGAAATTTGACGGTTGTCACATCATCCCCCCGTTAGAAGGAATTTCGTCCCGAAATTTTCATTTTGACTGGGATTTCAAGAGTTTGGGAAGAGATGTGGATACTTTTGTTTCATCTGATCCTCGCGTTCCCAGGTGAATTCGGGTCCTCGTTTAGCGTTCCAACGGACCTTCACGATGGGAATTCGACTTTGTTTCGTTCGTTTGATTTCCCGATCCATGATTTCGACTGGTTCCTCCACGAAGTGAAGATTTTCGTTAACTTCGATTTCGTCGAGTGGTATTACGGGTGTCTTATCAGACAAACACTTCTTTAGGTTCGACACGTGAAATGTGGGATGTACTTTGTCGAGTTCCTGAGGTAATCGAAGTTTGTATGCTACTGGCCCAATCCTAGCAAGGATTTCGAATGGCCCGATGTACCTTGGATTTAGTTTCCCGCGTTTGTCGAATCGTATCATTCCTTTCCAAGGGGAAACTTTTAGTAGTACACGATCACCCACCTGGAATTCCAAGGGTTTGCGTCGTTTGTCTGCGTAACTCTTTTGCCGATCGCGAGACGCTTTCAGTCTTTCTCGAATTTGAACGATCTTTTCTGTGGTTTCCCTTATGATTTCAGGGCCAGTGAGGGTGCTATTAGAGACTTGCCCTCTAGCTAGCTGTGTATCCCCCACCTCAGCCCAACACAGGGGTGATATGCATTTGCGACCGTAAAGAGCTTCGAATGGAGCCACTTTGATGCTAGTATGATAGCTGTTATTGTAGGAGAATTCGATAAGCGGTAGATGGGTATCCCATGCTTTACCGAAGTCTATCACACAAGCTCTTAACATGTCTTCCAACGTTTGAATGGTTCGTTCGCTCTGTCCGTCGGTTTGTGGGTGGTAGGCCGTACTCATGTCAAGCCTAGTTCCCAATGATTTTTGTAGAGACTGCCAAAACCGTGAGGTAAATCTACTATCTCTATCGGAGATAATGGATATCGGCACACCATGGAGTCGTACAATCTCTTTGATGTACGTTCTAGTCAGCTTCTCCATCTTGTCGGTTTCTTTTATCGGTAGGAAGTGTGCTGATTTGGTCAATCTGTCTACGATTACCCATACGGTGTCAAGCCCGCCCGATGTCTTAGGCAGCTTGGTTATGAAGTCCATGGTTATTCGTTCCCACTTCCACTGAGGTATATCCGGCTGTTGTAATAGCCCGGATGGTTTCTAGTATTCGATTTTGACCTTGGCGCAAGTCAGACACTTGCTCACATAGGTAGCAATCTCAACTTTCATGTTCGGCCACCAGTATAATTTCTTGAGGTCCAGATACATCTTATCCGACCCGGGATGGATGGAGTATCGAGTCTTGTGTGCTTCATTCATGACGACGTCTCGGAGTCCACCGAACTTCGGTGTCCAAATCCGGTTCATGATATAACGTGCTCCATCATCCTTGACTTCTAAGTTTTTATCCATTCCCCTTAATGTCTCTCCTGCCACCTTTTCTGGTTTCAAAGCTTCCAGTTGAGCTTCCTTGATTTGTATGGTCAGGTGGGAATGGATTGTCATTGTTAAGGATTTTACTCGGCGGCCCGAGTACTCCTTCCGGCTTAGAGCATCGGCCACTACATTGGCCTTGCCCGGATGATAACGAATTTCGCACTCGTAGTCATTCAGCAACTCTACCCATCTCCTCTGTTGCATGTTGAGCTCTTTCTGATTGAGGATATGCTGAAGACTTTTGTGATCAGTGAAGATAGTGCATTTCGTGCCGTAGAGGTAGTGTCTCCAGATCTTCAAAGCGAATACTACTGCTCCTAATTCCAGGTCGTGGGTAGTATAATTAACCTCGTGCGTCTTAAGCTGTCTTGATGCATACGTGATAACCTTCCCTCTATGCATGAGCACACATCCGAGGCCTTGATTCGAAGCATCACAGTACACTACGAAGTCTTCGGTTCCCTCTGGGAGAGACAAGATCGGTGCGCTGCATAGGGCTTGTTTTAACGTTTGGAAAGCAGTTTCTTGTTTATTTTCCCACTTGAATATCACACCTTTCTGCGTCAAGGTGGTGAGTGGTTTCGTAATCTTGGAGAAGTTTTGTATAAATCTTCGGTAGTAGCCAGCAAGCCCAAGGAATTGTCGAATTTCGGTTGGCGTCTTGGGTGCTGACCAATTCTTGATTGCCTTGATCTTGGAGGGATCCACATGTATGCCTTTCTCACTTACCACATGGCCAAGGAAATCCACTTCTCTAATCCATAATTCACACTTAGAGAACTTAGCATAAAGCTTCTCCGCTCTTAGTGTCTCTAGCACTTGGCGTAGATGTAGGCGATGCTCTTCTTCGCTTCGCGAGTAGATCAAGATATCGTCGATGAATACGATTACAAACTTGTCTAGGTAGGGTCGACACACTCTATTCATTAGGTCCATGAATACCGTAGGTGCGTTTGTTAAACCGAAGGACATCACCACAAACTCGTAGTGCCCATAGCGAGTTCTGAATGCAGTTTTGGGAATATCTTCTTCTTGAACTCGTAGCTGATGGTAACCTGACCTTAGGTCGATCTTTGAGAAGAAATTTGCTCATTGGAGTTGGTCGAAAAGGTCATCGATTCGGGGTAGAGGATATCGGTTCTTGATGGTGAGTTTGTTTAGTTCCCGATAGTCGATGCACATGCGAAAGGATCCGTCCTTCTTCTTTACAAAAAGGACTGGTGCTCCCCAAGGTGAGAAGCTTGGTCTGATGAACCCTTTGCTCAAAAGCTCGTTCAACTGACTGGACAACTCTTGCATTTCTGTTGGTGCGAGGCGGTATGGAGCTCTGGCTACGGGGGTAGCTCCGGGTATTAAGTCAATTCTGAAATCGACTTGTCGTGCGAGTGGTACACCAGGAAGATCTTCTGGGAACACATCCGAGAAGTTACACACTTCGGGGATGTCTTTGATGTCTTTCACGTCTTGTTTCTTGTCTACTACGTGGGCCAAGAAGGCGTGGTACTCCTTCCGGAGATACTTTTGGGCTTTGATGCATGAGATGATTTGTAAATTCGCACTAGGTTTGTCACCATAGATGAGAAGGGTTTCGTCATTTGGTAGATTGAGGCGAACGGCCCTTTCGTAACATAGAATGTCGGCACGGTGAGGAACTAACCAATCCATCCCGATGATTACGTCGAAGCTTTTTATGGTGACCGGCATCAGGTCAATTTTAAATGTATGGTTGTCTAGAGTGAGAGTACACTCTGAGTATATATCGCTAGTGCGTTCTACTTTCCCATTTGCCATTTCTACTACATAAGTATCCTTTAGTTCTTGGGGATTTTGTTCAAGTAATTGTTTATATTGGTGGCTCACGAAACTCCTCTCCGCTCCACTATCGAATAGTACGCATGCATAAGAGTTATTAAGGAGAAACGTACCGGTAACCACCGCGGGATCCTCAACTGCTTCCCCATGTCCTATTGCCAGAATTCTTCCTACTCCACCAGCATTAGGGGCTTGTGCTTTGGGGCAGTTTCTTTTGAAGTGACCGGCGTCTCTACAGTTGTAGCAGGTTCGGGTTGCCCCCGTACTGGCGACTTGGTTGATTGGTCGAGCCGACGCTTTACAAAAATGAGCAGTGTGCCCCTTCCTGTCGCAGTTGTTACAGTGCATCTCCCTACAAGCACCATTGTGGTGAAAGTTGCACTTGTTGCACTTAGGTAGGGTTCCAGCATATGGCTTCGGTGGTGCTGGAGTGGTAGCAGTAGTGGCAGCATTAGTGGCAGCATGGACAGCAACAGTTTGTTGCTTCTTAGCGGGGTCCTGTGCTGGTTGGCTTTTCTTTTGGTTCCAGAACTTCCTTTTGTTGTTTCCCCCTTTTGATTGATTAGTGGTGGTGGTTGTGGTATTATGACCGGCTCGGTGGTCAACAAGTTGTTGTGCCAGCTCCCTGGCACTGTCAAAAGTAGTTGGCCTTGAAGCCAGGACACTACTTTGCACTTGGGGAGACAGTCCCCAAAGGTATCGCTCCACCTTTTTCTCCTCCGGAGTAACCATTGTTGGGCAGAGGAGAGCCAATTCATTGAATCGGGTGGTGTAGGTTTCAAGGTCGGAGCCCGTCATCCTAAGGTTCCAAAGTTCTTGTTCCAGCTTTTGAATTTCACCTCTCGGGCAGTACTCCTTCATCATCAAGGTTTTTAGTTCTGCCCAGGATATGGAGCTAGCCACTTCGAGAGTAAGTGAATTAATCCGACAGTTCCACCAAGTAAGGGCCCGGTCGGTGAAAGTGAAGGTTGCGAACTTAACTTTGCTCGCTTCGGGGCAAGAGCACACTTGAAAGACTACTTCAGTCTTTTCAAACCATTGCATTAAAGTGATGACTCCCCCGCTCCCATTGAAGTTGTCGGGTTTGCCATTGGTGAAGTCTTTGTAGGAACACTCTCTTGTACGCCACGTACTGTCTCCGTGGTTAGAGTTTGTAGCACCCGATCCAGAACCACCAGCTCTGTTTGTCCTTATCTGCAATATTGCGGCTGCTACGGCTGCTGTTACTGCAGCCTGGAACATCGCAGGATCAAACTGTGGAGGCAGCGGTGGAGGAGGTGTTGCTGTGTTGCCGGAAGGTCTTGGTCTTCTCCTTGGCGGCATGGTTCTGTCATAAGTCGTAAACCAATGTACTTTTAGTAAAAGTATATTTATAGGAAGAGAAATTTTTTATACATAAAGTATATTATTACGTTGTTTTCCGGTATGTTTACGATACATACGATTTTATACTTTTAATTGACCCAATACATTGGGTTATGAGGTAAAATGAAAGTATAAAATATTTTATTTGAGTTTCCTTGTTTCCAAGTATATGACTGTTTGTAAAAGTTTTACATATACTAATTTAGTCGGGACATAATTAATATATTATATTTTAAAATGATCTTTATCGGTTACTTAATTAGTTGCAAAGTGCATACCAGTCATATGTGATTAAGATATAATAGTCCTTCGAATAGATGACCCTAACTCCAAGACCACAACCAAACAAGGACAGGAAGTGAAACAAAGATACATAAATTCTAAGTCTATAGCATCTTAGTTACATATGACCTTAGCGCATCCACTTAGCAGCTATTGATCTATAAATAAAGACCTATTTAATTCTCAGATAATTTATTATAGTAACACAAAATACTCCTATAGTATTTGTAAATGTTTAGTTTTGAGTTCTTAAAGTATCCTTTTGTAGTGTGTTATTAGGTTTGTTAGATTTGTTGTCCATCCTGACCATCCCCCGGTATATGCAAGTCAATTTCCGGACAGATATAGTTGATCAGGCTATATCCTTCCCAGATTTAATCCACATATACTAAGGCATACTCAAAATGTTCAACTCTTCTTCTTTTGCTTTATGTTTTCGCTAGTTATGATACCATGCGAGCATGTAATGTATGTATGTATACTTTAATCAAGAAAATCATTTATTTTCTAAGAGTATATTTATTTGAAAAATGCACAAATCAGAGACTATTAGTCCCAATTGTGTTTATAGTTTGTATATCTTATGTGGTTTGATATACTTAATTTACTATAAACTGTGCTCTGATACCAATCTGTCACACCCCCAAACCAAGGATGGCGGAAACGTCCGGGGGTGGAGGACTTCATGTATAGTATCATAACAACAATTGTAATAGTAATTGAAGCAAACACAACCAACATATATATAATTGAAAAAGTGACATCATTGTATGAATTACATGTTTACGAATCAATTACAATATGTTGACAAAATATGAAATAGTAGACGCCTTAGCGCCCCATCCTCAAAAGCACTTGGTTACCTGTTTAATGATTTCCTGAGAATACAAGTTGTTTGAAAAAGTGTCAACACAAAGGTTGGTGAGTTCATAAGTTTTTGTTTGGTATTATTAAAAGCCTTTCGTTTGTAAAAGTAGTATTTGTGTTAGAAAATCCAATATTTTCCTTAATGTGTAAATGTAGTCTTAAAACCCAAAGACCGAAATGTACAAGTAATTTGTCATATTTATAGTAAAACAATACAAGTTTAAATCGACATAAACTCGTTAAATTTTAATGAAGTTCCCGTAAATTCCAATGTTTATTAATACTTTATGTGAGTTTATTATAACCATACTATGACCAAGGTTGCCTAAAACGACGTTCTTCAGGCGTCGGAAATGTTATGACATTTGTCACCCCAGACCTATCGGTCTAACTGTTGCATGCAGTTTAGGTGTGGGTTTGTCAAACCCAATATAGATCTATACACAACTATCACGCTCTCCCTCAAGGATACTCTGGTTACAATACAGGACTTAATGGTAATTTGAAGTAAATGTCTCACAAAGTCATTAACGGAATTACGTGTTATGAAAACTTGGTACCGTATGGCCGTACCTTGCTTAATGAAAATATCCTTTGTATAAATGTACCCTTTTTAAATGTATGTGTTATGTAATGTATCATAAACTATACCTATTATAGTTTATCAGCCAAGGGTAGTACGTAGTAATGTATGCAAACTATATTCAAAATAGTTTATTAAATGTTTGAATGTATCGGTTGTACTTTGATTATAATCACTTGTTATTCTTTATATTTTATATGTCCAAATCCATTTGTAAACTGATGTGTGTCAAAATATTAAGATAAAATGTCATATATTGCAATAACATATAATCACATAAAGATATACACCTTGCTCAACATGTTACAAGGTGAAATGAAATTGACAGCAACTTTTCGTTGAATACAATTTCTGTTACTGTTCTTAGAAAATTTATAGAAAAATCATCAAAGCTCCAAATCCAAATCCACAAATTATGAGAGTTTGGAATATGAGTCTAGTTTGTTCATAAATTTTATCATGATTTTTAGTGATCTCTAACAGAGGTCAAAATGTCCATAATCACAGGCTGGTCCAGGTTTGCCTCTGAAATGATAGGCAGTTTTGTAAAAATCACCATAAATTGTAGAAACATCATATGGAGATGTGCAAGTAGCCATTTTAAAGCTAAGAGTTTGAACTACTTGCACCTGGAACAGTTTTGAAAACTAAAATATTTAAGTTGACCAAAACAGTCCGTGATTAAAGTCCATCTTTTCTGATGTAATCTGTTAGAAAAAGTTTAATTGTGTTCTTGATGATTTTACTTGTATTCCCCCCTTAAAACTTAAGAAAACATGTAAATGTAGGGGTATGAACTCACCTTATGTGATTTCAGTAGATGAAAGTGAGATAGAGGAAGTGTTCAACCCAAGAACACTAAGAAGATGTCTTGATGATTCGAGAATCTAACACCGAATAAGATGGAATTTGTGTAAGATATCAATGATTTGAGTAGAATGGAGTTTAATAATTATGTGAATGATGAAGATACTTACTAATTGAAGGAATAAATCCCTGGAGAAAGCCTTGAAGTTCTTGAAGTTGAGAGAAAAGATGAGAGAATTTTGGAGAGTGTCCTTTGGTTGCTAAGTGTAGAATGAAAGAACTTTATGGAGAATGAGGAGAGAGGATCAATCCTCCAGCTCTTAGAACGTGGGAAGAGCTGGAGATTGGGTGTAAAGGTCCACTAAGGTGACAAGGAGTAGTGGGAAAGAGTGGATGATCATAGAGTGAGGTGGTGGTGGCTTGCTTTTGTCATAAAATAAGGAAAAGCAAATATTCCCTCAATAATTAGTCCAACCACCAATTCTTTTAATACATTTTTATAAAAACCCTGGAGATTTATATATTTTGGGGCCTTAGTTTATAAAATAAAGTTTTTGGTGAAAATCCCACGTTAAAATAATGAAAAATGGAGTTAAAACGAAGTCGTAGTCGAAAAACCGGTAAAAAGGGGCCGTCTTTGGGAGAGATTTGGGAGAGATTTCAAATAGAAAGAGATAGAGTGAAAACGATTTAGAGAGGTTTCGTTTGTGATTAATTTGAGTGTCCGGCTTCACAACGCAAGGTTCGTAAACCCCGTTAAACCGTGTTTTAGTGTCGTACACAATCCCGATGATTGTGCAATAGTGTTTTATCGCTTTGGTTCGTTGTTTAGCACTGTTAAGGCTAAGGAAAATCAAACACATGAACTTTCCAAATGATGATTTCTCATTAAAATAGCGAATTGTATAGTGATTACATAACGTAAACCCTAACATACAAGGGTTATTGGAGTTGACCGGTTTGACTTGTTGACTTTGTTTGACTTTGACTTGACCGAAATTTGACGGTTGTCACATCATTAGTGGGTAATGCTTGTGCCTCCGCCCACTTAGACACTTAATCAACTGCCACCAAGATATATTTATTTCCTTTAGACATGGGAAAGGGTCCCATGAAGTCAATCCCCCACACATCAAATATTTCACACACTTGGATGCTATGTTGGGGCATTTCATTTCGGGATGATATATTCCCCGCTCTTTGGCATGAGTCACATTCCTTGACATATTGAGCAGCATCCTTAAAAATTGTAGGCCAATAGAATCCAATATCAAAAATCTTCTTCGCGGTGTAATGTGCTCCATGATGTCCTCCGGCGGGTCCACTATGGCAGTGTGCCAGAATTTCTTGACTTTCCTTCCCGAATACACATCTTCGTATCATTCCATCCGCGCAGCTTCGGAAAAGGTATGGCTCGTCCCAAAAGTAGTATTTAATTTCCGAAAAGAATTTCTTCTTTTGTTGGCGAGTCAAATCTTTTGGGATGTATTTGGTTGCTAAATAATTTTCTATATCCGCAAACCATGGCACTTCTCCCGCTACTACCAAGATATACTCATCGGGAAAATCATCCCCAATTTTATCTTCTTCTAACTTCTCCAAAAGTGGGTTCTCTAGTCTTGATAAGTGATCGGCAGCTACGTTTTCTATTCCCTTTTTATCGCGTATTTCGATATCAAACTCTTTTAGAAGTAGAACCCAACGTGTCAATCTAGGCTTCGCATCTTGTTTGGCAAATAGATACTTCAACGCGGAGTGATCGGTAAAAACGATTGTCTTGGATAAAACTAAGTATGGCCTGAACTTGTCAAAAGCGTATACCACTGCTAATAGCTCCTTCTCGGTAGTAGTGTAGTTCTCTTGGGTAGGATTCAATGTCTTGCTTGCGTAGTAGATTGGTTGAAAATGTTTATCAACCCTTTGCCCTAAAACAGCACCCACAGCATAATCACTAGCATCACACATTAGCTCGAAAGGAAAATTCCAATTTGGTGCTATCATGATAGGAGTAATGGTTAAATTTTCCTTTAGCAAATGAAATGCCTCATGACATTCCTTGGAAAAATCAAATGGGGCGTCCTTCAAGAGTAATTGAGTCAAGGGCCTAGCAATCTTTGAAAACTCTTTAATAAATCGGCGATAAAATCCCGCATGGCCTAGAAAGCTTCTTACTCCCTTGACATTTTTTGGAGGTGGTAAATTGGCTATCGTATCAACCTTTGCTTTATCCACCTCTATCCCCTTCTTAGAGATCGTGTGACCTAACACAATGCCTTCCTTCACCATAAAATGACACTTCTCCCAATTGAGAACAAGGTTGGTCTTCTCACATCTTGCTAGCATTAGATCCAAGTTGGACAAGCAATCTTCAAAAGAGGACCCAAAAACCGAGAAGTCATCCATAAAAACCTCCATAAACTTTTCGATCATATCATGAAAGATAGCCATCATGCACCTTTGGAAAGTAGCTGGTGCATTGCATAACCCAAAAGGCATGCGTCTATATGCAAATGTTCCACTCGGGCATGTAAAAGTGGTCTTCTCTTGGTCTTGTGGGTCGATTGGAATTTGAAAGTACCCTGAAAACCCATCGAGAAAACAATAATAAAGATGACCGGAAAGCCTCTCAAGCATTTGATCGATAAAAGGCAATGGAAAGTGATCCTTGCATGTGGCCTCATTTAGCTTCCTATGGTCGATGCAAACTCGCCACCCGGTTACCGTCCTTGTTGGAATTAATTCGTTGTTTTCATTAGCCACTACCGTCATACCTCCTTTCTTCGGAACCACTTGGACCGGACTCACCCATGGGCTATCGGAGATTGAATAAATGATTCCGGCATCTAGTAATTTCACCACCTCCTTTTTCACAACTTCTTGCATGTTCGGGTTGAGTCTTCTTTGGCGTTGTACTACAGCTTTTGATCCATCTTCTAAGTTGATTTTGTGGGAATAATAGGCCGGATTAATTCCCTTTATGTCGGTTATCTTCCATGCTATAGCACCTTGCCTCTTCTTTAGTACACCCACAAGGCTCTCCTTCTCATGTTTAGCCAAATCAGCAGCTATAACTACAGGTTTTTGCTGGCCATCTTTAAGAAATGCGTACTCCAAGTGATCTGGTAGTGCCTTGAGCTCAATTTTTGCGTTCTGAATGCTGAACACGTCGAGTCCAGTAAGGGGACTCGTCGAGTCTGGTGTAATATCCGCGACTGTTCGGGGTTCTTCGAATGGACTCGCTGAGTCGGTCGAGGCTACTTGGCGAGTCGAGCTTTCTGCACTTCCGATCAGATCGTTATAATCAGCTTCCTCGAGCAGTCTTTCTAATTCCAGCAGGTCCCTTTCAGCATCAAACTCTTCTTCAAATGAGACGGTGGACTTGCTTGGTTTTTCTTCATTCCAATCTTCCAACAATTCTTCCAACATGTCAATCGAAAATGCTGTGTCATCGCTACTCCTTGCATGCTTCATGGCTTGATCAACTCCGAAAGTGACTGATTCGTCTCCTACCCGAAGGGTAAGTTTAGAATCTCGCATATCGACGATAACACTTGCTGTATTAAGAAAAGGTCTTCCTAATATGATCGGGACTTGGGGATCCGCTTCCATGTCTAAAATTATAAAGTCCGCGGGGAACACGAACTTGTCCACCTTCACCAAAAGATCTTCACAAATTCCCCTAGGAAATGTAACCGTCTTGTTTGCTAGGTGTATTGCCATACGAATGGGTCTTGGCTCGGGAAGATCTAACTTTTTGAAAAACGAGTAAGGCATGAGATTTACACTTGCCCCTGAATCAACTAATGCATAAATGGTAGCTAAGTTTCCAAATTGGCAGGGCAATGTTAAACTTCCCGGATCCCCTTTCTTTTTAGGAAGTTTGTTCAACATAGCAGCTGAACAGTTCTCGTTTAGGACCACCTTCTTCACTTCTTCCATCTTCCTTCTATTAGTTAGAAGCTCCTTGAGAAATTTGGCGTATTTTGGCATTTGAGCAACCGCTTCTATGAATGGTAAATTAATTTGAAGAGCCTTTATGTGTTCTAGAAACTTCTGGTAGTCTTCTTCATTCTTTTCTTGTCTAGCTCGGGCTGGATATGGCAGTGGAGGCTGATATGGCTTAACAGGAGGCTTAATTTTCTAATCAGGTGACGGACTCGTCGAGTCCATATCCTGGACTCGGCGAGTAGAGTCTGGGTTCAATTGGGTCTGATTTTGGTTCTGCCCTTCTGCCTCCTTCTCTTGTACCAGCTTCGGATCTTCGTTCTGAATAGGGGCCAGAGGGGTTATAATCTTCCCACTCCTAGTTGTGATAATGTTTATATGTGCACCTTTTAGGTTACTTTCGGTATTGCTCGGAAGTCCACCCGGTCTTCTCTCATTCACTTGTTGTACAAGTTGCCCCATCTGCTTTTCTATGTTGAGAATAGATGCTTACTGATTCCTAAGCAAAGCTTGTTGATCTTTCATCATAAGTTGGTGTTCTCTCAACATATTTTGTTTATCTTTAAGTGTAGCATCGGTATCATTGTGTCGTTTCTCGGATGCGGCTACGAATCTTGTAAGCATGTCTTCCAAATCTGATTTCTTTTCGTGTACCGGTTCCTCCTTTTGGTAGAAACCTCTATCTTTTTGCTTATACTTTTCTTCCCTTGTCTTTTTGTACTCATCATATGGTAGCCATTCTTTCCTTGGTTTTCGCCAATTATCATCAAGCCTATCACCACTTGAATAGCACACTTGTACCTTCCGGTTCCCATTCTCATCAAGATCACAATCTTTTGTAAGGTGAGGCCCTCATCCTACCCTAATAGCATGGATGGATTGGTCCATCTTAGTCATTCTTCGGTCCATGCTTTCCAACTTTGCCATCATTGCTGCCATGTCATGGGTAATGGAATTCACCGCCCCTCGAGTCAAGTCATTCCTTGGGTTATGGTATTCTCTAGAGTGCTTAGAGAATTCTTCAATTAGTTCTTTGATCACCGGGAGTGCCTTCTTTGTGAGGGGTCCTTGCGAGTCAAGGAGCTGCCTAGTTGTTACATTGACTCCATCATAGAAAATGGAGACTTCTTGTTGGCTATTAAGATCATGATGTGGGCAATTCCTTAGTAGACTTTTGTATCTCTCCCATGCCTCATAAAGGGACTCTCCAGCTTGTTGTTCAAAGTTGGCAATAGCTTTCTTCAACTTGGCTATTTTCGAAGGTGGGCAAAACTGGTCAATAAATTCTTCCTTCATCTTAGCCCATGTAGTGATGGATCCGGGAGGGAGTGACTTGAGCCAATCCTTTGCAGCACCTTTGAATGTAACTGGAAGCATACGAAGCAGTTGGGTTTCGCGAGGCACATTTGGAACATTAAAATAATCATCTACATCATTGACTTCATCCAAGTGTTTATAGGCATCTTCGTGGTCTTTTCCGTAGAAGGGGATCTCCTTGAGTTGAGCAAGTATGTGACCCTTAAGCTCAAAAGTGGCAGTCGCAGGAATTGAGGGTTGCACAAGTCCTGAGCCGGTATCATCTCGTATCCTCTTCTTCCATTCGCCCATGGGAACTTCATCGATGTTCGCCATGGTGTTGTCAAAGTCACCTTCTAGATCGCTACCTTCTTCAAATTTGCTTTCTTCCCTTTCAGACTCGTTCACGATGTCTTCCTTGATTGGGTCTTCGTTTGCCAAGGAAGAGGTGCTGGATGCTCCCGATTTGCTGCTCTTTTTCTTGCTAAAAACGGATTTGAGATTCTTCAAAGGTGAGTTCTTTGAAGAAGCGGATTCTCCAACGGCTTTTCCTTTGTTCTTCTTTATAGCGGACTCCGGGTTTTCAAGTGGAGGAACCAAAGACGTATTGGATCCTCGGGTCATGTAACAACTGCAACCAAAGTAAGAAAAACGCGTAAAAAGAACAAAAAGAAAATAAAAATAAAAACTGTGAAACAGCGATGGGCTCGCCGAGTAGCTTCGACTGCACTCGGCGAGTTCAAGGCAGAAACAGAAAAAATACTAATTAAATTTCGAAAACAGAAAACTATTAAAACTAATCCTAATAACTAAATTACCTAAAAATAACTTTGTGCAAGATAAATCTCACACAAAAGATTGATAAAACTAGAAATTAGTGCTAATTTTTGAACCGTTCCCCGGCAACGGCGCCAAAAACTTGATGTGTGTAAACTCAACTAGTTTTAATCCTACTTTTAATTATAAAATTGACACACGAAGGCAGTGGACCTATCAATTGTGGTGTAGTTAAATAAGTAGGGTATCGAACTCAGGATACTCCATGGAGGTTAAAATCCATGGAGCATAAGGAATGGGTAAAGTTATGAGTTACATGATGTAACCCTAATAGCCACCATATAAAAGAATCCCATGGCTCAAGAAATCGTGCACTAATATGTGAATATGAGGGCTAGACGATTTCAAGGAGTGTTCCATTTCTCTCAAGTCATTCCATGTGCATTTGGTGTTGTGTGAACCATTTGAGGTGTCACACTTGGGGCACTAGGCACTCAAGCTTCATGGAGACAAGCTACATCAAACAAAGGTATGTATTCTATCCATTTGATTACCCAAGTATCAAGTATTGTATGCTAGATAGGGTAATACCTTGGAAAGTTCATAATTGCATGTATAATAGAGAAAACATAGATCCAAGGTATTTAAGGTTGCATGTACACTTAGGAGTGTTAGAATGCTCAAAACCCATCAATTTACTCCTATGGTTAATTTTTATGATAATATAATAGATTAATTATTATTGGTTACCGACTCTGGTGATTAGATTCGCATTCGCTATTACTAATCCTTAGAAAACATACCAATTCAAACAATGGCCAGTTGATTAAACTAATAGATTTCCTAGGTTGATTATTCGGGTTAAATAAGACTTGTAGCTAGCTAATTAAATTTGGTGATTCAATTAACTTCTTGTTGATGGTGTATCATACAAGCTCACACATTAATTTACCCATTCTCTAATTAATCCTAGTTTCATGTTCATTATTCCTAGGCATATAGTATTGTGTTCACATAAATTATATGAGATAAGCAATTAAGAGATGTTCATGCAGCTTAATCACTTAGCAATTAACAGAAAATAGTTATGGTTAATGCATAAGGGTCTTTAACAAGCTTAATTTAACAATATCACCAACTAACAATTAATCAAAAGAGTAAATTAAACCATAGGAGCAAAATTGTCTTCCCCAAACAGAAACTAACGAAATTAGTTCATGATTTCAGTGTATGAAAGCTTAAAAACGAATTCAAATAAACCTAACATAATTCTATTCAAAGGTAAAGTGGAAAATTAAACCTAAAGTGCCTTAATCTCTTAAGAATGAAGGATTAGGGTTCTTCACACGTTCTTCTGATCTCCAGCAAGTTCCTTAGTCGCCAAGTAAGTTCTCCAAAAAACCAGAGAGTCCTCAATTTGGGTTTGTGAAGTCTATTTATAGTTTTCTCAAAACAGGGGCTACTCGTCGAGTCCCCTTTGAGGAATACGTATACGGCAAGGACTCCACGTATCGCTTCGCGAACCTTCGTGTCTACTCGTCGAGTAGACGACCCTACTTGCCGAGTAGCTTCAGAATTAAGCATTTTTCTTCTTTCTTCCATTCCCGAGCTTTCGATCGTGACTCCTGCTTCCTTTTGCTTCCGAGCACGACTTCTGGACTGAAAATATAATTCAAACATTATTAAGTACCTTTTGTCCATAATATGCGAATAATTAGCTAATAATTGATAAAAATCTATACTAAAAATATGGCTAAATATGCAAATATCAATGACACAACTTGATCTTTCATTGGAAATGGTTTCGTTACCTTGTTTCTAAGATCTGCCATTCTCGCGCGATGACCATGTTATCTTTCCTTGATAGTGATGGTTTAAATCATTTGGTTCGAAGTTCTATGGGATTCTCAAGGGTTTAGTCTATCAATTTTCATATCTAAGTTTAGTTGTATGTCGGTCTAACCATAATTAAGCATAGGTGTACATGCTATCCCTAGTTGTGGTTTGGCCTAAATATTGTGCTAATATTAGACATTGTATTTGACCTAAACTCTTGTGTTTGGGTTCTTATAGATTTCTTTTGTATATATTTAGGTGTTTTCTCATCGAGGGACTGAGTTTATATATAACTCTATATCTGAAGTCTGTTTGTGTGTTTTATTAATTCTTGTTTTGTACCTCAAAACTATCAAGTAAGGATCGGCCAGGTGAGAAGTGCCAGAGGGCAGGACCATTTTAACATATAGCCGTTATGAAATCCAACAACCCAAGAGACAATTCAAACTAGACACATCTCCCGTAAGTAGTCTATCAGTAGTGTAATTAATAATAATACTTTTATTTATAGGTTTGAGGACAAACCTAATAGGAGTATAAGTCCCTAGGTTATAGTCATAATTCCTAAGGAAGTACTAGTTCACTATAGCCAATAGCTCTGATACATAAGTATCACTTCCATTATGGATAAAAATATTACATCATAATACATTTTTGAAATAATAGAAATTATAATACAAAAGGTGCCTTAGCAGTTAGACATAACTATAACGATAATAAGTCTTTAGTAACTTTATTGATCAATCGTTGCTTTCGGGAGTGTAATCTTCCATCTCACAATTTCCTAGTAATACATGTTGTTTTGAAAGGTCAACATAATGTTGATGAGGTCACATGTTTTGTATATTGTACTTTGAAAATACTTTTTATACATCACTTTGTAAAGTTGTAAAAGTATTTTGATTCTTTGCTTTGAAAATAGTATTCTATGGTACTAGGGCTTCTGAAATTCTTATTCATCTTATATACTATTAATGTATCCATTTCTGAGGAGTATACTTAAGGAAATGAGTGTTTTTAAGAGCAGGCTAGCTGAGAGTGAACTTAATGTAGGTTAGTTGGATACAATCCAACCTTCACCTACATAAATGTGTACTTATGACGTAATTAGAATCTCAATGTTTTATTGTATAATTATATCAGATATTCTTAGTAGAGCCAACTGGCAGAGTGGTGATATAACAATTATTCGAGTTGAGTGATGACATAACATACTACAGTTATCCGTTTGGAGTCGGGTGTAGTGATGACATAATATACCACTATTATCCGTTTGAATCGAGCGTAATGACGTCATAATATACTACTATTATACGTTTGAGTTGAGCGTAGTGACAACATAATATACCACTATTATCCGTTTGAGTTTAGCGTAGTGACGACGTAACATACTACTATTATTTGTTTGAATCGAACGTAATGACGACATAATATACTACTATTATTCGTTTGAGTTGAGCGTAGTGACGACATAATATACTACTATTATAGATTTGAGTTTAGCGTAGTGAGGGCATAATATATTACTATTATCCATTTGAGTTGAGCTTAGTGACGACATAATATACCACTATTATCCGTTTGACTTGAGCGTAGTGACGACATAATATACTACTATTATCCATTTGAGTTGAGTGTAGTGCCGACATAATATATTACTATTATCCGTCTGAGTCAAGCATAACGACAGAGTGGTCTAAATATTATCTATGAAAATGTGAGAGAATAATGACTAGGTATAATTTTATTCGAGAGATTTGGCTAGAATAACGGCTAGGTACTAAGTTACCATAGAGAGTTGGTTGGAGAAACGACTTAGGTATAATGTTTTCCCAGAGAGTTAGCCAGAGTAACGACTATGTATGATGTTTTCTATCAATGTGAGTCGGTATAACAACTACGCATAATATTATCTTTAAAAGTTGGGCAGAGTATCTACAGAGCATAATATCATCCTAATGTTATGAGCATAATTATCTAACTAATATTATACAACTAGTAATAAGTATGAAATATTTGTATTTTAACATGTATTCCCCCCGAAAAGGTTTGGAAAATGGGGTCGTAAACTCACCCTTGAAGTGTGCTTTGCTAGACTCTAGGACTGTGGCTAGTGGCGTCGGTGGCTCGGGATCGACCGGGATCGAGAGTATAGCTTACTAATATCTAAAATATATAAATATAGAATTTCCTAAGGGTTTTATAGAGATTTTCGAAGCTATAAACGAGAGAAAGAGAGGAAGAAGGTTGTGTGAAATTGAGGGGGGGCATGGGGTGCTTTTATAGTAAAATTTTTTGGAGTGCGCCCCGTGAAAATGGGAGTGCGCGGCGTGCATTTGGATGGTGCATGGGGTGCCACGTGTCACTTTCCTGGTGGTCCACGTGTCACCTTCTAGAAGCGCACGTTGTGCACCTGTTGTACACTGCGCGCCGCGAAAAATATAGTTTTTGTAAATTCTGTAACTTCTTCATACGAGTTTCGTTTTCGACGTTTTTTTATATCCACGCGTAACTATCAACGAGTAATACAACTTTCCTTTAGGTTGCATTGGCTAATTCGGACTTTATTTTTATACGATTTAATGATTTTTGCAAAAATCATATCCCTCTTGTACAAACTCCAATTTTGGCGTTCTTTTTCTCATAATTTTTATCTCGATGAGTACTATGATTCTTCTTTTGGTGAATTTAGTTAAAAGTCAACCATTCTCTTTGTAGTTTTGACGTTGTAAATTTTTGTGCTCGACTGACTTTTATATCTTATCAAAATTCATAATTAATTCATACGAGGTCAAATTTTTATAAATTTTATATTTCCGGGTCACATCGACGTGTATATATATATATATATATATATATATATATATATATATATATATATATATATATATATATATATATATATATGTGTGTGTGTGTGTGTGTGTGTGTGTTTTGGCACACTAAATTTTAGCTTGTCGGACGTTTTGGCTGATTTTTCTTATATATTTTGATACGAAATTTTATATTTTTATAATAGTTTGATAAATTTTACGTATTAACTCTATTATACTTGACGTTTGTCACTTTTAGCGATTTTTCTTGTTGTTACAATATAACAAGTGAGGTAATGTTCATACTAGATCTAGGGTTATTGCTTTGGTATTCATATTTGTATGTTCAATAGAGAAAAAACTTAGATCCAAAACAATTAGGGTTGCATGATTACATATGAATGTAGATATGCTCAAAACCCATCAGATTTTACTTAATTAAAAATGAAAATTTTTATCGTAATTTTGGGATGATATACGCCGACTCATGGACCCTTTTTGATGGAATAATTGGTCATTTGTTAGATCCAAAAACAAATTATGGTTATATTGAAATACTTGTGTATACTTATACCGATCTTACGATTGTAACTCTGAAAAATGATATAGATAGTAGTAGGATCGAATTTGGCAGATCGTGATCGTAAAAGCAGTATCCGATCTAATCCTACCATTTTATCAGAAATTTTAGCCAATTGTTACCCAATTGGTTCGTACTATTTACCTTCTATTTTTTTTTACACTTTTTGAATCGTAAATGACTAAAGGGGCCATTTTTGTAAAATCTCAATGTCCTGATCTGTTCTTACGATCAACTGATATGGAAATGCATTTTCATGTTTTAAACTTATAACTATGTAATTTTTGGTAAGATCTTACTTATTCATTTTATGATCAGGATTTTTTATAGCCTATTCTACATTGGATTCCGGTTTTGACATTTGAATAACTCAATTTTTATTGACATAAAGTGTATATTCTTTTTATTATATTATTTTAATTTTTTAATAATAAAAATATGCACCGGTTCACTGGAAAACGAGAATCACAACAAAAGAGCTCCTCCGTCGAAATATACCAGACTTCGTCGTCTCTCTGTTTCATAGACAACACGAAGCTTTTTCAGATTCCTTTTTTCCATTTTCTACCAGATTTCAAGCATTTCTACCAAACCCTAGCCATGGATATAACACTCTTTTCCATTTAAAACCTTAAGACACATAGGAGAAAAGAGAGGACGTTCATTAATTCATCGGCGAGCGTCAAATGGCTGATACGCCGCCGTTTGTTCTGGCATCGGCTAGGGTTTTCACGTTTCTGGTTCTTCAATCTCGTAACACTCCTGGACCTACCTGAAACAACGATTATCATAATTAGAGAAAACTTGAGAAATTCGAACAACCATGGCTGCCGGAAAAAAGGGAGGATCATTTGAGAAGATACGGAGATTTATACGGACACTACATTTCTTACTTGTGATGCTGGCGTCGTTATTGATCCTATGGCTTCCAATTTTGGTTGCGATTGGTGATATATTGGTTCCTTCTGTTCTAATTTCGAGCTTTACCTGCTTTAGATGCTACAGTTTCAAGGAACATTTGCGTAGATACGATTTCAGAAGTTCATTGATCGACGTTCCTGTCGTTTCCGCTACCAGATCTCTCATTATCACCTGTACGCAACTTTGATTAATCCTGCATTTTTTTTTCATTCCTAATCATCAATGCATTATTCATGACTATGCATTTTGCATTATTTTCTGCTGTTTTCAGCACGAGCTTGAACTTTTAACTTTAGTTAGAAACTAGAAGAGCTTTATTTAAAATTCCTTTGTGATTGTAGGTGTTTATATGATGTACGATGGCCCTGTGCTCTCACACGGCCAATATCTTGGAACAGTGACATTATGCTCCATTTTCTCAGTACTTGTTCTATCAGTTAAAGCGTGTGTCTTCACAGTCAATTCCCAGCTTGAAGCTGAAGCCTCATCTTCTCTTTCAAAACAAAGGCTTCATCTGAAAAGGTCATGGGGAATGCATGTATTGTTCTTATCATCTGTTGTTTTTGCTCTTGGTCATACTGTTATTGCTTATCGAACAAGTTGCAGAGCTCGAAGGAAGCTCATGTTCAACCGAGTTGATCCTGAATCGGTACGTTATAATAATAACTTATATGATCATATATGCATCTTTTTTGAATGATTTTGTTTCTACTTACTACAATGCAGGTGTTTTTGAGCCAAATTTTATTTTCAATCGGTTATGCTAAAGTTTCAAGATCTTCAACTCCTGCTGCTGACAGGGCACAGAAAAGTGACAATGAAATCAGAAGAAAACGTGTAGGTCATAGCCATGGAGAGTTTCCAGTTAGATTACTAGCTGATGTGGATAGTTTATTCATGGTTTGGAATGATTTGAGCATCCACTACAAACTTAGCACACCTACTCCACCTTCTCGTACTTTATCCTCTACAACTCTTCTTGAAAATCCATCTTTACGTGCAATTTCAAAGACACAACATCATCTTCGAAGGAGTTATAGCATTCAAATTCAAGATGTTTCTCTTTATGCTCCATTACTAGATGGCACGAGTTCCCCTGTATTTTCTGAAGATAATGAAGGAACTAATGAGGATAGATTTGGTCAAAAAGTCTGTGAAGTTAATGGGCAGTTTGGGATTGTTTTAGTGCATGGTTTTGGAGGGGGAGTGTTTTCATGGAGGCATGTGATGGGTTTGTTGTCTCGACAGGTGAATTGTATTGTTGCTTCTTTTGATCGTCCTGGTTGGGGTTTGACCTCTAGACCAAGGCGAGAGGATTGGGAAGCTAATAAATTACCCAATCCTTACATGCTTGATACCCAGGTAATGTCCACATCAGTCTGAGTCCAATGCATGCCAAACATAGTACAAGACTGTTATGTTAATTTCGTATTCAAAATAATTTCCAGGTGGACATGCTTATTTCTTTCTGTAAAGAGATTGGGCTTTCTTCTGTTGTGCTTGTTGGTCATGATGATGGAGGCTTGCTCGCATTAAAGGCAGCACAAAGAGTCCGGTCATCATTAAGCTCTGTTGATGTAAGCTTATATAAAATTTGTGCATACCAACAATCTTTATTATTTTTTTTTATTAAGTTATAAATTTGAGATTTAGTGAAAAGTAAATTGTTCTTCAGGTGGAAATTAAGGGGATGGTTTTGCTGACAGTAAGTTTGTCAAGAGAAGTAGTTCCTGGGTTGGCTAGAATACTGATGCGTACTTCTTTAGGAAAGAAGCATTTGGTTCATTCTCTACTCCGGACAGAAATCTGTCAAGTTTTTAATCGAAGGGCATGGTATGATGCTACCAAGCTAACAACAGATGTGTTAAGCCTCTACAAGGTATATTATACACAAACATATAACCTTGATTCGTATATTATAGCATCTGCTTTAGTTATTTTATCTTATCAAGGCATCATACTTTGAAGATTTTACCATATTATAGCAATGAAAATGGCACAATATCTAAATGACATTGCT
Organism: Lactuca virosa; assembly: GCF_052849685.1. Classification (NCBI taxonomy): domain Eukaryota; kingdom Viridiplantae; phylum Streptophyta; class Magnoliopsida; order Asterales; family Asteraceae; genus Lactuca; species Lactuca virosa. The sequence goes on along the minus strand of NC_136426.1, from coordinate 64,733,371 downwards.
ATAATTAGGTAGATTTTTCAGAGTACAATGTTGTAATAGAAAGATACAAAAGTAGGTTGTTATAATAAACAAACCAGTGAAAGTGGGATGCTATTTCTTTCATTTACACCCGTTATGTTAATCTTTTTGTGGTGATCTAATCAGCAGTTATTATGCAGGCCCCACTATGTGTAGAAGGTTGGGATGAAGCTTTGTATGAGATTGGTAGATTATCATCTGATACAGTCCTCTCAGAGCAAAATGCATCCTTATTAGTGAAAGCAGTGAAAGACACCCCAGTTTTGGTCATTGCAGGAGCTGAAGATGCCCTTGTACCTCTAAAATCTGTCCAAGCCATGTCATCTAAGTTTGTAGATTCTGTGAGTATGTCTGATAAAATAATGATTCTTGCAACATTCTTCTGATTTTCTATACATTTGTTATTTGACAAAATAATGACATGTATACTTTTGCAGACATTAGTTGCAATATCAAGTTGTGGTCATCTGCCTCATGAGGAGTGCCCAAAGGTGTTGCTTGCAGCAATGTTACCCTTCATCAGCAAACTGTTAAGTAAAGCAGATAAATAGTTTTGTTTTATACATGAAAATTCATAGGAGTTGTAACTCAAATCACACCTCAAAAGGTTATTTTCTCCTGTTATTTATTGTAATCTAGTTTTTGGACTCCTATGGTTTAAGCCTCTTTTACTACGTCACATAATATCTGTGAATATGAGATTTTGAATTTTGAAATTAGATTCATCATAATCTTCAAAACATGGTTCTTAGTTCATTAAAAAAGTAAAAAAAAAAAAAAAACAACAAGAAACAACGGAAATACTTATAAGGTCACACTTTACTCTTTGGAGGATTTGTTGATGAGGGATTTGTGGATGTGAGGAATAACGCCACCACCAGCGATGGTTCCTTTTATGAGTGTGTCTAGCTCTTCATCACCTCTGATAGCAAGTTGCAGATGCCTTGGTGTTATACGCTTCACTTTTAAATCTTTGCTTGCATTTCCAGCTAATTCAAGAACTTCAGCTGTGAGGTATTCTAGTATAGCTGCTGTGTAGACTGCAGCAGTTGCTCCAACTCTTCCATTAGACATAGCTCTCATCTTCAGAAGACGATGAACTCTACCCACAGGAAACTGCACAAATCGAATCACTAACTCATTCAAATCTTATAGCAAAGTATTACAATTAAAATATATTTTTAACAAAACCACTTTGATGTGAAAAAACTTATCCGTTGTTCTTTTTAAAAATCCAAAGAAGTATTTCTACAATAATTAATCGAGATTAGATACGTGTTTATAACTATTCATTAATGCATAAAACACAATTGTGTTTGGATTTTGCGATGAAAACCATTCGTATAGCTTCGATCGTGTGTAAGAAGAACAGAGTGTTAGAAGTGTGTAAAAAAGTAAAATTAACTTGATTTTAAATAAAATCGCAAAACAATCTCCGTGTCGGAGATGAACGCATCTATTCTCGTGAAAAACAGTTCGCGTAAACAAACTCATCGGACTAGATCTCAGACTCTGCACCTACTGATTACAACTGGAATGAGGTCAACAGAGTCTTCGAAAATGTATTTTACTTCCAGTAATCACTAGTATTCATTTGATATACATACATACGTCTGCGTGTGTTTATTTGAGTATATGTTATACACACACATACAGAGAGAGAGAGAGAGAGAGAAAGGGAGAGAGATGTGACCTGAAGACCGGCGCGCGAAGAGCGAGTGACGGATTTCTTCTTGTCTTTATCTCTGTTGCTTGATCCATTCACTGCAGAGGAAGATCCTTTCCCCATTATCAGGCCTTTTGCTCCTTTTCCCGACATTTTCCCGCCACTTGAATACGGAATTCCTCCGGCCGAATTAGCGTTTCCGTTCGCTGGATCTCTCTGGGACGATTAATGTCTTTCGATTAACAAGTTCGAGTAGAGCGGACTGAGATATTTATGTACAGAGATGGTGAAAGCAGAGGGTCTCGAAGAATCGGAAGACGATCGGACTCGATTGTTGAATTATATCATTATATGTGCATATATAACACTTGAGCCCTTGTTATTTAGTAGATATGACGATTTTGATCCATCTTCTTAAAAAAATCTCTGTGATATATTAGTCATACAACAACAATAACATAACCCCCAGTCTCATAAGAATAAGGTACATGAGAGGTAAGATGGTGGGCAGCCAAACCTATTCCCAAACTCCAACAAACAATTAAAAAAGGGTCAAAATGTGTCTCGTTGTTTAAGATCTCCTGCATATTAGTTTGTCATCTATCATATAAGAAAAATAAAAACGAGTAGTTAAATAATTAAAATAGCTAAAATGTGTCTCGTTGACTAAGATATTCTTCATAACACACATTAGTCCACCATCTCGCATATAAGAAAAATAAAACGACTAAAGAAAAAGAAGGTATAAACAATAAAGACGAATATAAGGAGGATTTGGGTAGACATGTGTAAATTATATAAACATATGACACTTAAGCAAATAGTAGAAATAATACATGGAACAAACACATGACATAATATCACGAGCAATTAATATCAAATACAACATATAATAAGATGGAAAGCAAACGACTAAGTCATATGGATGCAAGCACAAACAAAGGTTGCCCTAACATGTGAAAGGTTTACATGTACGAGCAATTTAAGCAAAATAATAATAATAAAGCGTGTAGAAAACACTAAGTACAAACTTGGAATAGTTTCTAGCAGATACAAATATACAGTAAAAATGAACAAGTGTCAGATTCGCATCCAGCGCAAACAAAGGCTCGTCTGAAGGACTAAAGGACTAAAGGTACAAACAAATGCTAAACTCGTAGGATTATTCATATACTACTTGACTACTATGGTCATATGCGTCCACACCCTTTTATTTGAAGTCGTGTCCTCACAAAGACCCACCTCCTCCAGGTCTAACATCACTTTATCTATTCACTTTCTTCGTTGGAGTCCTTTCATCCTCTCCCCATCCACAATAATTATCCCCATCCACAATAATTATCTCCATCCTCCTAAGCGAAAGAATTAGTTATCTCATACGGACATGTGCAGACCACCACAATCTTCCTTCCTTTAATTTATCGTTGATTATCACCACTTCTAGCGAGTTTCTAATAGTCGAGTTTGGAACTCGGTCCAATAGTGTTCTACCACAAATCCACCATACATCCTCGTTTCAACAACCTTGATCTTCCTCTCATGATCCTTATTAGTCGACCAACATTCAAATCCATACAACATAGCCGACCTTACAACCCCTTATAGAATTTCCTCTTAAGTTTCGGTGGGACCTTATTATCACATAAGACTCTAATGTCCGCTCTCCATTTTATCCACCCCCCCCCCCCCTTAATATGGTGAGCGACATTATCCTCAAAACCCCATCTATATGAATCATAGACCCCAGGTACTTGAAGCTTTCATTCAGTTGTAGGATTTGCTCATCATTACAAAACTTTTACCCCTTCTCCATTTCGCTCTCATCTAAAATTTCACCTAATATACACAATCTTACTTGTATTGATCCTAAGCCTTTTTTTTCTTTTAACACCCCTTCCCCAGGTGTCCAACCTGATATTCAACTCAATCATAGTCTCTGCAAACCAAAACAATATCGCCTGCAAAAGCATACACCATGGTACCTCTCCCTGCATCTCGTGTGATACTTCGTTCGTAGTTAGGCAAATATGTAAGGGCTAAGTGACGAAACCAGGTGGAGCCTAATTCAGATAGGGAAAGACTTTATATCACCAACTGTAGTTCGGACACATGTTGTGTATGACCCTAATACAACACCTTGAGACCTTTCTCGCTCCCAAAGTCCTCCAGATCGTCTCCTTTGGAACACTATCACATGGATTTTCAAGGTCAAACACTATATGAAGGCCCCTATTTCTTTCTCCAAACTTCTCTCTAAGACGTCTAAGTATGTGGATTGCCTCAGTTGTGGACCTCCCAGGCATGAAGCCGAATTGGTTTTTAGCTACTGATGTGATTTGTCTTATCCTAGTTTCAAACACTTTCTCATAAAGCTTTAATGTATGGTTAAGAAGTTTAATGAGTAAAACTCTAGGGCTATGATAATAATAAAACGGATTAAATATGTTGAGAAGTAATACAAAGTGTTTAGATGCTTATAACATAATGTATTATTTTATTTAAAATTATCTGTTAATTGTTTTAACATAAACTCTTTTACATTAGTCATAAAATTCAATTTAAAATTTCACTCTCTTTTTATGCAATGCATGTCAATAATAGATCTATTATAAAAATTTCTAATACTTTATAAGGATGTTGAAATTTATGTTATAAATGATTATGGTGATTTGGATCCATAACGAGATGCAACATATATGAAATAAAATAGAACGTGTATGCAAATCATTATATCATTATATAATACATAAATTAAACCATGAATGTAGTGATTTACTAGGTAAGACACTGCTTCCTAATATGGGGGTTAGAGTTCGAGTCCCGAGGATTTCAATTAGGAAATGGGCATGAGAATGGTGCACGACATGATCTTGAAAAGGTTGTTTAGTATCATCGCTAAAGGTGAGCCCTCGTCTCCAAAACCTCGAAAAACAGGGAGTCACAGTGGATGCGGGGGAACCCATTTATGATACACGAATTAAAGTCCCCCCCCCCCCCCCCTCTCCTTAAGACAAAGCGACTTTTTTAGTGTGATTAATTGATTATAGATGAAGACAGGAGGTATGTTTGTAAATAAAAGAAACAAGGAGTATAGATGGACACTCAAAAAGTTAATGGGGGGTTTAATGACACAACCATGAAACATTAGGGACCATCACCGAGAAAGAAAAGCCCGAGCTTGGACACTATAAATTCAAGCAATGCCTCAACGGCAGCCTTGCGCCTAGCCCTCTATACGCATATCTTTTTATCTTAGTATTATATATATTTTTTCCTTTTTTTTCTTTAGTTTTGATTCACATAAATAGTTTGATCTATTCTCCATTGATGTTGGGTTTAGGAGGTGTGGATTCATCAGACAGAAGCGATCAGAACTTCAAAAATTAGGTTTCCCACCTGCGTTGATTGCCGTCATTACCTCGTATTCTACTCGTATATTATAAAGTATTTATGTAAGATTTTGTTTATTGATACGAACATCAGACATTTTGTTCAGGCAATTGTGCGAGTTTTTGTAGGTCAGTTGTCGATTTCTAGGCTATAAGTCCTTGATTTCTAGAATTAGGATCGAGGACTGTGATTTGGGTTTGAAACTAAAAAAAGATCGTATTTTAGGTTTTATTTTGTGTAGTTTTAGTATTTAAGAGATATAATGGATAAGAAGAAAGTGGCTGTCCCTCTTGTATGCCATGGTCATTCTCGCCCGGTGGTGGATTTGTTTTACAGCCCGATTACTCCAGATGGGTTTTTCCTCATCAGTGCCAGCAAGGGTATGTCGTATTATGAGCTCTGTGTTTTGCTTCATGATATTATTGCTCTATGAAATACATCTGTCTTTCATTTCATTGCTCTAATATAAATGTAGAAAGGATCATGCTGTAACTGAGTGAAACTCGACTCCAGTTTTTGTTCTTAAGTGCCTACATGTTATTGTTGTTGAATGATCATAACTTTTTGAGTATAGTTATAGTATCTTTAATGGCTAGGAGGCTTATATGAGCTTAATTTTTAGCTGACAATCAGTCGTGATTGTTTTGATAATTTGGTTGTGTGTTGTTTTTCTGATTATCTAGGGTCAAACTAATCGATTTTTAGGTAAAAAGTAGTTGTAAGTCACTAACTTGTAAGATAGTTGATTACTGTGATAAATGTAAAATTACATTACAAACCCTTGTTTTAAGCAATCATAGATTTGTCTTCCAGATTCCACTCCTATGCTTAGAAATGGAGAGACTGGGGACTGGATTGGAACTTTTGAGGGGCATAAAGGTGCAGTGTGGAGTTGCTGTTTGGACACTAATGCCCTTCGTGCTGCTTCAGCATCTGCTGATTTCACTGCGTATGTAGTCAAACATTTTCTTTTCTCATTTATATATGGTATAAAAGATCATGAAACAATAATTGTTGTCACTAGAATGCATACTTCAAAAAGATTTTTTCTGTACTTGTTATTGATAAATTGAAATTGTAACATGCTTTTAATATAATTGATCTTTCTTTTTGCAGGAAAATATGGGATGCATTAACTGGGGATGAACTGCACTCGTTTGACCACAAACATATTGTTCGGGCATGTTCCTTCTCTGAGGTAATTTCATATTTTTACCAAAAAACGTGATTTTTTCTTATAAATAATATAAAAAATAACAAATTTTGTTTAATATATAGGATACACATCTTCTACTGACGGGTGGTTTTGAGAAGATACTTCGCATATTTGATTTAAATCGTCCGGATGCAACCCCACGGGAAGTTGAGAAGTCTAGCCCCGGATCTGTGAGGACAGTTGCATGGCTTCATAGTGACCAAACTATATTAAGCTCTTGCTCTGATTCAGGAGGTGTAAGGTATGCAATTAACACAATAATTCACAACTTTTTTTTTTTGTACACTTTCTTATGTTTTCTATTTAGGGTTAGGGTCAATTTTCATCAGTTTATATGAATATAGGTCTATTTTGAGTTATGTTTTACTGTTAGTTTTGTTACTAGGTCAAACGGTTAAAATTTAAAGAAATTTGGCTAAAAAGTGAAAAGGTCAAGTAGACAAGTATACTCAAGTGTTCACAACCTTCTAAATTGTTGTATTAAAGATAATTGGATTAGTTTTTTTAATGGTTGCTTTTGTATTCATCAAAATGGTTAATTTGGAAGGTTACCTGTGAAACTGGATATAACAGGTCAAAATGGTTAATTAATTGCTGGGAACTTCTGTGGTTTTGATTGCAAAAAATAATGTTTTATTTTTGCCCTAGAAGTTACTAATAAAATTCAAAAAATGAATAAAAAAGTGTTGGTGGGTCAAGTCAACTTGCCCTAAAACTTTATATGTTTCGACCAAATCTGGCCATTTTGACACATGTAATAAATATTTAGGCTATGGGATGTGAGAAGTGGCAAAATTGTCCATACACTAGAAACAAAATCATCTGTGACAAGTGCTGAAGTAAGTAAAGATGGACATTATATTACCACTGCAGATGGATCTAGTGTCAAGTTCTGGGATGCAAATCAGTAAGTTTCAAATAAACTCTCTCAATTTCTATAATCTGTACAAAATACATATTTCATAAATTTTAAAATCCTTTTTTTTGCTTTTAGTTTTGGACTGGTGAAGAGCTATGATATGCCATGTACTGTGGAATCAGCATCACTGGAACCAAAGTTTGGTAATAAGTTTATTGCTGGAGGGGAAGACATGTGGATTCGTCTCTTTGATTTTAATACTGGCGAAGAGATTGGTAAGCAAATTTCTTTTTATTGATTTTATGTGAAATTCTGCTATATATTTTTTGCGTAAATGCAAGAAATAGCAAACATACTTACATTTTGTTGTTTTTATCATCTTATTTTTTTTCCTATTACAACATTGTACATTGAAAAATCTAGCATTTTATAGCAATTTCATCCAAATACAAATGAACTTTCACTATTATAATTGGATAGATATAACAAATGGAAATTACAGTGTTATAATTGGGTAGATTTTTTTTTAAAACAAAAAACTTGGAAGTACAATTATGTAATTGAAAGCAATGAAAGTATGATGCTATGATAAGAAAAGACAATGAAAGTATGTTGTTTTATTCTTCTTCCATTTTGCCCTATTTTAGCTATAGTGGGATAAAAAGGTTGAGATTAATTAGAGTACATTGTTGTTTATTTATTTATTTTTGTGTTTGTAGCAATCTGCAAAGGTCACCATGGTCCGGTCCATTCAGTACGGTTCTCACCGGGAGGTGAATCATACGCATCCGGCTCAGAAGATGGAACCGTAAGAATATGGCAGACACAGCCACCCACACCCACACCCACAACTGCTTTAAATGGCCCAAGCAAGCACTCTTCACCTTCACCCCTTGAAGTAGTTGCATCAAAGTTGGAGGATTTACATGTTGCCAACAAAGACTAAGAAGAATCATCTTCATCTTCATCTTCATCTTCATCTTCATCTTCATGTTCATGTTCAGGTTATATTATTAATCTAACCAGTAGTAACATATGTTTTGTTGAATATCCTCCTTCAAACACAGGGTTTGATTTCTGTGTTCTTTTTTTTTTTCTTGTGATTTTATACGTACAATTGGGTTATGTGTTGAAAGTTGCATCCCGTCTCAAATCGATTATGATTGCTTTAAATAGTTAGTAAGTTCTCTGTCATAGTCTTAGTTAGTTGATCTAAAAGTTGTTGGATTTATAATCCAGTGCCTTGAAAGTGAGGGTGACATAGGACAGAACAAAACAGATTGTAATGTGTTTTGTGTGTAGTCGATTGAGATTGGGATACATAGCAGTGTCAATAGAACAAAAATTCTTGTTTGTGCAAAAGACATGGCTATAGTCTTCATTGCATGCTCAATGGCAATGACATACATAAAACGGCTGGCTATAAATCTTTTATGGGTTTGTATCATAATTATAAAAGTCGATTGCTTTTAAATTTTACATTATAAAAGGCTACCAAAAGAGTTTAAAGATATGCACGTGAACAACCTTCCTTTGTTGAAGATCTTTCTTGAATATAATGATTTGTTGACTTTGGTCTACGGGTTCCATATTTTAAAACGCCTAAAAAAAATACTTCATCTATGTTTATGGACTTATAGCTGTGTTATCTGTGATAAGAATTGGGTGATAAAGCTTTTTACGAAACCGGACTATGTCACCAAAATAGTCGGATCAGTTTTTGACTGTTGCTTGTAATTGTGTTTCTGCAATAAAAACCGAATGACAAGCTTGTTGCTAGGTGATGATGTTTCAAAGGTTTTGTATAGGGCGTGTAAAAAAACTGAAAACGAATCTAAAATTGGAAAAAAAAAAAGTATAACCGAAAAACAAAACGGTTTAGAGACAAATTAGGTGTGATTTTTTATAGTTATATTCGATAACTAGCTTTTGAGAGTTTTTAATAGTTTTTAACTTTTAGATTTTAAGAGAACTTAAACTAAAAATTTTCAATCGTGAGTAAAAGCTAAACTTTTATTTTACATAAAAACTTCATAATCTTAAAGCTATTTTTGGATAGTTTTTTTAGAGCTTTTAGTTTTTATGTTTTATGTCATTTTATATACTTTAAAGACAAAATTACAAAATTGGTCCCTGTGGTTTGCCAAAAGTAACAAACTTAGTCCCTATCTATTTTTTTTATTCGTTTGGCCCTTGTGGTTTGTAAAAGTTGCATTGGAGGTCCTTTTTCATAACTCCGTCTGTTTGTAGCTGTTTGGGTGATTAAGTTAAAAAAATATGGGGGTATTTTGCTATTTTCACATTACCTTCTCCACCTCCTTTAAAAAGCCCTAGTCAACGTTCAGAAAAATCAAGCTACCATCTCTGAAAAATCGAAGCTCTCCTCTTCCAAGAATGGTGATTTGTACGTGTGGAAGTGTTGCTGTGAGAGTCACATCTTGGACGGACCTCAACCCAGGAAGGCGATTTTGGTCTTGTGCTCGAAACGGTCGAAGCTGTCCATTTTTTGGGTGGGTGGACGATCCGATGTGCCATAGAGCTGTGGAGGTGATTCCTGGCTTGCTAAGGCAACTGAACAATGTTCAAATGATGTTGATTCAAGCTCGTGCAGATGCTGTGAAGCTGAAGTGGATGCTTCTTCTGTCTTGGTTCTTTTTTTTTCGTTTATATATGTATGCACTAAGTAGTAGTTGGATTTGGGGATGTATTTGGTAAGTGTATTTTGGGATGTATTTTGGATATGTAATGTCGGATGGGTGTATAGAACCGGAATGGGATATTACCAGTTGATTTTGGGATGAGATGTCATGTATTAGAATCTTAATGTAATGTATGATTTTGGTTAATCAGTTTAATGGTATTTTGTATTGTGGTAATTCTAAATCATTGTTTTTTTGTCATTGATCAAGAATGTTAGAATGAAATGGAAAGAGTTTTGTCCATTAATCAAACATTGGAATGGAATGAGAAAAATACAAGATCAAAACATTATAAGTAAACAATGGAATGGAATAAGTTTTGGTCATTTATCAAAAAACAATGGAATGAAACGAGTTTTGGTCATTTATCAAACAATGGAATGGAATGAGAAACACACAAGATCAAAACATGATAAGTAACTGGAAATGTTCACCACATTGATCATTACAACTAGAAATGTAGCATGACATAATATGGCTAGTAACTGGAAATGTTCACCACATTAATCATTACAACGATAAATGCACCCAATATTCAGGTTCTTGGGCTTTTTCACCATTTTGAATATGTTCCCATATTGCACAAACTCCATGCCTGCAGACTATCCCTGTTATCTCCCAATACCTACAACTACATGTCCCCTCTTTCAAGTTGACCACATACTGATCAAACATCATACCAGTCACTTGATATTTTCCAGAACCACAAAAGAGTGCCCTATATTTGCTTGCAGCTGTTTTGATTGTGTCAAGTATAGTAGTTGTAGTAGGGGTTAATATACTTTTGCATTTATCAATTTCTTTTTGTACAATGCAATGTCTCTTCATCAAGTACACTCTAATGTACTCTAAACAGGTAATGATAGGCTTGTCCCTACCATGCTCTAGCTTAGAGTTAAATACTTCACACAGATTGTTTAACAGACAATCTGAATGGGCTCTACCTGTGAAATGAGACCTAGCCCAATGAACTGGAGGAATCTTACCTAGCCATTCATGAGACTCTGCACTGAAATCTTTGAACTCATTCATTGCCCTTTCAAAATGTCTAATGGTTGTATTTGTAGCACACCTCTACAAGTGATCTCTAAACTCTTCCCCCCTCCATTGCAGCTTCATGTTTTCATGTATATGTCTCAAACACCATCTATGCTCTGCATTTGGAAACACTTTTGCTATTGTAGGTATTATTCCCTACATATAATGTAATTTATAGTTAGTATTGTTACAAGCTTTAAAAGAGACTTATGTTATATGTATTCATACCTTTTGTCTGTCGGATACAAAAGTGAAGTTGCATGATGCATCCAAATCCAAATCACCACCAAGGCATTCCAAGAACCATGTCCATGAGCTTGTTGTCTCAGCTTCCACAACTGCATAAGCTAGTGGATATATTCCATTGTTGGAATCAAGACCCACAACTGTTAGAATTTGTCCAGGGTGTGGTCCTTTCAAGAAACATCCATCCAATCCTAGTAATTCCCTTTTTCCAGATTTGAACCCCAACTTAAGTGCTCCAAGACAAATGTATATCCTCTTGAAAATACGAGTTTCAACATCAAGATTTGGTTCATTACACACTTCCAGCTTCACTGTTGTACCTGGGTTATTAGTCTGTAACTCCAAACAGTAATCTCTCAGCAAATTATATTGCCTTTCGTAGTCACCATATAGTTGTTCCTTTGCAATTGATTTAGCCCTGAACACCTTCATTCTTGATATGCTTAATTCCAAATCCATTTGAAGCTCCTCCTGTAAGGCTGTTACTGGGATGCGAGGGTCGGAATCTACTTTTTGGAGAATAGTGCTTGCCAGGTATCTAGATGTACATGCCTTCACATTTCTACTTTGTAAGCATAAATGCTCATCAATAACTGTCTTCACCAACCATTGTTCCTCTTCCGTAGATCTAGATATCTGAATAGCAAAAGGACAAGAATCTTTTTGTGAAATTACAGTTTTGCCCTTCGATGTTACTTTACTTACAGTGGAGGGCCCACCACCAGTGGAATCTGGAACCACCCCTTTACATTTTACTCTTACTCTCAATTTTTCATTTTTAGGCATGTGTAGGGCCCTCCTTGTTTTTATTGAAAGCATCTTCATGTGACCCTGTATATCCTTTTTGGTTTTAAAACCTTGACCCACAAAAAATGGTGTAACATGAACTACCCCAGAAGAACAAGGCACCTTCTTGTTCAGGTTTTTTAACATTCTCTTCCTTAGGTCTTCCTTATATCCTGCACTTTCAAACTCATCATTGTTGATCACACCTAAATCATCATCTTGATTTAAATCTAATTCTATGTTTGGTCCTTGTCCAAACCATTCAACCTCATCCACACAACTGTTAAACTCTCTCATATCAACCTCCTAGTCATCTAAAATAGCTCCTAGGTCAACAATGTAGTCAGAATCATCCTCTTCTTCTGTATGCTCTTCTGAATCATCTTTTGAATCCTCTGCATGCCCTTGTTCATCTTCTTCATCCTGTTCTTCTTCAACTTCAACCTCTCTTTCAAACTCACCCATATTCTGATATCCATCACTACTAAAAGGTTCAAAATCATCTAGTATTTCCCTATGGTCCTGACAATTAATATCAATTGTAATTTCTTGCATTGTATCAGTTTCTTTTGGTAAAGGGAAATACGAATCATCCTTAAACTCATTAAGCACATCTTGTTTGTTTGGCTCAAAAGGAACAAGGGACATGGAAAAATCATACGCACCATCTTCTCTCTGTTCTTGATTAGCTGATTCTTTAAGTGGGACATTCATGTCTAATTTCTTGCTACAAGAACCAATTCCTTTCTTCTTGAGCCTAATCCTATTAAGTTCAGGAGAAGGATCATCATCCAGTTGCTCAATAACAACTTTACTTGGGGACATGAAGTAAGTGTGAAGTCTTGTAGAACCATGTTCAATGTACACATTAATCACTCTGTTTTGAGGGACATATTGAGCCATAGATATGACGTCTTGATCATTTCCTAGAGCCTTCAATCCAAAATCTAAGTCTACATTAGGAATTCTATAATGATAGTACATTGTGTCATCCTTAGAATACCCTATCTCACGAATCATGTCATTTAGATCATGAACTGAAAAAGATCAGTGTCAACAAAGTCAAAGAATGCCAACCTTCCCTCGGCGTATTTTCTTCCAGGGAACTTTGTAAAAAATCCACCATGATGTATCTTTAAAGTGAAGAAATTGTCGTGACCATCTGAAAAGAAAAATCGATGAGATTTGAATATACAAACCAAGAAACACCAAACAAAAGATTAAATAACTCACTGTAATATTTATCAAGGTCGGGTGCAATCGTATGAGGACCACGTAAATTCCACATACACAGTACAATTTTTAGTTGATAAACCCTAAAATCGGATGCGAGGGATGAAGGATGAAGATCGTCAAGATGATCAGTAAGCTAAAGTGAAGTGGAGATGAAGGGGGGTTTCTTGGACTCTGGTTAATCAGAGGATAGCTTAATGACGTATCACTGCCTAATCCATCTTAAATGAGCGCCAAACATAAAAAGACGAATATACCCCCACATTGATGACACCAAACGGTTACAAACAGACGAAGTTATGAAAAAGGACCTCCAATGCAACTTTTACAAACCACAAGGGCCAAACGAATAAAAAAAATAGATAGGGACTAAGTTTGTTACTTTTGGCAAACCATAGGGACCATTTTTGTAATTTTGTCTACTTTAAATAACTACTTTTATCAAATACTTTTACGCAAATAAGAGTTATGGTTTCCGGTTATGGGCTAAATTTGTCAAACATACCCTATATACAAATCAGCCAAAATGATATGCAATGTCCAATGTCATTTTATATGTTTAATTGATTAACTATGTTAAAAAATTACATGTAATTAAAAAACAGAATCTTTAAAATTTGGTTTTGATTTTATTAAATGATCGAGCCGAATCAACAAATGATGCCCACTTATTATATTTCAGAAAATATGGATCATGGTTACAAAATATAGCCTACTGCCAGTTCACTAGGCCTACAATGTGTCAAACTAAGATATGGATATTTTGTTTGGATTGGCTTGCCCCTCTTGTCTCATTTGTTTCTAAACAAACAACAATTGGTGATTGCTATACAAGTGGGTATCGACTCTCCACATGGCCCAAACCGGGGGTCGACATATAATATTACAAATCTAACTTTTTGCTTCCTAAAAGTTTTTTACTTTAATCAAGTTGCTAACTTTGCAACTTGAATATTTTCTCTTCAAGTTTTTCAATTGGGTGATAGTTCCTCTTTGTTGTTTTATTGCAAACTTGAACGATGGAAAGAACCATAAAACAATTATCCTCCAAATATTTTGGAAATAATGACTACCACCGATTATAAATCAAAGTTGCCAATTTTCTTTGGTATTTTGATGTTGCTATTTTAAGAAAGAATGTGTGATATACATTAGATTTATCTATTAAAAGTTAAAATAGAAACATAATTATCTATATTTCTTTCCAATACACAAGAAAATAATCTATACTAGAAAAGGACACGCGGCTCCGCCGCTTTTTAAAGTTGCCAAAGTTGGGTAAATATAGTGGCAAAATTCTAAAAGAGGTTTTTTGTGTTTTTTAATCAAAATGTAAAAGTTTTGACTACAAGGACGAAAAGTGTCAAATTCATTAAAGCTTTGTGGCAAAAACACCAAAATGTAAAACTTTTGACTGTAAGGACTAAAAGTGCCAAAGTCACTAAAGATTTGTGGCAAAAACCTAAAGTCATAAAAACTTAATCAAAACATAAAAATGTAAAAGTTTTGATTTTAGGGACAAAAAATGTCAAATGCACCAAACATTTGTGGCAAAAACCTAAAATCAAAAAATTTACTGTTACTAAGATCCTTTGAATTTAATATATATATATATATATATATATATATATATATATATATATATATATATATATATATATATAATGAGCTAAATGGATCAAACCAATGAAAAGTTGTCCATAATGTATTCAAATAGCTTTTAATTGGAAGCTGATCATACATAATAATTTTTTGTCATACATAACAATCTATGTATTATAGGTTGTACAATATACAAATTGTATAATCCTCCGAAGTATAAATTGTTGTGTAGGGCAAAAAAAGAATTATTGTTTAAGGAGTAGTTGATTAGTAAAACCACATATTAGTGACCATTTAATAAGAATTAAGTACTTATTTTGACTCGTTAACCAAAGTAAACTTGTCCATTGTGAAACATCTATTAATAACAATTCATACTTTATACAAAAATGATAAGTTGCTTTCAAAGACAATGGGAAAGATTTTCAAAAGTAATATTCTTTTTCTTTTGTAATCTTCAACAATAGACAGTATACATTTAGTCATGTGGTCACAAGCATTCCATGATCACAACATTAGAAGATCAAATTGATTATGAGTTTGAATTTTATTTTAGACATCTAATAAATTTCTATACATAGAAAAATAGTAAGACTTTTCTTTCAGATGTGATGATAAATAACTTTGATTTTTGCAACAAACTTATAGAGTATCAACAATGGAAGATAGAGTATCGACAATGGAAAAGTTGAATGAGGCGGCAAGCCTTATTGTCATTCATTAGATGAAATCTAATATATTTGAAGTTCAATGACCTTTGAACCCTTTAATGGAGAAAAGGAAAAAGGTGTATAATTCTTAAATAAATATTTATATATGTTCCATTAAATTTTATAGAGTTGACTGTATATAGGAAATTTTTTATAGAATTGTATGTACTATAGTTTTTTTCGAGCCTTATGTATGTGTTTACTATCAAACTTTCCTCTACAAAGAAATTTACATAGATTATGAAAAATAAAACTCCTGCTCCCAAAAGTCAAATGAATAAGTAGGACCATAACCTTTTGTGTTGATTTAAATGACGATAATGTGAAGATGATAACAGCCAAAAAAGGGATGAAACACAACCTCGTATTGGAAGAGACAAAGCAAAAAAGAAGAAAAATAATTACAAAAGGCTTGATCCTGGTGGTCCCACCATTTAATTTAGAAAAAATATTTTAATTTTAAAATTTTAAAATAATACAATTCATATTATATTAATTATATTATGGACTCCAATATTTTTGTTCTGGATCCATTATTGCCACTATAACAAAAGTTGTTATACGATACAAAAACTTAATAATTGATTAACTTGTTACATAGAAAATTAGTTGATTAAAAATTGATTAATTTTCTAGGTATACAGGCCCGGCCCAATGAATAGGATAAGTTGAGTGATCTTATTAGTATTTAACTCATACTTGTTACATATGGTCCAGTTTAAAGCCTCATTTTTTGTATTTGCTCAGGGCCCAAAATTTGCTTGGATCAACCATTATTATACGTAGAAAATTAGTATAACTATGCCCCTAGAGTTGATTAATTTGTTACATAATATTGAAATTGAAATGTCTGTCTCTTGTTTACAAAATTTATAAGTTATTGGCGAAAGGGTTTGAAAGTTTCCACGTCGCACGTCGTCAAAGAAATGGCTGTTAACTATTGGCTGGGGCCAGTTGTAGACGGTAACAATGTGAAGCTGTGCGCACAGGATCCTGACCTATCCGCGCATGGCGGACGCTTTAAGAAGGAGCTTTCTGCCTTGAAAATTTCCAACTTCTAAACTCATTGCTCCTACTGGCATCGTTAAACTGATAGCAGTAATTACGTAGGGTTTGACTTCTTTTCAGTTTAACGGAATATCTGTCACACTTCTGAGTCGTAAATTCATCCATTAATGACATTGTTTCAAGACGATGCATTAACATTTTTTGATGAATCATAATTCTATAGCCATAAATGATTTTGTATAAACGTTTGAATTGGATTCTCCGTCAAACCTGTTTAAATGCCTGTATGATTTTGTTTATATTAGAGCTAAACTATAGCAAACTTTGAAGGTATTTTGGATGATATTAGGAATGGTGAACATGAAATCTGATGATAAAACAATATCTTCTTTTTTTATTTTATTATTTATATATAGTTTTACTGAAAGTAAAAACTGATGGGATTGTTTTTCAATGATATCAGGAATGGAGAACATGAAATCTCCATTCAGAGGGATAGCAAGGGACATTAGAGGAAGAGCATCGTGTTACAAACAAGATTGGATTGCTGGTATTAAGTCTGGAATTGGGTAAGTTATATATTTAACTGATCTAAATGTTCATTTCAATACACGTACTATCTTTTAATCTTAATTTTCCATAAACATATAGAAAATTATACTGCCCTTTTAATCGATTCTTAACTTTCAATGACATTGTAGGATATTAGCTCCAACAGCTTACATTTTCTTTGCTTCTGCACTTCCGGTCATTGCTTTTGGAGAGCAACTTAGCAGAGATACAGGCACGACACTTTCTGAACCATCTTTTAACTCTCCATGTATAAAAACATTTATGTTTTTGTATATCAACAAAAGTATCATTTTTTTTTCATATATAATATATATCTAGATGGAAGCTTGAGCACTGTGGAGACTTTGGCTTCTACTGCTATATGTGGCATCATACACTCTATTCTTGGTGGTCAACCTCTTCTTATACTTGGAGTTGCAGAACCTACAATCATAATGTATACATATTTGTATAATTTTGCCAAAGGGAGGCAAGATTTGGGTCAACAACTATTCTTAGCTTGGGCAGGATGGTAATATTTTTAGAAATCCCTTCACCACATGCCTCCTGTTTTCACAAATTCTTTCATCTTCCAATTTTGAATATGTTGATAGCAATTAATGTATATACAACTTTTGTAGGGTATGCACATGGACAGCTCTATTGTTGTTTCTTTTGGCGATTTTCAATGCTTGTGCTATTATCACCAGATTCACGAGGATTGCAGGGGAAACATTTGGGATGTTAATTTCTGTACTTTTCATTCAAGAGGCCATCAAGGTATTTAGCCATGTAGAAAAAAAGTTCCGATGATGATAATTTGAGAAAATATTTCAAGTTTGTTTAGACTAATTCTGGTTTTGTTGACTAGGGACTGGTGAGCGAGTTCAAAACTCCCAAATCTGATGAACCAAAATCAGTTAAAGATCACTTTCAGTGGCTTTACACTAATGGCTTGCTTGGTATTATTTATTCGTTTGGACTTCTATACACCGCATTAAGAAGTAGGAGAGCAAGATCCTGGTTGTATGGAACAGGTATATCAAGTTTATTGCAACCTGGTGGCTTAGCTATTTTCTATATCATCTTAACATGTAGTTAGTTATTGTTGTTAATACTTAATACAGGGTGTGTTAGAAGCTTCATAGCAGACTATGGGGTTCCATTGATGGTTGTAGTGTGGACAACACTCTCTTTCTGTGTACCAAGCAAAATTCCATCTGGTGTTCCAAGAAGGCTCTTTAGCCCACTCTTATGGGATTCTGAATCTTTATACCATTGGACTGTAATCAAGGTACATCTTTGCAAATTTCTGTTTAGTTTGGTGAAATTTTTTGCAGCATATATAACCTTTAGTTTCTTATAATGAATGACTTGTAGGACATGGGCAAGGTTCCTCCGGTTTATATCTTGGCTGCCTTCATCCCAGCTGTTATGATAGCCGGGCTTTATTTCTTTGATCATAGTGTTGCTTCACAACTGGCTCAGCAAAAAGAATTCAATCTCAAGAATCCATCTGCTTATCATTATGACATTTTCTTACTTGGATTTATGGTACCCATTATTTCTTGTTATTATTGACCTTAATTTATCCTTTTTATCCCGCCAACTTGAACTTCTTGTATTATCTAGACACTGCTTTGTGGATTAATTGGACTACCCCCGTCAAATGGCGTCTTGCCTCAGTCCCCCATGCACTCTAAAAGCCTAGCAGTTCTTAAAAGACAGGTAAGTGATCTAAGGGGGAAAATTATTCCTTAACATTTGATTTCTGCATTCACTAATGGATTTTAAATGGTTTACTTCTAGCTTATCAGAAAGAAGATGGTGGAGAGTGCTAATGAAAGCATAAAACAGAAAGCTAGCAATTCTGAAATGTACAACAAGATGCAAAACGTGTTCATAGAAATCGACAACTCCCCAATTGTAAAATTTCCATCTATTATTCGTACAAGCATTATCTTCAATTTCGATCTCCTTGAAATCTTTTCAATTGGTTTTGTTTCATTGCAGAAAAATGTTATAGTTAAAGAACTACGAGACTTGCAGGAAGCAGTCATGAATGTAGAAATCGAAGGAAAAAACATGAAGGAGAAATTTGATCCTGAGAAACACATCGATGCCTACTTACCTGTCCGTGTCAATGAGCAAAGGGTCAGCAACTTTCTACAATCGATTCTCTTAGCACTGTCTATATGTGGCATGCCCTTAATAAAATTGATACCCACATCGGTTTTATGGGGATATTTTGCTTACATGGCCATCGACAGTCTTCCTGGAAACCAATTCTGGGAAAGAATCTTGCTTATTTTCGTTCCCCATAGTCGAAGATACAAGTGAGTTAACAATTAACAATTAACATTTCATTCTTGCACTCCAAGTCATCCTTATTACTTATATCAATGTTTCAATGTTTCATCATCAAAATTTGTCAGGGTTCTTGAAAGGGTTCATGCTTCTTTTGTTGAATCTGTGCCATATAGAACCATTGTCATGTTCACGATCTTCCAGATTGTGTATTTCCTTACGTGTTTCGGTGTGACATGGATACCTATTGCGGGGATTCTCTTCCCTGTTCCATTCTTCCTTCTGATAACCATACGACAACACATTCTACCAAAGCTGTTTCATCCTTATCATTTGAGTGAACTGGATGCAGCCGAGTATGAGGAAATTGTGGGTGGGCCATCAAGACATACCAGCTTTAATCTTAGGGTACGTGCTCATATAATGTATCTCACTTAGCATATCGTTTTTCTTATTTTCTACATTCATGAGAAAATACATGTATATATAATCAGGAAATTGATGGTGTTGATAGCAAGAACGATGAAGATGAAGTGACGTTGTGTGATGCTGAAATATTAGATGAAATGACTACAAATAGAGGCGAGATCAAGATTCGAAATCTTAGCTTCAACGAAGATAAACGAACCCAGGTATGTTTTTTTTTTAACTGACGCAGAATAGAAGTAACAACACTATGCCTTAACAGGGATACATTCGATCCCTTTTACAAGTTAGAGCAGCTAAATTCGACAAATACTACAAAATTATAGAAAATCAAATTTGATTAGAAATTAATGAAATCAAGATACTAAAGGTGGGTTTAGTTACCCGAAAAATGAGCTCTTTTTCGGAAAAAAATTTCAAGAAAAATAAAAATTTTAAAAACGACGTTTAGTTCAATAATTTTTCTAAAATTTTCATGGAAAATGAAAATTTTCCGTTTTTTAAAATTACAAAAAGCTTAGAAAATTTTGAAAAACCGATAATCATTGTTTTCCATATTTTTCTAATTCCAAAAAATTTCAAAAATATAAACACACACCCACCCAACCGACCTCTACATACCTCCACCCTAACACCCCAACCCACCCACTTCCAAGCTTGCCCCGCCCCCACCCCCACAAATACATTCATACATACATACATACACACACACACACCCCACCACCAACACCACTACCCCCACAAACACACACACACCACTACCGTAAATTCCGACCTACCATCACATCCACCACTACACCGTTACCGCCACCACCACTA
The DNA here is from genome assembly GCF_052849685.1 of Lactuca virosa. Lineage (NCBI taxonomy): Eukaryota > Viridiplantae > Streptophyta > Magnoliopsida > Asterales > Asteraceae > Lactuca > Lactuca virosa. The sequence continues at coordinate 64,712,796 of NC_136426.1, read as the reverse complement.
TTACCACCATCACCCCCACTACCGCCACAATCACCACCACCACCGTCACACCGCCACGACCACTACCACCCTTACCACCATTACCTCCAAAATCACCATCATCGCCACCACCACCACCATCGTCATCATTCACACAACCACTTCCACCTCCACTGCCCCCACCACTGCCACCACCACATCCACCACCACCTCATCCCCTCCACCCATCCCCACCCTACCATGACTATCGTTTTCTAAAAATAAAAACCGATAGAAAAATACACATCTAATCACATTTTCTAATTTTCTTAAACCGAAAATGAAAAAAGAAATAAATTTTAACTAAACATGTTTTCTAAATTTTCCAATGAAAACTGAAAACGGAAAATAAAAATTGCTTTTCCGTAACTAAACACAACCTAACTAATTATGTGATTTTCGGAAATAAAGGAAAACACGAGATTTTACAACTATACAAAAAAATAAATTAAAACGGGAAATGAGCATAAATTGGAGAATCTTGAAATCTAAGGCCAAAACAGAAAAATTGGCGCCACGAGTGGACCCCATTGAGAGTTTTTCATCTATATAAGACACACGTCATACTAAAATCAAGATACTATTGATGATCTTGAAAATCAGACTTAACATAAACCTTAGCGCATTTTTCAATTTGTCGTGCCAGGTCGGGTCGGGTCAAGATCCATTTGGATCCCAAACAATTTAAAGTCAAACTTAACATAAAGCCTAGTGCATTTTTTTTGTGTTTTTTTGTAGATTTACCCCGGTGATGTTATCCGGCCCGAGTGAGGCAGAATAAAACTGTTGATGATGCTCAAAGAAACTATAATCAATACTAATGATGCTAGACCCACGTAAGGTTCAACCCTCCATCGTGCTACTTACATACACAAATTTTGTTTGAAACGGGTTCGATGAGGTTTATAATATGAAGGCTCAAGGCTGGTGCATTTTGCATGTTGTTTTTCTTCCGGATTTACTATATATGGGGGTATTATGTGCAACTAGTAGGAGTGGGTTGAAATAGAACTATATATAGACGATGTTCAAAGAAAGTGTAAGCAATAGTACTAATATGGCACAGAAGCCTAATTAACAATGTCATGAAATAGTACCACACATGCCTAACCAACAATTAATAGATGTGTATCCTATTAGCATTCATAATCATAATTAGGTCTAAATCTTATAGCCAAACTTGAGAAACTCGAGCTTGGGATTGGTTTCTTTAAACATTACGTATACGCTCAATAGGGGTGTTTGTTTGAATGGATCGGTTTGATCCGATCCAATCAACTGAATCCAAATTGATTTCGGTTTTCAAAACATGGATATGAATAGTCCAAACTAGATTCAAATCCGATCCGATCCAATTACAATTCAGTTGGATCGGTTTTTATAATTCGGTTTTCAAAAACGAAACATTTTAAAACGACATATAATTATAATATTACCCAATTTTACAAAAGAAATGAAAACAAATTATTTAGTTGTGATTTGAAATTTATAAACAACTACTAAGAAAATATATTATAGTTAAATATTTTATAGATAGAAAACTTTTGAGAGAAAATACATATTAATGTTTTTTATTGGATGAAACGTTTTGAACGTATTTTAAAGGATAAATTACAAAATTAATAAATAACTATAGATATATATTAAAAATAAATAAATAATAAATGTTTATTTGGTTTTTTTGGACTATTCGGTTATTATTTTATAAACCAAAACCAATCCGAAATCCAAAATAATAATTTGGTTTTGTTGAAAACCAATCCAAAAATCCGAATATCCGAACCAGACAATCCAATCCAAATTGTCCAATTGGACAATTCAGTTTTATCCAAATAGTGAACAGTCCTAACGCTCAAGGTGGTGCTTGCAAGTTGCAATCCAGTACACCATTTTTAGTGCAAATATTTTCCTGAACAGTCACATTTGTGAACAATTGTATATATATATATATATATATATATATATATATATATATATATATATATATATATATATATATATATATATATATATATATATACCTTTTGTATTGTTTCAGAGGTTAATAATCTATTATTAGAAGTGTTTTAAAATAAGCAAAGTTAAAAGATACAAAATAAAGATTATAACAACTGAATAATCAACTAGTGTAGGTGCCGATGCTTTGCATGGGTTGGATGTGAATTACATAGCAAAAACATACAATTCAAATTTAATTAAAAAAAATGAAATAGACTAAAGAAAGTAAAATGTCATTTTAGATAAGATCATAAGACGTAAAATTACAGGGATATCCCTCCTGTCCCAACAACTATTGTCCCAATAGCTATGTAAGGAGCAATCAAAACTTTGGCCCCTCAAGTGACAACATAAAATTCAAAGTACATGGCTAGTTGGTGTTTCTTTTTTGGAAAAAAAAACAAACCAAATTTGTTTAAAAAAAAAGGAAAAAAGCTATAAATTGAAAGTACAATGCTATTTACTGCATTTATAACCAAAAAATGGAAGGCCCCGTGTGTCAAGAAGCCTTCTTAGTCTTGAACTTAATTACTTCTTAAAATTGTGTGGCACCTGGTGCCTTTTCTGCATATCACAAAAAATATGATACAACCAGTTACAAATATTGCAAATCGTGATAATATAAACATAATTTTTTTTACTACATTCGGTTAGACTCACGATAAGCCAATTCCAGATAACATTGAAAAGATAAATATAACCAAAAGATAAACTTTTCATCAAGATCATTACCAATTTACCTTCATGCATCTCAAATGTCTTAAATGGTATGACAATACTGATTTTAAGGGATGAAGTAGGTAAGTTTATAAATTTAACAAATTTATCCTAAAAAAGTAGCACTAACATATACGATTTCCGGATTATAAGGGATTACATGAGTAAGTTTTGCAAGAAGTAGCATTATTTTTTGGTTATTTGGTGGGAATAATATGAATGTTTCTATTGTTCAATTGCACAGAATCAGGAATGAATAGTAGGATTTAATGGGCATATAGCAACGTTATTATTATTATTTTTAATCTATAGTAGCAATGATCTTACCATCACTTAAACAGATTGATAGCTATGTGGTTTCTTCAAATCCGAAATGAAAGAAGGGTAAATTTGTAAATAAATCCCCCACATGAAATTATTTTTTTTCAAGACTAATCATCTTGTATCTTTTTCATCATTAACAAATCTAACTAATCCATACCATTTTTAACTGCTAATTCCAAAAACTAAAATTGTAATTTAGTTTATAATCACGAAAATGAAACTTAACAAAGTGGAAGAAATCAATCACCTCATCTGTTACACGGACTCCTTCCGTCGTTAATACCTAAAAAGGACAAGGAAAGTTTGATAAACTTTTGTAAAATGTATACCGATAAAAGAAGTAAAATTATACATTTTAGGAAATGGAAATTGAAAAATAAGAAAAATGGAACCAAAGAAAAATGATTACAGTCAGATTTATTACCATTTTGTAGGGATTTATCGTCTTCTACTTATGGTGTCCACAAACACAACAAAAACATTGGTAAGTAACAACATACTTTCACCAAAAAGACACAATTGAGAAGCACCAAAAGTACAGTTTAATAGTGACAAAATTTACTGAAAAGAAAAGAAATGAAAATAAAATAAAATTAGGGCACTTAAACTATTGTAAATTTGTCCAAACAGATGCATAGGCCCAAAAGGTCACAAAATGATACTAAAAGACTTACTACTCATATTCTCCAAACACCATGTGCATCCACCATTTATGTGGTCTATATATATATATATATATATATATATATATATATATATATATATATATATATATATATATATATATATATATATATATATATATATATAAGAAGCACAAGAAAATACAGAGATATCCCACAAACTCGCAGGCCTTTTCCAACTCAGCAATGCAGTAAAAAGTCTGTAAATTAAAGCAAGTTGTATTATTAAGTAAAACTTAAATCACCTGCTTAGTCCGAAGACAAAAAGAGAATAAGATGATTTTATAGTATACAAAAAACTTCATCATCACAACCAAACAATTATTGTAAAATCAACCGAAGGCTTCAAAGTCCTCACCAATGGAAACCAAAATTTCACTTTATGAAGCCTTTGAGTTGAAAGTTCTCAGAAATAATTTAGTTATTAATTAAATATATAAAATATATAGCTTCACAAATCTAATATCATTACATGCCAAATTAACATCATGTAATAATATTATTATACTGCTATTCGATCATAATCTCTTAAATATGGGTGTGAAGGAATGCTTCCTAGATAATATTCATCATCAGTTTGCATGCATTTAAAAAACAACCACTATGTAACGTCCCAAAAATATAGACCAAAACTTTTAATTTTTAATCAACTAAAACAGTTATCCAAACATCATCATAACCATAGAAAATTCAAATGTATCATCTCGATCATAAAACATCAAAGTAATCATAAGAATGCGGAATAAAATAGTGTGTGCACTGCAATCACCCTGAGCTCTTCTCCTTTGCACCAGAAGTACCTAAAACATAAACTGAAAACCGTAAGCACAAAGCTTAGTGAGTTTCACCCAAATTGTAACATCCCAAAAATATAGACCAAACTTTTCATTTTAATTCATTAAGAAAAACCAGAGTTATCAAACATCCTAGGCTAAACAAACGGTGCGTGCACTGCAATCATCTCGAGCTCTTCCCCTTGCTACCGGAAGTAATTGAAACCAAAACTGAAAACTGTAAGCACGAAGCTTAGTGAGTCTCCCCAAACTACCACATACCATACACATAACATGCAACTAGGAGATACGGGCCCCGCCCACACTCAGCTACTATGAGATACGGGTCCCGCCCACACTCAGCTAGTCATGAAAATACATACAGGTATCACAGAGACAACAAGTATAACTAAGCATATAAATCTGTACCATATCAGCTATCTATGAGATACGGGCCCCGCCTACACTCAACTACAAATCAGATCATATATACGGGCCGACCTTGGTGTCGTAGACCCGTTCCTACTGAAGGAAACTCACCTCAATGTCGTGAATAGCTGAAAGTCCTTGCTCTGCAACCGGCTCTACTCACACCTTATACAGAACAACCTCTTAGATAACATTCCATACTCAAAACCCCTTCACGGGTCAACCTTGGTCAAAGTCAAAGTCAAGGTTAAAGTCAACATCCTGGGTTGACTCAACTCGCCGAGTTGGTCCATCAACTCGTCGAGTTCCATGAATCATAAACCCTGAAATCGCGATCCAACTCGTCGAGTTCTTTCACAACTCGTCGAGTTCCTCATATCTACAGAATCGGGACTTCTCCTAGTCAACTCGTTGAGTCATCCTTGAACTCGTCGAGTTTTGCCTTTAACAGAATCGGGACACTTCATCCCAACTCGTCGAGTTCCTCCATGGACTCGCCGAGTTCTTCAGTCTGTTGCTTCATCTCAATGGATTAAGCCCTTATTCTTCAGATCTAAGCCCTATACCCTACCTATACACTGAAATTGTCCTTTTAAGGGTAAAGTTTCCAAATTTACCCGTTAATACTCTTACTTAATGAATTTAGCTCAAACCCTAATTCTTAAGAACCTAGATCTTGGTCCACAAGCCATCACTACTCCATACTAAGGCATATATACTGAGATTTGGACCCTAGATACTACATGAACACGTAAAGCTTCCACCTTTCTCTCCATGCATGGCCTTTTGAAGCTTAAAATGCCAAAATGACATCCTATAGCTTGCATGGGGCTTTAATGGCCATAAAGTTTGCACCTTTATGCCATGAAAGCCCTCCATGCTTCCAGATCTGATGGTATATTCACTTGGGACGTCCATTTCCCAAAGGTCATGCTTCTTGGACCAAAAACCCAATAATATGATAATAAGAAGATCTAAGAAGTTACTAAGCAAGTTTAAGACTTGCTTACCAGAAAATGATGAGAATGAAATGGAGTCTATGGATTTACTATCTTCTCATTGAATCCCCAAGCTTCTCCTTCCTTCATAAGTTTCAATACACACAAAACTTCACTGAAAATGGCTCACAAGCTCACAATTGCATTAGGGTTTCGAGATTTAGGGTTTGGGACTTGGAGGCTGTAAATGAGGCTGGCATGAGGGGATTAAGATGCTTAAATAGGGTGCAAAACCTAGAAATTAAGGTTTCACTCTAGCAGTCCTACTCGTCGAGTTGAGGCTTCCAACTCGTCGAGTAGACTTCAAAACCCGCGTCCAAATCCATTCCCTACTCGACGAGTTTGGGGCCTCCAACTCGTCGAGTTTCTACATAAAGATGAATAAAATTATAATTAAAATACATACCAGGAACCCGATGTTACACATATACCACATACCAAACATATCAAACATATAATGGGCCCCGCCCTACTCGCATAATGGCCCCCGCCCACTGAGTATAACGGGCCTCGCCCTAACTCGCATAACGGGCCCGCCCACTGAGTATAACGGGGATCGTCGTAACTCGCATAACGGGCCCCGCCGATTGAGTATGACGGGCCTCACCCTAACTCGCATAACGGGCCCCGCCCATCATACATATATACAAGTATAACGAGTGATAGCATACAAAATAACCATTCGGCCCTGCCCACTAAGCATACAAACACATAAACATGCAAGAGTCACGCAGACATCTAGCACCATAACATAATAAACCATGGGTCGACATTGGTGCCTTCGACCCGCTAAACATGGTGAGGAAAACTCACCTCAAACTGCCGAATCACTCCGATAAATCTCTTCCTGCTAGTCCGACAAATCCCCGCGCTATCAATACTAATAACATCCAATTATTAATTGGATCCCAATCCATAACCACCAGTATAATATATTGGGCCCATAACCAAGGCAAAAAACCATTTTACCCTTTATCTAACCTGACCCTAAGCCCAGGCCCAATTCAACTACTATGATGACCCAAATTCTACTTGGCAACCCAAGGCCCAATTGTGACCCAATCTTCCAAATTGGGCCCAAACCCATCATGGGCCTAAAATCCAAGGAAGCCCAATATGCTAGCCCAATTTCCAACATAGAAGTCTGATGATCCAATAAGGCCCAAACAATGGAAGCCCAAACATTGGCCCAATACCGAAAACGTCAAGTCCAAGGCCATCTGCTGAGTACGCGGGGCGTACTCAGCTTGTACGCTTAGCGTACTCCATCTGGGGCTAGTACACTTAGTGTACCAGCTGGGTACGCCCTGCATACTCCCCAATTGTGCCAATTCACTCCATTAAGCACCGAACCCGCTAAGTCCTTCATCCAAACTCTCAAATTTTATCCCTAAATATGACTTATCACGTAAAGTTGGCAACTTTACGTGCATGCATGGCTTAATGGGGATCAAGAGCTTAGCAAAGGTCTTAACACATGCATGGGTCAAGATACACCATAAATCTTGCATTTTTATGCATAAGGGACCCTTAAAACGTCCAGATCTAAGGGATAAGCTTCTGAAACAACCTTTACTCACAGGGACCAACCAAAAGGGACCAAAATAAGCCATAAACACACCCAAACTAGATCTAAACAATGAGTTGTCAAGATAAGGACTTTATACCTCAAATGGCTCGAAATGAAGATGCTAACTTTGGATCTCTAACTTCACTCCAAGGGATGAGTCTTCAATCTCCTTCTACCACTTAAAAATGCACAAGAACACACCAAAATTCTTCACAAGAGCTCAAAAGCACTAAACAATGGCTAAAGGCGAGATTAGGGTTTTGAAGATATGGAGGCTGGTCTAAAATGGCCAAGAGATGAGTTTAAAATGCTTAAATATGGCACAAACCCTAAAAATTAGGTTTTGCCCCAGACCTGCGTACGCCATACCTAGTCCACGTATGCCCAACATACGTGGATGGGATCTGCGATCATCAGGAGGCTAGTACGTTAAGAGTACTCATAGAGTACGCCTCACGTACTAGCAAATGACCAAATTGAAAACAATTTAACATTAGCGGACTAAAAGAGGAACTTACCCAAACTTGGATGTTACAATTCTCCCCCACTTGAATCAGACTTCGTCCTCGTAGTCCACTGCTTCGAATAACTCTGGGTAGTGCTCCATCATCTCATCCTCTGGCTCCCATGTCCACTCTGAACCCTTGTGATGTTGTCACTGGACTTTCACCAACTCAACAACCTTATTCCTTAAGGTTTTAGTGTAACACCCGCAGATTCGGGCTAGTCAATTAAAATAATAAGCGTTAAAAATGATTTTTTTATGTAGAAGATTATCGAGGATAAATAATCTTAACCAAAGTAATAGTTAGGGTTAGCAATTATAACCTATTCGACGTAATAAAGAATAATTACTTGAATATTATATGTTTCATGATTATTATAATATAATAAAATAGGAAAAAAATCAGTCGAATTGTCCGTAAATCGTAAAAATAAGTACGTCAAAACATATATATATATATATATATATATATATATATATATATATATATATATATATATATATATATATATATATATATATATATATAATATTTAGGAAGTATACGTCGTCCCGATCCCAAAAATATGAATTTCGTCGAAATCCGAATCCGTATGAATTAGATATGATTTTTATAAGATATAAAAGTCAGCCGCGCACAACGAGTGTATGACGTAAAAAGCTACGAAGAGAATGGTTGACTTTTAGCTAATGCGACCAAAATAAAAATCGTAGTACTCCTTAAAATAGGAATTTTGAGAAAAATAATGCCAAAAACGGAGTCCGTACGAGAGAGTTATGATTTTAGCAAAATTATTTAATTTTATAAAAAAATGGACAAAAATATAAATTCAAAATTAGCCGACGGAGTCTAAACGAAAGTTGTATATCTCGTCGATAGCTACGCATGAATATAAAGAACGTCAAAAACGAAGTTCGTATAAACGAGTTATAATTTTTAATAGCACGTTTACGTATTAAAATAAAGTGTAAATCATATATACGTATACATACATATACATATGTATATATTGTTAGAAAGGTATCGACGATGCGGTCGTTATAAGACTAGTGTTGAGTACTTTCGACATTAGTTTAGTACAAATATCATTAAATCTATTTAAAATAGTATTATAAAGGGGTGTTTAGTCATTTATATAACTATAAGGTCATTAAGTAACTATTGATGGTAGTTTTTGAACATTCAATCACTATAAATAAGAGCCTCTACCTCTCATATTTCTTGCACCATTCCCTTGATTCAAAAGTCTTTCCCTTCTTATCCCCCGAGAATTTCGGTCCCATTCTCGTGATTCGACTTCTCTTTCTGTAGTTTTAGTATAGTAAGGTGAGCGCCGAAGCGCTGCAATAATCTTTCTTAGAAAGATTCAGCGACGAAGTTCTGCCCCTACAGAGCCCGACTCCTGGCTAAAACTCTCTTGTAAGTAAGTTATGATTATCCTATTTTAAATATAACTTATATTTAAAATTAGTATTGTTATTATGAACTTATAATAAATATTTGGACTATTATTATGACTTATATAAGTGTCGTTATAATATCTTTTTTAACTACTAGCGGTACGGGGAATCTGGTTTAAAGGGCCGCATAGGGTTGTTGGATTTCAGAAGTGTTATATGCCAAAATGGTCCTGCCCTCCGGTGTTTTATGTCTGGCCCCTGTCTGTACATAGTGGTTGGAAAATATTGTTTAAACGCTTATATAATAATAATAATAATGCTAAGACTAATAATTAGTCACGGTAAACATTAAACTAAAATCTAGTGATAATAATACTAGGTTTCATCGAAGGAAATTATATTGTTAAGAAGCGAAGCGCTGTCCGAGTTTGGAATCATCACTTTAACAAGTGAGTGCATAGTTACTTTCATCTTACACATAGATATGAAATATTTTATATAAATTACGTGCTATGTGTGCATATTATCTGTATACTTGTTATCTATGCTGGATGAACGATTTTTTACATGTTTTAAATAATTTAAACTGTATATGTATTTTATATATACGAATATGTTGGGTAAAACATGGGTAGATGAATGATGAGAGATGAAAGATGATATGAGTGAACATTGGCAGCTATAGACTTAGTGCCTAACAAATAACATCGGCAACTATGGACTTAGTGCCTATTGAATAAACGTTGGTAGCTATGGACTTAGTACCTGTTAGATAAACGTTGGTAGCTATGGACTTAGTACCTATTAGATAAACACTGGTAGCTATGGATTTAGTACCCGATTAATGAACTTTAGCAGCTATGGAATTAGTGCTTTACGAACGAGCATTGGCAGCTATGGACTTAGTGACTGTCATATAAACCCTGGAAGCAATGGACTTCGGAATGAACGAATGCAGGATAAATGACTCTTAGGGTAGACCTTAAGAGTAAGGAGGATAATGGGGATGGGGAATTGGGTTGATTGTTTAATGTTTAAACATAATAATTAAATTATTGTGGGTTGAAAACCCTATGTACTCACCAGGTTTCCCAACCTGACCCACTCAAGCTTATTTGTATCACATGTGTCGATATGAAGTTACATTACACTGAGAGATTAAAGAGATGTAGATCACTAGTGTAAATGAATGTAAGTTCTGTTTATGCTTATGTTTCTGTATTAACGATGACATCCCAAATGTTTTAAAATGAATAAAAATACATTTCTTCGGAAATGCTTTGATAACCTATTTATCATGTTTTTCTGGGAACAAATTCCGCAAGATTTTTATTAAAAGGAGTACTCTGATTTTTATAAAGCATAAACAAAATCGGTCTTTTCTGGCCGTGAAAATGGGGATGTCACAGTTGGTATCAGAGCATTAGTTTAAGCGAACTAGGAATAAGGATTTATTTTTAGACTTAAACTTAGAATGCTAAGCGATGATCGTGAGGAGTATGTCTAATATATTTTAGGAAGTACGCCTGAATAGACACAAGCACTAGCTTAATTAGGGAAGATGCCTAAGATGCTTTTATGTGCTTAATAATTTGTGATGCTTTATGCTATCATTTGATCGGATCTATGGTCTGTTGCCGACCGGATCTGGAAATTTTATGTGTTCAGATTTCTAAACGTTTAATTACGATATTAGAACTGACATATATTTTTTCGAGGTAATAAGGAGGAATACGCGTCTAAACCTTCCTCTATCTTTATTCTCGTCTCGATACACCAAATGAATGCTTTGGTGTGCAAAACATCATGGTGAAGACTCGTAGTGAATTGAGTAAATGGAGGAAATGAGAAGGCTTACGATACTGAGTGGTACCTATCAGAAGATATCGTAAGAGTGATATCTTGCCTTTAGAACGCGTCTAAGAAATAATACTACTAGTACGGGAGAAGTACACTTTCGATTAGCAGAAAGAAAGATTTTTGGTATAATCCATGAAGTTATCCCATCGTCTGACATTTCCATCATCAACCGAGTTGAAGCAGAATTGATGATTGAAAATACGTATGGAAGAAGTCCTAGTAGAGTCTAGGGAAAATTATATGATTGTTTGGACACATTTGTATGTGTTAAAATTGTTTTGTGATAATGACTTGGAGAACTGCGAGACAATACTTGGGACGAGTATGAGTAGGTGTGAAAGGTAGTAGAGGCCTATACTACCGGAAGCACAAGACTCACGCTTGGATCAGGGAAAGTCACAAGGTTACCAAGGCACTAGTAATTGATTCTGTTTTGTTCATGTCTGTCGTTACCATCGTTTCGGTAATGACTAAGAAGATGATTGTTAATCCGACCCTAGTGGTCATATCAAATCGATTCCGACTAAGATGAATATGTTACGTGGTTCAAAGTACGAAGATCAATGTAGCATCTGACTTAAGTCAGAAGATTGAAGTGAAAGATAATTGAAGCGATCAATAGAAGTATCACAACCATTGTTAAGATAAGGAGCTTGTAGCTAGATGTGCCACTTGCTAGAATGTGATTATATCACGTTAGAACATGAAGGAAGGTATATTCCGTTCTGGAATTTGACTCTAAAAGACCTGAGTCTAAGCGTCGCATCATACGACGAGATCTCATTAGAACATGTCTCATCAGTCTGTTACGGTAATCGAAGTAAAGAACTTATCTTAATTTAAGTCTGTTTAAGAAAGAGCAAGAGTTTCCAATAAGGACTGAGTTTGTAACTCGAAGGTTAAGATTAAAAGTCCAACATAGGATAAAGAGCGGGTGCAAGATTGCGCACCGCCGGTAGTCAAGGAGTCCTAGAGTTAGATACTCATTTGAAAGGACATAAGAGTTATGATTACCACCTAGGATGGAAAGGAAATGAACGGAGTCATTATACAAGCCCTGTTTTTCAGATGATTCCGGGACGTAATCATCATAAAGGGGAGATAATTGTAACACCCGCAGATTCGGGCTAGTCAATTAAAATAATAAGCGTTAAAAATGATTTTTTTATATAGAATATTATCTAGGATAAATAATCTTAACCAAAGTAATAGTTAGGGTTAACAATTGTAACCTATTCGAAGTAATAAAGAATAATTACTAGAATATTATATGTTTCATGATTATTATAATATAATAAAATAGGAAAAATCAGTCGAATCGCCCGTAAATCGTAAAAATAAGTGCGCCAAAACATATATATATATATATATTATTATATATTTAGGAAGTATACGTCGTCCCGATCCCAAAAATATGAATTTCGTCGAAATCCGAATCCGTATGAATTAGATATGATTTTTATAAGATATAAAAGTCAGCCGCGCACAACGAGTGTATGACGTAAAAAGCTACGAAGAGAATGGTTGACTTTTAGCTAATGCGACCAAAATGAAAATCGTAGTACTCCTTAAAATAGGAATTTTGAGAAAAATAATGCCAAAAACGGAGTCCGTACGAGAGAGTTATGATTTTAGCAAAATTATTTAATTTTATAAAAAAATGGACAAAAATATAAATTCAAAATTAGCTGACGGAGTCTAAACGAAAGTTGTATATCTCGTCGATAGCTACGCATGAATATAAAGAACGTCAAAAACGAAGTTCGTATAAACGAGTTATAATTTTTAATAGCACGTTTACGTATTAAAATAAAGTGTAAATCATATATACGTATACATACATATACATATGTATATATCGTTAGAAAGGTATCGACGATGCGGTCGTTATAAGACTAGTGTTGAGTACTTTCGACATTAGTTTAGTACAAATATCATTAAATCTATTTAAAATAGTATTATAAAGGGGTGTTTAGTCATTTATATAACTATAAGGTCATTAAGTAACTATTGATGGTAGTTTTTGAACATTCAATCACTATAAATAAGAGCCTCTACCTCTCATATTTCTTGCACCATTCCCTTGATTCAAAAGTCTTTCCCTTCTTATCCCCCGAGAATTTCGGTCCCATTCTCGTGATTCGACTTCTCTTTCTGTAGTTTTAGTATAGTAAGGTGAGCGCCGAAGCGCTGCAATAATCTTTCTTAGAAAGATTCAGCGACGAAGTTCTGCCCCTACAGAGCCCGACTCCTGGCTAAACTCTCTTGTAAGTAAGTTATGATTATCCTATTTTAAATATAACTTATATTTAAAATTAGTATTGTTATTATGAACTTATAATAAATATTTGGGCTATTATTATGACTTATATAAGTGTCGTTATAATATCTTTTTTAACTACTAGCGGTACGGGGAATCTGGTTTAAAGGGCCGCATAGGGTTGTTGGATTTCAGAAGTGTTATATGCCAAAATGGTCCTGCCCTCCGGTGTTTTATGTCTGGCCCCTGTCTGTACATAGTGGTTGGAAAATATTGTTTAAACGCTTATATAATAATAATAATAATGCTAAGACTAATAATTAGTCACGGTAAACATTAAACTAAAATCTAGTGATAATAATACTAGGTTTCATCGAAGGAAATTATATTGTTAAGAAGCGAAGCGCTGTCCGAGTTTGGAATCATCACTTTAACAAGTGAGTGCATAGTTACTTTCATCTTACACATAGATATGAAATATTTTATATAAATTACGTGCTATGTGTGCATATTATCTGTATACTTGTTATCTATGCTGGATGAACGATTTTTTACATGTTTTAAATAATTTAAACTGTATATGTATTTTATATATACGAATATGTTGGGTAAAACATGGGTAGATGAATGATGAGAGATGAAAGATGATATGAGTGAACATTGGCAGCTATAGACTTAGTGCCTAACAAATAACATCGGCAACTATGGACTTAGTGCCTATTGAATAAACGTTGGTAGCTATGGACTTAGTACCTGTTAGATAAACGTTGATAGCTATGGACTTAGTACCTATTAGATAAACACTGGTAGCTATGGATTTAGTACCCGATTAATGAACTTTAGCAGCTATGGAATTAGTGCTTTACGAACGAGCATTGGCAGCTATGGACTTAGTGACTGTCATATAAACCCTGGAAGCAATGGACTTCGGAATGAACGAATGCAGGATAAATGACTCTTAGGGTAGACCTTAAGAGTAAGGAGGATAATGGGGATGGGGAATTGGGTTGATTGTTTAATGTTTAAACATAATAATTAAATTATTGTGGGTTGAAAACCCTATGTACTCACCAGGTTTCCCAACCTGACCCACTCAAGCTTATTTGTATCACATGTGTCGATATGAAGTTACATTACACTGAGAGATTAAAGAGATGTAGATCACTAGTGTAAATGAATGTAAGTTCTGTTTATGCTTATGTTTCTGTATTAACGATGACATCCCAAATGTTTTAAAATGAATAAAAATACATTTCTTCGGAAATGCTTTGATAACCTATTTATCATGTTTTTCTGGGAACAAATTCCGCAAGATTTTTATTAAAAGGAGTACTCTGATTTTTATAAAGCATAAACAAAATCGGTCTTTTCTGGCCGTGAAAATGGGGATGTCACAGTTGGTATCAGAGCATTAGTTTAAGCGAACTAGGAATAAGGATTTATTTTTAGACTTAAACTTAGAATGCTAAGCGATGATCGTGAGGAGTATGTCTAATATATTTTAGGAAGTACGCCTGAATAGACACAAGCACTAGCTTAATTAGGGAAGATGCCTAAGATGCTTTTATGTGCTTAATAATTTGTGATGCTTTATGCTATCATTTGATCGGATCTATGGTCTGTTGCCGACCGGATCTGGAAATTTTATGTGTTCAGATTTCTAAACGTTTAATTACGATATTAGAACTGACATATATTTTTTCGAGGTAATAAGGAGGAATACGCGTCTAAACCTTCCTCTATCTTTATTCTCGTCTCGATACACCAAATGAATGCTTTGGTGTGCAAAACATCATGGTGAAGACTCGTAGTGAATTGAGTAAATGGAGGAAATGAGAAGGCTTACGATACTGAGTGGTACCTATCAGAAGATATCGTAAGAGTGATATCTTGCCTTTAGAACGCGTCTAAGAAATAATACGTCTAGTACGGGAGAAGTACACTTTCGATTAGCAGAAAGAAAGATTTTTGGTATAATCCATGAAGTTATCCCATCGTCTGACATTTCCATCATCAACCGAGTTGAAGCAGAATTGATGATTGAAAATACGCATGGAAGAAGTCCTAGTAGAGTCTAGGGAAAATTATATGATTGTTTGGACACATTTGTATGTGTTAAAATTGTTTTGTGATAATGACTTGGAGAACTGCGAGACAATACTTGGGACGAGTATGAGTAGGTGTGAAAGGTAGTAGAGGCCTATACTACCGGAAGCACAGGACTCACGCTTGGATCAGGGAAAGTCACAAGGTTACCAAGGCACTAGTAATTGATTCTGTTTTGTTCATGTCTGTCGTTACCATCGTTTCGGTAATGACTAAGAAGATGATTGTTAATCCGACCCTAGTGGTCATATCAAATCGATTCCGACTAAGATGAATTTGTTACGTGGTTCAAAGTACGAAGATCAATGTAGCATCTGACTTAAGTCAGAAGATTGAAGTGAAAGATAATTGAAGCGATCAATAGAAGTATCACAACCATTGTTAAGATAAGGAGCTTGTAGCTAGATGTGCCACTTGCTAGAATGTGATTATATCACGTTAGAACATGAAGGAAGGTATATTCCGTTCTGGAATTTGACTCTAAAAGACCTGAGTCTAAGCGTTGCATCATACGACGAGATCTCATTAGAACATGTCTCATCAGTCTGTTACGGTAATCGAAGTAAAGAACTTATCTTAATTTAAGTCTGTTTAAGAAAGAGCAAGAGTTTCCAATAAGGACTGAGTTTGTAACTCGAAGGTTAAGATTAAAAGTCCAACATAGGATAAAGAGCGGGTGCAAGATTGCGCACCGCCGGTAGTCAAGGAGTCCTAGAGTTAGATACTCATTTGAAAGGACATAAGAGTTATGATTACCACCTAGGATGGAAAGGAAATGAACGGAGTCATTATACAAGCCCTGTTTTTCAGATGATTCCGGGACGTAATCATCATAAAGGGGAGATAATTGTAACACCCGCAGATTCGGGCTAGTCAATTAAAATAATAAGCGTTAAAAATGATTTTTTTATATAGAATATTATCTAGGATAAATAATCTTAACCAAAGTAATAGTTAGGGTTAACAATTGTAACCTATTCGAAGTAATAAAGAATAATTACTAGAATATTATATGTTTCATGATTATTATAATATAATAAAATAGGAAAAATCAGTCGAATCGCCCGTAAATCGTAAAAATAAGTGCGCCAAAACATATATATATATATTATTATATATTTAGGAAGTATACGTCGTCCCGATCCCAAAAATATGAATTTCGTCGAAATCCGAATCCGTATGAATTAGATATGATTTTTATAAGATATAAAAGTCAGCCGCGCACAACGAGTGTATGACGTAAAAAGCTACGAAGAGAATGGTTGACTTTTAGCTAATGCGACCAAAATGAAAATCGTAGTACTCCTTAAAATAGGAATTTTGAGAAAAATAATGCCAAAAACGGAGTCCGTACGAGAGAGTTATGATTTTAGCAAAATTATTTAATTTTATAAAAAAATGGACAAAAATATAAATTCAAAATTAGCTGACGGAGTCTAAACGAAAGTTGTATATCTCGTCGATAGCTACGCATGAATATAAAGAACGTCAAAAACGAAGTTCGTATAAACGAGTTATAATTTTTAATAGCACGTTTACGTATTAAAATAAAGTGTAAATCATATATACGTATACATACATATACATATGTATATATCGTTAGAAAGGTATCGACGATGCGGTCGTTATAAGACTAGTGTTGAGTACTTTCGACATTAGTTTAGTACAAATATCATTAAATCTATTTAAAATAGTATTATAAAGGGGTGTTTAGTCATTTATATAACTATAAGGTCATTAAGTAACTATTGATGGTAGTTTTTGAACATTCAATCACTATAAATAAGAGCCTCTACCTCTCATATTTCTTGCACCATTCCCTTGATTCAAAAGTCTTTCCCTTCTTATCCCCCGAGAATTTCGGTCCCATTCTCGTGATTCGACTTCTCTTTCTGTAGTTTTAGTATAGTAAGGTGAGCGCCGAAGCGCTGCAATAATCTTTCTTAGAAAGATTCAGCGACGAAGTTCTGCCCCTACAGAGCCCGACTCCTGGCTAAACTCTCTTGTAAGTAAGTTATGATTATCCTATTTTAAATATAACTTATATTTAAAATTAGTATTGTTATTATGAACTTATAATAAATATTTGGGCTATTATTATGACTTATATAAGTGTCGTTATAATATCTTTTTTAACTACTAGCGGTACGGGGAATCTGGTTTAAAGGGCCGCATAGGGTTGTTGGATTTCAGAAGTGTTATATGCCAAAATGGTCCTGCCCTCCGGTGTTTTATGTCTGGCCCCTGTCTGTACATAGTGGTTGGAAAATATTGTTTAAACGCTTATATAATAATAATAATAATGCTAAGACTAATAATTAGTCACGGTAAACATTAAACTAAAATCTAGTGATAATAATACTAGGTTTCATCGAAGGAAATTATATTGTTAAGAAGCGAAGCGCTGTCCGAGTTTGGAATCATCACTTTAACAAGTGAGTGCATAGTTACTTTCATCTTACACATAGATATGAAATATTTTATATAAATTACGTGCTATGTGTGCATATTATCTGTATACTTGTTATCTATGCTGGATGAACGATTTTTTACATGTTTTAAATAATTTAAACTGTATATGTATTTTATATATACGAATATGTTGGGTAAAACATGGGTAGATGAATGATGAGAGATGAAAGATGATATGAGTGAACATTGGCAGCTATAGACTTAGTGCCTAACAAATAACATCGGCAACTATGGACTTAGTGCCTATTGAATAAACGTTGGTAGCTATGGACTTAGTACCTGTTAGATAAACGTTGATAGCTATGGACTTAGTACCTATTAGATAAACACTGGTAGCTATGGATTTAGTACCCGATTAATGAACTTTAGCAGCTATGGAATTAGTGCTTTACGAACGAGCATTGGCAGCTATGGACTTAGTGACTGTCATATAAACCCTGGAAGCAATGGACTTCGGAATGAACGAATGCAGGATAAATGACTCTTAGGGTAGACCTTAAGAGTAAGGAGGATAATGGGGATGGGGAATTGGGTTGATTGTTTAATGTTTAAACATAATAATTAAATTATTGTGGGTTGAAAACCCTATGTACTCACCAGGTTTCCCAACCTGACCCACTCAAGCTTATTTGTATCACATGTGTCGATATGAAGTTACATTACACTGAGAGATTAAAGAGATGTAGATCACTAGTGTAAATGAATGTAAGTTCTGTTTATGCTTATGTTTCTGTATTAACGATGACATCCCAAATGTTTTAAAATGAATAAAAATACATTTCTTCGGAAATGCTTTGATAACGTATTTATCATGTTTTTCTGGGAACAAATTCCGCAAGATTTTTATTAAAAGGAGTACTCTGATTTTTATAAAGCATAAACAAAATCAGTCTTTTCTGGCCGTGAAAATGGGGATGTCACATTTAGTCTTCCGGTCAAGAATCGCCACAGGCCTCTCAATATAATTCAATAGGTCATCCATATGAATGTCCTCCAATGGAACCACTATGAAATCATCCACTAAACATTTCCGCAGCTGAGAGACATGGAATGTGCTATGGATCTGACTGAGCTCATCTGAAAAATCCAAGTGATATGCAACCCGGCCCACCAGGGCCAAAACCATGAAAGGACTGATATACCTGGGGCCCAACTTGCCCCTCTTTTTAAACCGGATCACACCTTTCCAAGGTGACACCTTTATGAGAACCATATTCACCACCTGGAAATCTATATCTGAACGGCGCTTGTCGGCATAACTCTTCTGCCGACTCTGAGCTGTCTGCAGTCTAATTCGAACCTGTTGGATCAACTCAGTACTCTTGAGTACCACTTCGGTACTCCCCATGACTCGTTGACCGACCTCACCCCAACAAATTGGGGTCCTGTAATTCCTCCCATATAGCATTTCAAAAGGAGGTGGATCGATGCTTGCGTGATAGTTGTTGTTATACGAAAATTCCGCTAATGGAAGATACGTATCCCAACTCCCACCGAAGTCCAAAACACACGCCCGAAGCATATCCTCCAAGGTCTGAATGGTCCGCTCGCTCTGACCGTCATTTTGCGGATGGAATGTCGTGCTGAAATGGAGACGAGTACCCAAATCTTCATGGAACCTCTTCCAAAACCTGGAAGTAAACTGGACATCACTGTCTGAAACCACCGAAACCGGCACCCCATGCCATGCTACAACCTCCCTGATGTATACCTCAGCCAATTTCTCCGCAGAAATACTCTCCTGAATCATGATAAAATGCGTGCTCTTGGTCAATTGATCCACGATGACCCAAATTGAATCCACTCTGCACGCAGTCCGAGGCAGCTTTGTGATGAAATCCATGGTAATATCCTCCCATTTCCAAATGGGAATCTCCAACGGCTGCATCTTTCCGTGAGATCGCTGATGCTCGGCCTTGACTTTCCTGCAAGTTAAGAACCTCTCCACATACAAAGCCATATCTCGCTTCATGCAGGGACACCAATAATCAGGACGAAGATGTTTATATATCTTTGTCTCCCCGGGAGGAATGGAGAACCTCGACTTGTGCACCTCCTCCATGAGAACTGACGCACACCGCCCTAATACAGAACCCATACTGTAACGCCCGCAGATCCGGGCTAGTCAATTTAGAAATAATATGGGTCGAAAACGACTTTTCGACAAAAGATTATTTAGAATAAATAATCTTAACCAAGTTATAGAATATGTCTCAAGGGTTCCGTACATATAAAGAACGCCGAAATCCGAGTTATAACGAAGAAGTTTTTCGGCAAAACCGACACGGCACCGGGAGACGTAAATAGTGAATTTAAGATAGAGGACTTTTTGGCCTTAGTAATCTAAACCAAAGTTGTAGTATATGTTAAACCGAGAAAATCCATAAAAAGAACGCCCAAATCTGACTTCGTATGAGGAAGTTATGATTTTTCAAAGTTTCGGCTTAGCAGTGTACAGCCCGAAACTCGAATTTTAGTTCGAGCAGTTTTTGGCTTACGCGACCTAAATGAGAGTTGAAGATCTCATTAATAGGAACTCAACGGTAAAAAGACAGACGAAAACGGAGTCCGTATGAAGGAGTTACGAATTCTTTGCGGTCAATTAGCAGTCTAATCTCCTCCTACTATTAAATTGAAGATCGGTCGAGAATTAGCCGACGGAGTCTAAATGAAAGTTGTAGATCTTGTTTTTACCTACGCGTGGAAAAAAAGAACGTCAAAAACGGAGCTCGTATGGGAGAGTTATGATTTTTCTAAGTCGGGAGGCTGCTGTGCGAAATCGGGTGACGTGGCGCAATCCTGGCCATTGCTTCCTCCCCAAGGCTAGCCACCAGATGGTGACACCTGGCCTGGAACTCGACGAGTTGGAGGCCAACTCGACGAGTTTTTGGCATTTCCAGCCTATAAAAAGGGAGCCGGGGCACCCTCATTTCTCACACCTTCCAACTGCTCTTTCTCTCTCTACACTCTCTTTCTCTAAGCTCCCTAAGCCCCCCTAAAGTCTAGGTAAACCCCCTAGCACCCGAAGGAAGCCCCGAGGCTCCCGGAGTCCCGAGAAAAAGGGTCTTTCGGCTCGGAAACGCTGCTCCAGCGAAGCCTGGTTTTGCAAAAAACCCGCTGTAAGTGAGCTATGCCTACCCTATCTTTAGTATAGCTTATGTTTTAATATAGTAACGTTATTAGGAACTTATAATGAGTATTTGGGCTATTATTATGAGTTATATAAGAGTGTTTCTTAGCGCTTATATAATAGTAATAATATCTAGACTATTAATTAGTCGCGGTTAACGTTAGACTAAACTCTAGTGGTAATGATACTAGGTTTTGTCCGAGGGAAATTGTTTTAAGAGTAACAAAGTGCTGTCCGAGTGCCGACTCACCACCTTACCAAGTGAGTGCATAGTTACTTCCATCTTACACATAGATATGAAGTATTTTATATAAATTACGTGCTATGTGTGCATATTATCTGTATACTTGCTATCTATGCTGGATGAACGATTTTATACATGTTTTAAATGATTTAAACTGTATATATATATATATATATATATATATATATATATATATATATATATATATATACGAGAATATGTTGGGTAAAACATGGGTAGATGTAATAGATGGAATATGAGTTGGATGATGAATTGAGAGGTGTGTAGACCACGAGGTGAGTGTGAGAGGTGGACGATGTGAGAAGCCTTTCCCAAATGATGGCCCCGTCATCTAGCAGAGTATGGATGACAACCACGGACTATTCTAGACAGTCCAGTGGAACACTAGCAGGCTCGCAACCTGTAGGTGTTGTGAACGATGTGTTCACCGGTGTACTCTAAAAACCCATTGACATGTATTGCGAGTGGACTCTCGAAAACGATACTGTCAATAAACGAGATAACCCTAGCAGCTGTGCTCGAAGGACAATACTGGTAGCTGCGCCTCACATAGAATGTCACAATTCTGGCAGCTGCGCCTAAGTGATAGAACTAGCAGCTGTGCTTGACAGTTGTGTCATTGACAACGATGGACTTCGTGCCGATTCCTTAGGATGATCCTTAGGAATGAATGAACGAGGAATAATTGATTCTTAGGGTAGATCCTTAAGAGTAAATAAGATAATGGGGATGGGTAATTGGGTTGATTGTTTGATGTTTAAACATAATAATTATATTATTGTGGGTTGAAAACCCTATGTACTCACCAGGTTTCCCAACCCGACCCACTCAGTTTATTTGTATCACAGGTGTCGATATGAAGTTACATTACACTGAGAGATTTAAAAGAGATGTAGATCACTAGTGTAAATGAATGTAAGTTCTGTTTATGCTTATGTTTCTGTATTAACGATGACATCCCAAATGTTTTAAAATGAATAAAAATACATTTCTTCGGAAATGCTTTGATAACGTATTTATCATGTTTTTCTGGGAACAAATTCCGCAAGATTTTTATTAAAAGGAGTACTCTGATTTTTATAAAGCATAAACAAAATCGGTTTTTTCTGGCCGTGAAAATGGGGATGTCACACATACCCTCCAATGAAGAGTCAACAACCCATATATATCACAATAAAAGGAAGCCACCTGACCCACAACGCGCTCACTCTTCCGATGATCTTTCTTCATAGGCTCAATCTGAGCCTCGCAAATCCTCTCCAATAGCGGAGTAATCACTGTCATCCTCAAACAAATATCCCTGATCGGAGCCGCGACCGCCTTGCGGCTGAAAGCATCGGCCACCACATTGTCCTTTCCCGGATGTTAAAGGATTCCACAATCATAATCCTTCACCATATTCAACCACCAGTGCTGCCTCATATTCAGATTTGGCTGATCCATAAGATACCTCAGACTCTTGTGATTCGTGTAAATGGTACATCAGACCCCATAGAGGTAATGTCGTCAAATCTTGAGGGCGAACACAACAACCCCCATCTCCAAATCATGCGTCGGATAGTTCGCCTCATGAGGCTTCAGCTGTCTCGAGGCGTAAGCGATCAAGCGACCCATCTGCATCAAAACCGCCCCCAAACCCGTGATAGAAGCATCACAATAAACCACAAAGTCGTCAACACCCTCCGACAAGGTCAAAATCGGCGCCTCCCATAGTCTCTGCCTCAGGTTCTCAAAAGTTGCATGTTGCTCAGGCTCCCAACGAAATGTGACCGTCTTCTTTGTCAACCGAGTCAACGAAACTGCTATCTTGGAGAAATCCTGGATGAATCTCCGATAGTAACCTGCTAAACCTAGGAAACTCCGAATCTCAGATGGAGACCTCAGAACCTCCCACCTCATCACGGCCTCGACCTTGGCCGGTGGACGAGAATACCATTCTGGTTGACAAGGTACCCCAGAAATTGCACCCCGCGCAACCAAAACTCACACTTGGAGAACTTCGCAAAAAGTTTATCCCAGCTCTTGATCCTATCTATCTTGATCTATCTTGATCCTCTGATCTATCTCAACTAAGACAATACACCTAGGGAAAAGGCTATATTTAGTTCATCTCAAGTTCTACTTATATTAATCTTCTAACCTTACAACTCTTAAGTTTATCTCTCTTAAACCTCAGGATCCCAACTATTTTAGGATCGTAAAACTGATTATCTCAAACCTTAAGATCCTAGTAATTTTTATAAAACCTAAATCATATATATCTCTACAACCAAACTATTCACACAAAAAAGACAATAAAACCATAAGCATAAAAGGGTTGCCCACAAACCCAACAAAAATAAATTGTTTTACAGACAGAAATAAAAATTGTTTTTTCATCAAACCTAAGCATCTAAGGTTTGATCACCATCACCCTCTTTTTTCTCTCATTCTCCTCCTAACTTCTCCTTCTTCTTCTCTGCAAGATCTTGACTAACATTAACGTGCTTCCCAGTTAACTTGGCCAGAGCATCACGCCTGTCGGCCATGTTCCAGGATCCTACGTTCCTATTCTCCACATCCTCCACCATCTTGATATTGGCCTCCCAGATGGTTTCGACAACACTGCTTTTAAGCTCGATGATCACATCCTTGATCTCCTGGGCATGCTCCTCCCCTCTCTCTGCATTCTCCTTGCTCAACCTCTCCACCATCTCCAGAAGATCCTTGTTAGTTGTCTTCCAAATGACATCGTGCTCCATCAAGGTGCGCTCCGCCTCCTCAAACCCGAACTTCAGATCCTCAATGGTTCGGAAGATGTGATCCACAACCTAGGAAAGAACGCATTCAATAGATTGAAAATCTAGGGAAAAAAGGGAAAAAGGATTCAGAAGTGCTTACAGCTTGGGAGAAGGTGATCAACTTCTTCTTGGCTTCCTTAGCCCCCAGATTCTCCAGACTGAGGTCCGGGATCTCATACGACTTTCTCTTCTTGGATCCAGGAGTTTTCACGGATAGATCGATCACAACCCTCTATGGAGGACGACAAGAAGAAGCCTTTTTCCTTCTTAACCACAAGCTGACCACCTGACATGGCCTCCTCAAGTCCGGAGAGGGTGAAGCGAGCATTTGAGTGAGTGGCCTTGGATCCTAACAATTACAAAGGATCTTCATAAATTCAAGATCCTAGAACAGGAGCAAGATCCTCGAAGTTAGTGGTTGCATAAAATCTAACAAATAAGAAACTGTGAATTTCAGGATCCTTGAAATAATGAATCAAATCCTACCCTTTTTAACCTATTTCATTGGCTGGAGATCGCCATTGGGGATGGACTCGCGTTTCCTAAAGAAAAAAAATTCTTTCCAGGCACCATCGTTTTTTTATTTTCAGAATAAGATGTGTTTTGTTGGTTTTGACTTTAAACAGAAAACTAGAAGACCCAAACGTTGAAAGATCGCAGATGTGGGCTAGCTCAGACAAACCCATGTTAAGATCCATGGATTAATTCAACCGATCAATCCAGAAGAGGATCCTTCAGATCACATACATAGCTTGGATATAGGAAATTTGGGTGACCTCAAAGAATTTTGAAACAACACCAGAAAAAGGGTAAGTCATACTATAACGCCTGCATCTTCGGGCTAGACAAAATAAACAATAATCATAATATAAATCCTCAATTAGGAATCTCATTAGTCGTGCGTGTTACAGGCTACTTATTATAAAACCATTTTAGTAATTTATCGATAAAACTATGAAATAGCAATCTTGATAGAAGATTATTTAGGACAGATAATCTTGACGGAAAATGTTGGAGTTGTGATATGAATCTCGTACATATAAAACACACTCAAATCCGACTTCGTATGCAGAAGTCATGGACTTCCGAAGTTTTCACGATCAGTAAGTGTATCGTAAATAGTGAATCGGAGATAGGTTCCGTATTAACCTAAGTAACCTAAACGAAAGTCGTAGCAGTCATTAAACCGAGAGCGTGCATGTAGAGAACGTCAAAATATAACTTCATAAGAGGAAGTTATGATTTTTTTAAATTCCAGCGTAACAATGTGCAACACTGATATCGACTTTTAGATCAATTGATTGTTAGCCGAAACAATCTAAACGAGAATCAAAGATCTCGTTAATAGAAACCCGATAATATAAAGACATTCGAGAATGGATGTTGGACGAAAGAGTTATGAATTTTTAACGGAATTTAACAGTCTAAGCCCGTTAAAAATATAACTTTAAAAATAAAGTCAAAATCGGCCGACGGAGTCTAAATGAAAGTTGTAGATCTTGTCAATAGCTATGCGTGGATATAAAACCCATCGAAGTCAATAGTCAAAATCACTCATCCAGTCGCTACGACATGGACAATCCCTTGCCATGTCGTGGGGACTAACGGAAAAAAAATCGAGAAGCTGCCAACCTCCACGACGTGGAGACCAATCCTCCACATCGTGGGAACTGACGAGACCAATTAAATCCATTAAGCTCTTAATCATTTACCCCACCCATCCATACTTTCCAAAAGACTTTCATACTCTTAAAAGATCATAAAAATTGTTGCTTTATAGACATGCATGTCCAATGCATGTCTTGAACTCAAGCTAGGTCAAAATGGTGTAAAATGGGGTCAAGGTCTCATGCAAGAGATCAAAACTCTATAAAACTTCAGATCTATCACTACTAACTACAAAAGGGACTCTGGGGATCTCCATCTAGCTTAAACATGAAGAAAAGCACAAGAAAACCTAAATCTAAGCACATGCAGTCATAAAGCTTGGAGCTTAAGGACTTATAAGAGTCCAGAAAGTGTGCACAAAAAGGATGGGGAGAGTTGCTTGTTGAAACAATAGCTCAAGGGTAACCTGCTTCTTCTTCAAGACACCACCAACCACCACAAAATCTCAAAAGTTAACAATGGAGGCTAGGGTTTATTTTGGAGGCTGAGAGAGAGTGTGTTAGAGGCTGAGGGTGGGCAACCCTAGCCATCACATCCCTTAAATAGGGGCACACACCCCAACATTAGGGTTTGTCATTAAATGGCTGCCACGTCGTGACACCCACTAAAGATGCGTGTTTCTATGTATCTTGCCACGTCTTGGGCATGCATGCACCACGTCGTGGCTAAGGGTT
Source organism: Lactuca virosa (assembly GCF_052849685.1). Taxonomy (NCBI): domain Eukaryota; kingdom Viridiplantae; phylum Streptophyta; class Magnoliopsida; order Asterales; family Asteraceae; genus Lactuca; species Lactuca virosa. The sequence continues at coordinate 64,686,165 of NC_136426.1, read as the reverse complement.
TTTTCCAAAAACCATATATTTGATTTCGTTAAGTCTTACCTATTCTATTCAGGAAAAACGGGATGTTACACCTTTCACCTGTAATATATCAATCATATAATATATTAATAAATCATTTCCTCATAATTTCCAATTAGTTTATCAATCATATAATAATCTAATAAATTATCCTCTCTCTACAATGTCATTCTAATCAAGTTGTAGTTATGAGGGTAACCCAAAAAGGACTTTGCTTCTAATTACAAGTTTATATCAATTTAGTTATGAGCTTAGACACCTTCATCCAACACATTCTTCAACTGTGGTGGCAGAAGGCTATCAACTGATCATAATGTTGGGGTTGAAGAAGTCAGAAAGAGGTCAAAGCCCTTCATCCTGATGATTCACGTATTGTAGTGTACACTCATGGTGTCTTCAGGTGTACTATTTCATCCTATTGCATGCCAAATTTTGTCTTCTTTTTTCATATTTAATACATCTTTTATTCTATGATCAGATTTCAAGATCAAATCATAGATGTATACCTGAAGAAACTAGAGTATAACAGAAACCCTCTCTTCTAGCACTATGTATCCCCTTTCCCTTTAAAAATAGTTGTAATGTCAGCAAAGCCATCAATAATTACTCGAAAGCTAAGGCCACAAGACATGTTCTTGATTTTTGCTTCAGATGGTTTATGGGAACAACTCAGTGATGAAGATGTGGTTGAAATTGTTCATAAGAATCCCAAAAATATAAATGATTTACTCTCGTGATCATGTTTTCTTGAAGTCTTCTTTCTTTTAGAGAATATATATATATATATATATATATATATATATATATATAAATATATAAGTGTTAATCGTAAATCCCCTAATCACAATCTTTAACTAATAAAACGACGTAGCATGAGGTTTATTACCTAAGCTTAGCTGAGGCTGTAATGTATATTCGTTATACACACACACACACACATATATATATATATATATATATATATATATATATATGAAGTAATGTTTTTGATTTTTGTTTCAGAGAATAGCAAAGAGATTAATAAGTGTTGCAAATAGAGGTGGTAGCAAGGAAAAGAGAAATGAGATATGATGGTATAAAGAGAATTGAAAAGGGTGTGAGGAGACATTTTCACGATGATATTACAATGGTGGTGATTTACCTTGGGTAAATCTCATGATGATATTTTTTTTCTTTGCAAAAGTGGTCCTTCAAATGCAAAAAGATGGATTTGCCCTCATGTGGTGGTGGGGCACATGACGGGGTTAATAGCAGCAAACTAACAAATGTTAAGTTGAAGGACCATTTCCACATAGAAACATGATGAAAAAGATCTAGAAGCCAAAAAAATCGGGATTTGGACCAAACCTCAAAAAAATTGCTTGCCACAATGACCAATTTTGCAGTTTTGTTTTTCTTTTATCTTTCTTTAACATCATTTTTTTCATTTATGTGTTTTGGTAATTTTAGTTTTCATACTTTTCTTTGTCAAAAAATTCAAGTGATAGATTGATTTTAAGTATCAATTTACTGCAAAACTTTTTCATACAGCCGATTAATAGTTTTTACATATACACACATAATATATATGTGTGTGTATAACTATAAAGATATATAAACATTTTGAATCTAAAACTTTTTACCAATAATGTTTTTTATTAAGCATATTAAGTATGCAGACTATTAAGAAACTAGAAGTTGTCAGGCCGGGTTCATTCGAAGGAAACTCCAAACCCCCTTTCTTAAAGTTTTGTAAGTTTTAAGGATTCATACAACATATTCCCGACTGTAGAACCCTCCTCCCTCCCTCCCCCTCTTGGTTCATTGTTAATATGTGATATGATGGCTTATAATAAGCAAAAAGGTGGAGGCATGTTTACTGATACCTCCATTTCACTATGTTCCTCTACACTTTGATCAAATTTGGGGCATACTTTACCAGTTTATTGTCATCAGTTTGTTTCTACTTGGTGTACTTTACATATTACTCTATACATTCATCACTTTGCTGTAAAAGATTTAAAAAAAAAAAATCTCCAACAAGGGTTGCAATGGGTTAGGTGGTGGTGGAGAAGAGTGGCGATGAAGAGATGATGGTGGAAGGGGAGGGAAATGGGAAAGGGAAGGGGTGGGGGTGGGGGATGGATTCTAATAATTATTTTATAATAATATAAATATTAAAAAAATAATTAAAAAAGATAAAAGAATACCATTACGGGGAATATAGTCATTTTAAGTCGGCCAGAGACAAAAACCAAAATAAATCCAAATCATTACGGCTGTCTGAGTGAAAAAAAAAAGATAGGGACCAAACCTACAATTTACCCCAAACCATAAGGATAATTTAGTAATTTACTCAAACGTTAAATGGATGTTGTTAATTAATAACCAAGCAATGAACGGCCCTGATCAATCTCAAATCCCATCTGAGATTGCTCCATCTAAAGCAATTTAAAAGTCTCAATCTATTTACTTCTAGGTTTAGTGGCCAAATCCCAAATGAAATCTCACAGTTGTTGCATTTGTCTTGTTCAGATCTGTAATGGATCATTGAAAAACTTCAAAGTACTAGCCTCAAGAAACCTAATGCAAAACAAGACCGAATTCGAACAGCTCCATCTCTTGGGGGTTGACAAGAATTCTTTGCTTTGGAAGTAATTACATGTAGCCATGTTTGAGGTACTGAAGTTGAATCACCAATTCTGGTAAAGTGCTATTGGTGTTGTTGATGGTGGACACTATTGATATCCTCTTATGACCTGTGACAAATGTTTCGATTCCTAGAAACATGTCAAAGTCTACCCTACTAATGAAATTGTTCAAATTTAAGCGAAGATATTGAAGACTTTTATAGTTGGAAAATGAGCTTGAAATTGGTCCTTGCATTTGTTGAAGGTCTAGAATTTTTGGTTGGGTGACGTTGAAAAACAAGGATTGGTATACGACCAATAAGAGAATTTTTTCCCATTCAGACAACGCTTAGTTTGGTTAGGCTTGCAAGAAAGGGTGGGATTTCACCGTTTATGTCCATGTTGTATACATGTCCTTCACTGAGAGTAGTTAGTTTTGCCAAGCCTTCTTGCAAACCTAACCAAACTTAGTGTAATCTCAATGAGAAAAAAGTTCTCTTATTGGTCGTATACCATCATCATTTTTCAACCTCACCCAACTAAGAATTCTAGACCTTCAACAAATTCCACTAAAAGGACCAATTTCAAACTCATTTTCCAACTTCAAAAATCTTCAATATCTTTTCCTAAATTAGAACAATTTCAGTGGTAGGGTAGACTTAGAAATGTTTCTAGGACTCAATAAACTCGGAACGTTCATCTTTGATTGTAATAGGATATCATTACTGGCCACCAACAACTACACCGATAGCAACTTGCCAATTCCACCAACATTTACTCATAACTCGTTTCCTGTTTTCCAAAATCTATATACAGTTAGTCACTTTCCATGCCATCTTTAAAGGAAAAAAAAAACCTACATGTAAATAAACCGCATCCATTCAACAAGTAAAAGGAAAACCTAATCATAAAGTTCCATAAACTTTGGTACTCATTACAAAAAAATTGAGGTACTTATGTGGAAGAATTGTGAAACTTAGTTACCATTTAGTTACATTGATCCTTCGATAATTAAGGAGTCGTCTCATTTATACTACCCCACATTATAAAGACTTAGATTTTTTGCCAAATATGTATATTCAATATACGACAACTTGGATCAATCATTCTAATAAAATAAGTCATATCAAGATTTATGCATTTCCCATAAATAATTTCTTTTAAAGCCATAATCCATGCTTTAACAAGTTCTATCTATAACATGATCTATAATAGAAAGTCATTAAACATTAAACTAAGTAAATTTCAGGAAAATTATTCGCATTGATATCATATCTCATATTAAATCAAATCAAGTATATCATTTTACTCAATTAAACATTTTTTTACTTGTACCCTTTCTTAATTTCCAGTGTATGTCCATGAATTATACATAACCATAACATCAATTTCATCTTCCAAACACTTCTTATGAAATCATACATTTTTAGGTCAAAGTTTTGGCAATAAACCAAAAGTTCTTGCTACTAATTTCGAGCATCTGCCTGTTTATAACATGTTTATAGTTGTATAACCCTAACATTTTACTATAATTGTTATCAAGAATGCTATAAATAACGTATCTTTTTCACGAAATTAAACATACAATCCAAATACATACATACCTCAATTTATCTGTTAAAACTTCCGATTCCATGCCAATCTCTTTATAGTTTATAATTCGGATCTTAAGGGGGTGTTAGTATGATTCAAGCCTCAATACTGATCCTTCCTCCATCAATTTCGTTCTATCCTTGAGCGGTTATCGGCTTCTCTCACTCCTTAGCTTTTCGGAATTTAGCCACGGATAAGATAAAGGGTGTGAAATTAGACAAAATTGAAAAAAATGGTCCTTTGGTTTGTCATTTTATATTGCTATTGTCCAAACTTTGAAAACGTTGTAGATATGTTTAGCAGTTTCATCGTGGGAATAATATTATAAAAGCCCTAAATTTTTAACGTGTAATTGGAAAAATTCCTAATATTTTTTTTATTATTGCTATGGCCACAACTTTCTCGCAGAATTATCACTCTAGCCCACTTAACGAGTTTTATGGTTAACTTGGTTAACTTTTTAACAAAATTTCAAATTTGGTCCTTAAGGTTTGCAAAAAATTACACCACATGGTTTTTTAACTTTATTTTTCGTTTTTTGTATACTTTATCTATTTTCGGTTTTTTTATAAATATATATAAATTTTTTATTTTCTTTTTTATATACTTTATTTATTTTCATTTTTTAACTTCATTTTTCAACCATTTGTTATTTTTTTTTACATTTTTACCTTTTTTTTTCTATTTTAGTTATTTATGGTTTTTCTAATGTTTTTATTTAATTTGATTTAAGTAAACGAACTTGAATTTAATATAAATTACTATAACAAGTTTTTTTTAATAGATACCGACTACTATTTTTTTTTGTTCTTTTTTTTAGTCTATTATCAAATTGAAAAATGTTATCTTGAATTTAAACTATTGATATCACATATAGAAATATGATTTAATTTGCAAGTTATATAACACATTGAAACACTAATTCTTAATAAACAAGCTAATTTTTTTTAATTCTCATTTTTTCGTAACATAATAATAATAACATTAAAGAAAAAAACAAAAAGAAAATAAGTTGGGCCGAAATTACATATATAGACATAACTATTTTATTTACTTGAATAAAAATAAAAAATTACAAAAAGTATACATTATCAAAATTGTAATATACTATAATATACTAATACATTTAACATTTTTTGAAAAAGTTCAATAAAAAGTTAAAAATACAAAAGAAATAAAAACAAATAATTGGAAAACAAATAAGAAAAAAATAAAAAAATTAAAAAGATGATAAAATTAAAATATAATACAAAAAAATATATGAAAAAAACTCTAATATACTCTATATATACACTAAAAAATAGAAAACAAAAGGTAAAAAGGTAAAAAAAAAATCAAATTGTTGACAAATAAAGTTAAAAAATAAAAATAAATAGTATATATAAAAAAGAAAATAAAAAAATGTATATATTTTTATAAAAAAACCGAAAATAAATAAAGTATTAAAAACGAAAAATAAAGTTAAAAAACAATGCTGCGTAAATTTTTGCAAACCTCAGGGACCAAATTTAAACTTTTTAGGACTGATTTTGCAAAAAAGGTAACCATGAAACTCGTTAAGTGGAATAGAGTGATAATTCCGCGAGAAAGTTGTGGCCATAACAATACTAAAAAAATATTAGGGCTTTTTCCAAATACGCATTAAAAATTTAGGGCTTTTATAATATTAGTCATTTCATTATAAAAGTGGTCCTGTCAAAATTGAAATTACTTTTATATCTTTATAATTTATAATTTTTATTTTATTTAATGTTTATTAATTTTAAAATAGAAAATAAACAAACACTCCAAAACCTATCTCTCTCACCATCATGGACAGCCACCAGAAACCATTGGACACCGTCGATCTGCATTGAAGCTTATGCACATCGAGGAAAAAAAAGGAAGAACGAACTTGCAACCCACATTTAACTACCTTTTTTACAACTCCATAAGCCATTGGCATCTTCACCTCCGCCACCAACAACACCAACATCAGAAACTCATGTTCTTTTACTTAATTTGAGGTCTACATGAAGGAGAAGAAATGGACCCTTGTACATCGTCTCTTTGGCTGATATACACTGTAAAATCGAAATAAAAGGGGTGGGGGAAAGGCGTACATGAACAGTAATGAAAAGTTCCTCTGGTTCTTGATTTTCATATCTCAATAATATGAAAGAGTGGGTATTGATTTTCTTATTATCGGATTAGGAGAAAAAGAGAGACAAAGGTTTCGATTTTCATATCTTAATAATGGACAAGTGGGTCTTTATTTTCGTAGGTAGAAAGGACGATCGTTCAAACGACGACGAGAATTCTGATGAGGGTGGTTGAACCTTGGTTTTAAAAAGCGATGCTTTAGACCGCTTAAAGCGCTAAGCGCTCAGATGAAAACCAAAATCGCTTTTGAATTAGTCTTGCGCTCAGATTCCTTAACTCACCGCTTAAATCGGCGCTTTTGTAGCTTTTTCCGATTAGGTAAAGCAACGTTTAATCTCGCTTTAGGTATATTGGGCTTATTTAATTAGTTGGGCTAGGTTTAGTGTATTTTTAATTAGATACGTAGGTTGTAGGGTTATTAAAATGAGAATTCATAAGTCGCACAACAAAGACAACATCAGTAGGCGGGAAAACGTTTATTCTTCTCCATATTCATCTTCAGCCTCCTGCTTTCCTCTCTCCTCTGAAGACAACGGTTGGAATCAAGTGAATCAACATTCAAGATCAAAACAAGGTACATGTTTGATTTTTTATGTTAATAACTATTCTACTCTCATTCTGAATAGTGAATACTGAATACAACGATTTTAATGATCTTTCAAGTTTCATCTACTTACTTCTTCTGATGTTAATAACATAATCAGTTATTCATAACTGACATCTGTTATGTTATGTTTTTATTGTTGTATCATATTGCATGATCTTAATGTTACTAGTTAGTCATGTAGTTAGTTCAGAGTTGTTAAATCATTAAATGTTAATCACATGATGTCTTGATCAACTGATCAGTTAAATCATTAAATGTTCCTTTGAACTTAATTGTTAATCTTTTATGTTGCTTACTTGCTTGCATTTTAGCATGTGTAGAAAGTAGAAAGAGATAATACTAATCTATAATGATATAATATTATTATACAGAATGGGTTCTACAAAGAGTGGATCAGATGACCCGGTTAAGAGATACGAGGTACAAGATCCAACTAATAAAACAACTTTACATGCAAATTTTATGGACAAGTGGTGAAGGGAGGTGTATTTCGCCTCAAACATCATATGGTTGGTGGTTATAAGGACGTAAAGAAGTGTCCGAATTATCCGGGACATGTACATGAAGAACTAAAAGCATACATGGAAAAGAAACATAATTTAAAACCTCAACAACAAATGGAACAAGCACGATTCCAGATGCATGAACCTGATGAATATGATGATGTTGATGAGGAAGATGTTGTTGAAATAGGCAGTAGTAGGAAAATGCCCCCTTCAAAAAACCAAGGCAAAAAGCTCCTATGGACACATACTTCAATCCTAACCCGCATGAAGTTGTCAAAAGTAGGAAAGGAGAGACAACAAACAATCAATGAAGTATGCCGAAAAGATCTCAGGGATAAAGTTTGTCGTGAGATTGCGAGATGGTTTTATGATGCATGTATAATTTACTTTTTATGCCTTGTTGACTTTATTTAATAACAATTTATATTTACCAATTGGTATATACTTTATTGGTACAACCATTCCTTACAATGTCGCGACATATGATAGCTTCAAAGTCATGGTCGAAGCTATTGGACAGTTTGGCCCCGAGATGAAACCACCGAGCATGTATGAGTTACGAGTCCCTCTGCTTAGGAATGAAGTACAGGATGTGAAAATCTAGATTCTTGAGCATGAACAAGAATGGGCAGAAAAAGGTTGTTCAATATTATATGATGGATGATGTGATTCAGTGGTGCAAAAGGATATTATAAACTTCATGGTAAACTCTCTGAAGGGTTCGGTGTTTGTGATATCAGTCGATGTTTCGGATGTATCCGAGGATGCAGATTTGTTATTTCATGTTCTGGATAAGATGGTGGAGGAAGTTGGAGAACAAAACGTAGCACAAGTTGTAACTGATAACGCTTCATCGTATGTGTAACAACGTGAATTTTCAAAACAATTTTTCATTTTAAAACATACTTTCATTCATCCGATAATCATCAAAGCATAATGTGTCCACTGTAACAAAACAAAACATGTCCCAAGATCTCATATACATAAATCCTCTCAGTGTGTACGAATCATGCCGACGCCTTCCCGCAATCCTTGCTAGTACCTGACACACATAACACAACAACTGTAAGCATAAATGCTTAGTGAGTTCCCCAAATACCACATACAACACATACGCCACTCGAGGCTATAATACGACCCTTCGGTCGATGTGTCTCAGCGGGACCCCCCCAGTCCCGTAGCTCGTCGGACCCTCTGGTCCAGTCATAGCTCGTTGGACCCATCGGTCCGGTCTGTATCGTTGGACCCTTCGGTCCGGTCTATATCATTGGACCCTTCGGTCCGGTCTATATCGTTGGACCCTCCGGTCCGGTCTGTACAACACATAGCATACATATATCGCAATACACATAATCTCATACAACACATAGCACACAAGACCCTCCGGTCTACACATAGATACCACTCTAGGTAATGTATAGTGAGAAGACTCACCTCGTATGATGTCTAGTAACTCACGTGCTCGATATCCCTGAATCTCGAAACAACGACCTAGCCCCGCCTAATCACATAAAGTAATTATTTCAAATCATTAACGACTCTCAAGGCTAGACTACATCCCTTTTCTACAATCCCACAGAAGGGTAAAAGACCATTTTACCCCTCCCTGACCCAAAGTCCAAATGTTGACCAAAACCCTAAAAGTCAACAAAAGTCAACTCTCCGGGTTACGCTGCGCGTACCAAACCTATACGCTGGGCGTACCCGGCAACCTCACAGAATCGAGGAATGCAATCCCCTACGCCGCACGTACTGGGATTACGCCCAGCGTAATTCCCAGTTTCAGACTTCTTAGCTTTTAGGGTCTTAATCAGTTAATACTCACATCCAACTTCTAGATCTGACCTTTTCTAAACCTCTTAATCCATAAAGTTGGTGACTTTATGCCTTTGCATGGCTGGACAAGTCAGTAACACCCATAACATTCCATTTCCCAACTCTAGAAAGCTCATAACTCAAGCATGACTTCATAACAACGACCAAGATGGAAACTTTATGGATCTATAACTCATATATCACTCAAAAGGGACAGATCTAGGTCTATGGAGTCCTTTATGCTCATAAAGTCTCCACCTTTGGGACTTTAACCCTAGAAATGGTCCATGAAGCACAAATCAAAATAACAAGGAAAGCTTTGAGCTTTATACCTCCAAGTGAAGCTCTTCCCTCTGTAGAACTCAGATCCAAGGCTTGCACTCCAACTTCTAGCCTTCACAAGAATCTCCTCTTCTTCCTTACTAACACACAAAGGCACTTTAGCTCCAAAAACACTCACACAAGCTTAGAACGAAGGTTGGCTCTCTTTTAGGGTTTCACTCACTCAAATGGTGGCTGAGGATAAGGCCATAACCTTCTTTATATAGGGCTCAAGTCTAAATTAGGGTTTTGCATCTGGGCCGGTTACGCCCAGCGTACCTCTAAGGGTCCGCGTCCATTTCAAGCGCATGAGTACGCGCAGCGTACTTATTTGCTACAACTTTTCACTCAAGGGCTAACTTTGACAATTTGACAAAAGAGAAGGGTTAAATAGTTGTACCTGAATTTCAGGATGTTACAATTCTCCCCCACTAGAACCAGACTTCGCCCTCGATGTCTCATGCTTTAAACATCTCCGGATGCTGCTCCCGCATCTCTGACTCTGTCTCCCAAGTCAGCTCAGACCCCCTCAGATGTTGCCACTGAACCTGAACCAGGGGCACCTCATTGTTCCTCAGAACCTTGATCTTTCGATCCACAATCGCGATTGGCCTCTCAACATAATTCAGGCTCGCATCCACCTGAATATCCTCCAGTGGTACCACCGCCGACTCGTCGGCTATACACTTCCTCAACTGAGACACGTGGAAGGTATCATGAATCTTACTCAACTCCGCAGGTAGCTCAAACCAATATGCTACCTTGCCCACCCTCGCGGTCACCCTGAACGGACCGATGTACCGGGGACCCAACTTGCCCCTCTTCCTGTACCGGATCACTCCTTTCCAAGGAGATACCTTCAGGAGTACGAAATCTCCCACCTGGAACTCAAGCTCGGATCGTCGTCTATCCGCATAACTCTTCTGACAACTCTGAGCCGTCAGTAACCTCTGTCTAACCTGCTGTATCTGCTCTGTCGTCAGCAGCACTATCTCAGTACTACCTATCACACGCTGTCCTACCTCTCCCCAGCAGATGGGAGTACGACACCTCCTTCCGTACAACAACTCGAAGGGAGGCATACCAATGCTAGAATGGTGGTTGTTGTTGTAGGAAAATTCAGCCAACGGCAAGTACGTGTCCCAACTTCCTCCGAAGTCCAACACACATGCTCGAAGCATGTCCTCGAGCGTCTGAATCGTCCGCTCACTCTGTCCGTCAGTCTGGGGGTGGTAAGCGATACTGAAATGCAACCTCGTGCCCAACTCCTCGTGAAACTTCTTCCAGAACCTGGAAGTGAAACGTACATCTCGATCTGACACAATCAAGATCGGCACCCCATGTCGTGATACCACCTCCCTCACATACAACTCTGACAGCCTCTCCGCAGAAGAGCTCTCACTGATAGCAAGAAAATGCACGCTCTTCGTCAGCAGGTCGACGATCACCCAAATTGCATCGACACCCCTCGCGATCCTCGGCAATTTGGTGATGAAATCCATGGAAATCTATTACCACTTCCACTGGGGAACCTCAATCGGCTGCAACTTGCCATGCGGACGCTGGTGCTCAGCCTTAACCTGGCGACAGGTCAAGCACCTCTCGACAAACCACGCGACATCCCTCTTCATACAGGGCCACCAATAATCTTTCTTCAGGTCCAAATACATCTTCGTGGCCCCGGGATGGATCGAGAACCTCGATCTATGCGCCTCCTCCATCAGAATGGTACGTCCCCCTCTTGCATGCGGCACCCAAATCCGACCCTGAAAGGTCATCAGCCCTCGACTATCGATAACGAACTCGGACACTTGTCCGATCACCCGCTCCCTCTTGCGGTTCTCCGATATCACGGCCTCTGCCTGGGCCTCCCGGATGGTGTCCAACACCGGGGTCATCACTGTCAATCTCATGCAAGTGCCTCGAAACGGGGCACTTTCCGCCCTACGGCTCAGCGCATCAGCTACAACATTAGCTTTGTCCGGGTGGTACAGGATCTCACAATCATAATCCTTCACCACGTCCAACCATCTCCTCTGACGCATATTCAGATTGGGCTGATCCATCAAATACTTCAAGCTCTTGTGGTCCGTGTATATGGTACACCGAACCCCATACAAATAGTGACGCTAGATCTTGAGGGCGAACACCACTGCCCCCAACTCCAGATCGTGGGTGGGATATCTCGTCTCATGAGGCTTCAGCTGCCTCGATGCATATGCTATCACAAGCCCCCTCTGCATAAGTACTGCACCTAACCCCGATATCGATGCGTCACAATATACCACAAAATCCTCCATCCCTTCCGGGAGGGCTAACACAGGGGCTTCACATAACTTCTGGCGAAGCGTCTCAAACGAGGTCTGCTGCTCCGGACCCCATGAAAAAGCAACAACACCCTTCCGGGTCAATCTGGTGAGAGGCACGACAATCTTGGAGAAATCCCTGATAAATCTCCGATAATAGCTGGCCAATCCTAGAAAACTCCTGATCTCGGTGGGAGATCTCGGCACCTCCCAACTCATCACTGTCTCGATCTTGGCCGGATCGACCAATATCCCCTTCTGATTGACGAGATGCCCCAATAACTGGACCTCTCGCAACCAGAAATCGCACTTGGAGAATTTGGCATAAAGCCTCTCCGTCCTCAATACCCCGAGAATCTCTCTCAGATGCTCCTCGTGCTGCTCTCTAGATCTCGAATACACCAATATATCGTCGATGAACACGAGCACCGAACGATCCAACATCGGTCTACACACCCTGTTCATGAGGTCCATGAATGCTGCTGGTGCATTGGTGAGCCCGAAAGGCATCACCACAAACTCGTAATGTCCATAACGAGTCCTGAACGCCGTCTTCTGGATATCCTCATCACGTACTCTCATCTGGTGATATCCAGACCTCAGATCAATCTTGGAGAACCAAGACGCTCCCTGCAACTGATCGAACAAATCGTCGATCCTCGGTAATGGGTAACGGTTCTTGACCGTCAACTTGTTCAACTCCCGGTAATCAATACACATCCGGTGTGAACCATCCTTTTTCTTGACAAAAAGGATCGACGCTCCCCATGGTGAGCTACTCGGTCGAATAAACCCCTTCCCCAACAGCTCCTGAAGCTGCGAGGATAACTCCTGCATCTCCGGCGGCGCAAGGCGATAAGGCGCCTTGGCGATAGGCGCTGCCCCCGGAACCAAATCAATGCGGAACTCTACCTGCCTCTCGGGAGGCACTCCCGACAACTCCTCGGGAAAAACATCCGGGAACTCACGCACTATCGGAACGTCATCCATCTAACTTGGCCTCCCAGCGGCCTCTCGTGTATCCATCACATAAGCTACGAACCCTTTGTAGCCCTGCTGCAAACTCTGCCTCGCTCTGGCAGCCGAACAGAATGCTGACCCGCCTCGGGTTCCCTCGCCATAAACTGTCAGCACTCCCCCACTAGGATCTCGAATCGTCACCAACTGTCGCTCGCAGTCTATCACAGCCCCAAATCGGCTCAGCCAATCCATACCCACGATAACACATACGTCCCCCATCGCAATCGGGACCAGATCTATCGGAAACTCGACACCGAAGATCTCGAGTACACATCCTCGAATCACGTCCGTGGCATACACCGCTCGTTCGTCCACTATGGAAACCCGCAGAGGTCGACTCAACGCCTCTCGTCTGCTACTGATGTGCCGACTAAATGCTATCGACACAAATGATCGACTCGCACCCGACTCAAATAACACTAAGGCAGGTACAGAACTCACAAGAAAAGTACCAGCCACGACATCAGGCGCTGCGCGGACCTCCTCCGCTGTCAACTGGAAAGCTCTCCCGCGAGCCCTCGGTGTCTCGGCCTTCGCTGGCCGGGTCTCAGTAGCTCGAGCAGCTGGCGCAGATCCCTGCGCTGATCCCTGCAGTAGCTGTGGGCACTCGGCCTTCCGATGGCCGGTCTGGTTGCAATGAAAGCAAACCGTGAACCCCTTGGGGCAATCCCTCGCATAGTGCCCCTCCTTCCCGCATTTGTAACATACCCCAGCTCTGCACACTCCCTCGTGGCTCTTGCCGCACTTCCCACAAGTGCGGCCCTTCGGACCCCCAGATCTCGAATCAGCGGGCTTTGCCCGCTTGGCTGCCGGCTGCGCCTGCGCCGGTGGCCTGTCCCTCCTCTGAGACTCGGCCTCCTCCCTGACCTGAGTCTCTAGCTCGATCTCTCTCTTCCGGGCATTTTCCTGGAGCTCGGCAAATGTCCGGTACGACGAGTTCGCCACGAACTCACGGATATCCCTCCTCAGAATGCTCAAGTACCGGCTCATACGTGCCTGCTCAGTCGACACGTGCTCAGGGCAAAACAACGCCCTCTCATGAAACATCCTCGTAATCACTATCACAGACTCAGTTCCCTGCTTGATGGACAAGAACTCCTGGGCTAGACGTTCCCTCTCCACATAGGGAACATACTCATCTCGAAACATCGTGGTGAACCTCTCCCAGGTCACCACAGTCAGCTCTGCCATAGTGAAGTCTTCCGTCACAAACTTCCACCAGTCCTTCGCTCCCAAGCGAAGCTGGTTCAGCACAAACTGAACCCTCAGATGCTCTGGACACGAGCAGGTGTAGAAGCATCCCTCGATATCAGAAATCCACCTCATCGCAGCAATTGGGTCTTGCGTCCCATCAAACTCTGGTGGCTTCGTGTTGCTGAACTCTCGGTACAGCAACCAGTCACCTCCCTGCGTCCTGGCAGCAGCAACAGCTGCGGTGGCCGCAACAACAGCAGCCTCAGTAAGAGCGGCGTACCGCTCATCAAAAGTCTCGATCAACGTGGTCTTGATAGACCCGAACATCTCTGGTATCTCAGCTCGAATCGCCGCATCCACCTCCTCATGAATCAACCTACGGATCTCCTCATCACTAGTACCACTGGTACCACTGCCTCCTAGGTGGTGGCGCGTCCCAACCATGATGTCTTTAGAGTGCGCACTGCTCCGGTGTCTTCAGTAGTACGGGCCCTATACTACCGTCCACACCGCATCATTATTCACCCTAAGTCCTCCTCCTTGGGTCCCAGATCACAAGTACTCTATATCTCATTGGCATAGGCTACCCTTCGGTAGACCTCTCATAAGCTCCTCACTGCTACCTACTCGCTCTCAAGCATCACATAGCAGCAAAATCCTTCCTAGGCTAAGGCATCACAAATCAGGCCACTCTAGTCCTAATATGAACACCTAGCCTACTCTAGCATGCATATCATATCATAACATATCTCATAACATATAATGTAAGGGTATTTTGGGAAATCGCCGTTCGGGCGCTGGCTGATCGTACACACTGCTTCCTTCTGCCTTTCTCAAAATCTTTTACTATTTTTAGAAAAATTGTTTATTTTATGAAAACTTTCTCAATTCCTCAGTTTGAGTTCAGATTCATCCGAAGATGCACCCGAATACCTCAAACCAAGGCTCTGATACCAACTTGTAACAACGTGAATTTTCAAAACTATTTTTCATTTTAAAACATACTTTCATTCATCCGATAATCATCAAAACATAATGTGTCCACTGTAACAAAACAAAACATGTCCCTAGATCTCATAAACATAAATCCTCTCAGTGTGTACGAATCATGCCGGCGCCTTCCCGCAATCCTTGCTAGTACGTGAAATACAGAACACAATAACTGTAAGCATAAATGCTTAGTGAGTTCCCCAAATACCACATACAACACATACGCCACTCGAGGCTATAATACGACCCTTTGGTCGATGTGTCTCAGTGGGACCCCCCCCAGTCCCGTAGCTCGTCGGACCCTCTGGTCCAGTCAGAGCTCGTTGGACCCATCGGTCCGGTCTGTATCGGTGGACCCTTCGGTCCGGTCTATATCATTGGACCCTTCGGTCCGGTCTATATCGTTGGACCCTCCGGTCCGGTCTGTACAACACATAGCATACATATATCACAATGCACATAATCTCATACAACACATAGCACACAAGACCCTCCGGTCTACACATAGATACCACTCTAGGTAATGTATAGTGAGAAGACTCACCTCGTATGATGTCTAGTAACTCACGTGCTCGATATCCCTGAATCTCGAAACAACGACCTAGCCCCGCCTAATCACATAAAGTAATTATTTCAAATCATTAACGGCTCTCAAGGCTAGACTACATCCCTTTTCTACAATCCCACATAAGGGTAAAAGACCATTTTACCCCTCCCTGACCCAAAGTCCAAATGTTGACCAAAACCCTAAAAGTCAACAAAAGTCAACTATCCGGGTTACGCTGCGCGTACCAAACCTATACGCTGGGCGTACCCGGCAACCTCACAGAATCGGGGAATGCAACCCCCTACGCCGCGCGTACTGGGATTACGCCCAGCTAAATTACCAGTTTCAGACTTCTTAGCTTTTAGGGTCTTAATCAGTTAAGACTCACATCCAACTTCTAGATCTGACCTTTTCTAAACCTCTTAATCCATAAAGTTGGTGACTTTAAGCCTTTGCATGGCTGGACAAGTCAGTAACACCCATAACATTCCATTTCCCAACTCTAGAAAGCACATAACTCAAGCATGACTTCATAACAACGATCAAGATGGAAACTTTATGGATCTATAACTCATATATCACTCAAAAGGGACAGATCTAGGTCTATGGAGTCCTTTATGCTCATAAAGTCTCCACCTTTGGGACTTTAACCCTAGAAATGGTCCATGAAGCACAAATCAAAATAACAAGGAAAGCTTTGAGCTTTATACCTCCAAGTGAAGCTCTTCCCTCTGTAGAACTCAGATCCAAGGCTTGCACTCCAACTTCTAGCCTTCACAAGAATCTCCTCTTCTTCCTTACTAACACACAAAGGCACTTTAGCTCCAAAAACACTCACACAATCTTAGAACGAAGGTTGGCTCTCTTTTAGGGTTTCACTCACTCAAATGGTGGCTGAGGATAAGGCCATAACCTTCTTGGCTCAAGTCTAAATTAGGGTTTTGCATCTGGGCCGGTTACGCCCAGCGTAACCTTGGTACGCCCAGCGTACCTCTAAGGGTCCGCGTCCATTTCAAGCGCATGAGTACGCGCAGCGTACTCATTTGCTACAACTTTTCACTCAAGGGCTAACTTTGACAATTTGACAAAAGAGAAGGGTTAAATAGTTGTACCTGAATTTCGGGATGTTACAATTCTCCCCCACTAGAACCAGACTTCGCCCTCGAAGTCTCATGCTGTAAACATCTCCGGATGCTGCTCCCGCATCTCTGACTCTGTCTCCCAAGTCAGCTCAGACCCCCTCCGATGTTGCCACTGAACCTGAACCAGGGGCACCTCCTTGTTCCTCCTAACCTTGATCTTTCGATCCACAATCACGATTGGCCTCTCAGCATAATTCAGGCTCGCATCCACCTAAATATCCTCCAGTGGTACCACCGCCGACTCGTCGGCTATACACTTCCTCAACTGAGACACGTGGAAGGTATTGTAGAGGCTATGTAGGGTTTAAAACTCTAAAGATCGAATAGATTCAAACAGGAAAAAGCAATCAAACACAGAATATGAATCAAGAATGTGTCGAATGATTAAAAGTCACAGCCTCAGAAAAGCTCGATAAGGAACTGTTATTGTAGAGGCTATGTAGGGTTTACAATGACACGATCAACTAATACACGATGCATGCATGCATCTTAAATAGTAAAACCCTAAAAGTAAATGACGGGTGGACAAGCCCAACCCGGATACAAAATAGACTATACAAAAAGCCCATAAAGACGCAATACAAAATACCCAACAATATCCCCCTTTGCGTCGATTGGGAGGGAGACCTTCATGGTTGAACGCGCTTCTGAGTCTTGAAAAGCTTGGGCATAACACTGAGAAGAATACTGCGAAAGGCAATGTACCAGCGAATCATGTCTGAATAGTACTTCTTTGCAGCATCAGTGTTCGCATTGCAGCTGCCTGTGATGTCCAAAATGTAGTTCAAGCAAACTGTTGAAAACAGATGCTTATCTGGCAGTGCGAACAGACATTTCTGAATGTCTCATCTCTCTCTTGAACCTCTCTGAAACATAACCGTCCACTTATCAGTTTCAATTTTCCCCATTTGCATCTTCTCAATATCACTTGTTGAGCCTTGGGGAATGACTATTGGTTTCTTTCGTAATACTGAAGCGATTTCAACATCAAACTTCACAACTTCATATATATATATATATATATATATATATATATATATATATATATATATATATATATATATATATATATATATATACGAAACCAACATCCTTTTGATGTGAGCAACAACATGTTCGTTTTTCTTCTCGTCTTGCATCAGAAAATGCAGCAGGATGATCCAGTCATAAGGATTTAAGCATGGCAAGTCTGCAAGAGAGAATTCAAACACTGAATTCGCAGAACCTCGAGTGGTTTTGAATTTAATATTAATGAAACTCTCAGTTTGAATAGGTCCAATAACTTTGACGACATTTATCTTCTGCGAACTCCAGGTCTGGAACTGAGGTTTGCCATTCTTCAAGTAAAAAGTCATCAGTGACTTATCAACATTCGCATCGGCATCTGGAACGTTCGCAATCGCATCAAAACAATGAAATAGGAATGATTTCGGTGTGATGGGGAAATCGAATTGCGAATCAAGAGTGTTCTCCAGTTCGAATGAAGTAACTGGCTCCAACCAGTGAAGGCTTGGATTATCCACTGCTTCGTTCAAAATTCGCTCCATGGACCAAGGAGGAAATAATAGTTTCTTTGCAGCTAAAGCAGTCTGAGCCTCACGTACAACCTTTTCTTTTTCTTCTGCTTCTCTCGCAATACGCATATTTTCATCTAGAATTGCATCACAAGCCTTGCGTTTCAGTTTCTCGTTTTCATCTTCTTCATCTTCTATCACTTTCTCCTTTCCTCTTGAACCCGAAGCTACATTACCCTTCGGTTCGTTTGTTGACTTGGGTTCATTGGTTTTAACATAAGTACCAGCAGCCTTCGGGGTTGGTTCTTTCGTTGATTGATTTTTCGTAGTCTCTCCCCCTTGTTTCGGAAGGACCGTGGACTCCGAAACACCTTCAAGCCTGTTGAGAATTGCGAATGCAGGCCTGAGCTTGTCTGTTAGATACTTCCAAACAGTGATAGGGATCAAAGAATCATGAGTCTCAATGATATTAGACATCAATGAGTTCACATCCGAAACACAACTTTTTACAACAACTCTCTCAGATAAGAGCTCTTCGATCTTCTTTTCAGTAGTCTCAACCTTGATGTTTAACACCTTCACTCTTTCTGTCTTGCATGCGAGAGCATCCATTAGGTTAATCTCAACAGCCAAGTCTTCTTGAAGGTTTACAATTTTGGATGTGATGGAGGTGTTGAGCTCGGAGTTGTCAGACTTGATTTCAGTGCGAACATTCTCTAGGTCCTCTTTCTCTTTGCGAAGAGAAATACTCAGACTTGATATAGCTTCATTAGCTTTCACAGTATTGGACTCAAAAGAGCACTGGAAGGTGATCATAAAGGATCGAGCATCAGTAATTAGTTTATCGACTTTTTCGGTTGCTTCTTTGCATGTGACATCAAAATCCTCCACATCTTTGTTCGCTTTCTCCAGATTCGCAACATGTTCCTTTAAAGCTGTTTCGATTAAGGCCTTGACTGCTTCCTGAGAATAAGCATTGCTGGACGAAGCACCAGAAGATTTAATTAATGAGTCCAACTTGTCATTAATAGCCTTGACTTGCCTTTGAGTGACTGGGGCATCATCATCACTTTCGCCAAGAAGATGGAAAGGACTGAAGGTAAAATCTTCAAAACGGACATCACCACCAAAAATGGTATCCAGATCATCTTGTCTAAGAGGAAAAATGGGTGGAGTAGAGTGACTAACTGTGAACGTAGGTGTGGTGGTGGTTGAATCAGTAAAGAGTGGGTTTTGGGTTTGCGAAACACCCATGGATGCTGGTGGGCATGGAGCAATGGTGATTGGAGTTGAGACAGTAGATGTGGGTGAAGGAACAGAAAAATATTGAAAGAATGCATCTGTTATTGGAACGGAGGTAGGGATCTCAAAGGTTACCTCAGGATTCGCAGTTGCAGGCTCCAAAACCTTTGGTTGAGATGTAGCATCATCTTCGTTTTGAACCTCATTCTGAACAAGAATCTATGAGATTGGTTGCGAATGCGAGTCCTCGTGGTCACTCGGAGTTGGAAATCGTGGTCTGCGAGCCACTTTCTTGACCTTCTTCTTTTTAGGAGGTTGAGGAGATCCGGAGGGTCCTTTGTTGGATTTCCTTTTACTGCTCTTCTTGGGAGATTGAGCCGGTTCAGATGGGCAAACTTTCGTACCCTTTTTCTTGCCTCCCTTTTTGGGTTTGTCTGCTTCTTCAAGGACCTTCCGCATGTCATCGGACAAAGGGCGAAAGCCTGAGACGGGTAGACTGCGATAGGCTCGTAGTACGTCACTCGCAGCAAGAACATCACGAAGCATAACTTCAGGAATGGAACCGATGAAGCTGAACTTAGAGTTATCAGCAAGTATGATGTTCGTTGTGTGGAAGATTTGGATCGAAGCCATACACGAGTCTTCCAAAATGGTAATGTTGAGCTTGTTGATTGCCCGTTGAACGATGATGGTCCAGAAACGAGCACAAGAGATTTCACTGTGTCGTGTGGTGAGGAGAGTGCTTTAAACTAACTGTGCCCAGAGAACTGACCCATAATCCAGATTGATGTCAGAGTAGATGTCATACATCATAGTCATAAATAATTTGCTCGCACATTCCGAGCCAGTAACTCTTTCCGAGAAGCTCTTGAATAGTAGCGTGAACAGGTCGTTCCACATCGGCGGCAAGTTGGGCTTCTTGAACTTAGAAACTGCTGTCAATACTTCCTTGTAGCCCATCTGGTAGAACATCTCCAGAATTGCTGAGTTGGAGACGCTCTTAGGATCAATTATGTCACCACCTTGTGGAAGCCCTAGGAGGTTGCAGAACCTCGACTTAGTTATTTGGGTTTTCTGATTGAAGATCTCAAATGTGATGAGCTTTTCTCCCTTTTGATAACTGGCGGTGGAAAAGGCTTTTGAGAGATGTACCAGGGGAACAATTTCTGACTTGGTAAGAGCGATAAATAGAGGGGAGTATCTCAGGCACTCGACGATTGGTTGGAGAAACCCGTAGTACTTTGTTGAGTCAAGATCGAGAATCATGTTTTGATTAGTATTGAGGTGGAGGATTGAGGCCTGGGCCATTGTTTCTTCAACTGATGGAGTCTCTGAGGAAGCCGCCATTGGTGCTCGAGAAAAGAGATGATTAACAGTAGAGAGTATAATCGTCGGAGGATTTTGTTTGCCTTTTTTAGAGTGGTGAGTGATAATGAATCGCCAAAAACTCTTTATACCATTAGACAGGTGAGAGAAATTAGGGTGACGGTTGCGTTTTAATGATGAAACGTCGCCTAAAAAGACGTGACTGACAGCTTTAACGCGTGTAAGGAGGCGAAAAGCAAGCGTCGGTTTTGAAAATCACGCGCCCAAATCAAATCTTATCTTTTAAAATTTCCGCTTCATTTTCACCCTATCGTAGTTATATCAGCGTCTGTTCGCTCCCAAATCGTATCCTTTAAGATGTCGTTTCAGTTCCGCTCTTTTGCAGTTGATTTAGTAATGAACTTTCGCACTTAATTGCTACCAATAGTTCTGTGAAACTAAAAATAAGCATGAGTACCACGAACCAGACTTTGGAAAATCACAAGGATCTTCGTACGAGAGTGTGCCAAAGATAAAGAAACAAATCAATATTATTCTAAGGGATTCTAGTGATGTCTATCAAAACATGAAGCAGATGGATCCCGGGCAATGATCTCTTCCTTCGCGGTCAAGAGAGACTTTGAAGTGTCTATGTGGTTTCCCGTTGAATTACGATCAACAGTTTATTGAGAAACAATGAAAGGCGTCTTTTCATTAAGCTTTAAGGGCGGCTTTGTCTTCAACCAAACTACGAAACTTGATATAAGTCCGATCGTTCGGATGAAGTACTTGTCTGACCAGTGTAGCCATAAAAACAAGTATGCTTTGGAATTATTTTAAGTGACTAGGATTAGCATTGAAATCTCAAAAAAAAAAACTGGATCTATTGGGAAGAAAAGTCTTAGGTCTAGAACATTTCATTAAGATCGCACAAAACGAAAAAGAGATTTCATGGTACTGACCACGAAAGTGGACATTCGTTAATTCCTTGGTGAAAAATATAGAACATTTAATTGTTCACCGTCAATTCAAAAATGTGTGTGTTGGATTTTGGGTTTCACTTAATTTCGTGGTGATAACGAATTTAAGATCATAAACACAGAATTTGTTCTAACCAGAAACATCAGTGGTAATTTATGAGAATCTCAAGGGTTACATTTATGAATGCGAAAGTGATGGTGAAGTAGTAAGAGGTGGTTCCAAAGAAATAGTGTACCTCTGCTATGCGAAAGTGACCAAGCAGTTAACTCTTAACTCAATGTGAGACGAGTAAGGTAGCTCATCACTTATGTGAATAAACAACCTAATTGGGAAGACACGATTGGTGTTATCGAATCATTAAGGCTTCAACATAGAGTTTTTGAGGCTTCGGACTACATGCAGCAGCATGCTTCTAGGGACACTTAGCTAGTGCAGAAATTAGAAATTTTATACATGTCCCATCATTCGTAATTGAGATCACCAAGATTTTTCGCTTTCAAACCTGCTCAAATAGCTAATATTTTTGGTATTTGGTAATTTTATAAAAACAAATAAAATGTTTTTGTCTTTTCGAGTTTTCTGAAAAATAAATAAAAACAAAAATAATATATTTTTGGATTTTTGATTTTTCTGAAAAAGAGATAAAAACATAAACAAGTAAAACATTTTTGAGTTTTTGGTTTTCTGAAAAGTAAATAAAAACAGAAATAAGTAAATGCAGCAGGATGATCCAGTCATAAGGATTTAAGCATGGCAAGTCTGCAAGAGAGAATTCAAACACTGAATTCGCAGAACCTCGAGTGGTTTTGAATTTAATATTAATGAAACTCTCAGTTTGAATAGGTCCAATAACGTTGACGACATTTATCTTCTACGAACTCCAGGTCTGGAACTGAGGTTTGCCATTCTTCAAGTAAAAAGTCATCAGTGACTTATCAACATTCGCATCGGCATCTGGAACGTTCGCAATCGCATCAAAACAATGAAATAGGAATGATTTCGGTGTGATGGGGAAATCGAATTGCGAATCAAGAGTGTTCTCCAGTTCGAATGAAGTAACTGGCTCCAACCAGTGAAGGCTTGGATTATCCACTGCTTCGTTCAAAATTCGCTCCATGGACCAAGGAGGAAATAATAGTTTCTTTGCAGCTAAAGCAGTCTGAGCCTCACGTACAACCTTTTCTTTTTCTTCTGCTTCTCTCGCAATACGCATATTTTCATCTAGAATTGCATCACAAGCCTTGCGTTTCAGTTTCTCGCTTTCATCTTCTTCATCTTCTATTACTTTCTCCTTTCCTCTTGAACCCGAAGCTACATTACCCTTCGGTTCGTTTGTTGACTTGGGTTCATTGGTTTTAACATAAGTACCAGCAGCCTTCGGGGTTGGTTCTTTCGTTGATTGATTTTTCGTAGTCTCTCCCCCTTGTTTCGGAAGGACCGTGGACTCCGAAACACCTTCAAGCCTGTTGAGAATTGCGAATGCAGGTCTGAGCTTGTTTGTTAGATACTTCCAAACAGTGATAGGGATCAAAGAATCACGAGTCTCAATGATATTAGACATCAATGAGTTCACATCCGAAACACAACTTTTTACAACAACTCTCTCAGATAAGAGCTCGTCGATCTTCTTTTCAGCAGTCTCAACCTTGATGTTTAACACCTTCACTCTTTCTGTCTTGCATGCGAGAGCATCCATTAGGTTAATCTCAACAGCCAAGTCTTCTTGAAGGTTTACAATTTTGGATGTGATGGAGGTGTTGAGCTCGGAGTTGTCAGACTTGATTTCAGTGCGAACATTCTCTAGGTCCTCTTTCTCTTTGCGAAGAGAAATACTCAGACTTGATATAGCTTCATTAGCTTTCACAGTATTGGACTCAAAAGAGCACTGGAAGGTGATCATAAAGGATCGAGCATCAGTAATTAGTTTATCGACTTTTTCGGTTGCTTCTTTGCATGTGACATCAAAATCCTCCACATCTTTGTTCGCTTTCTCCAGATTCGCAACATGTTCCTTTAAAGCTGTTTCGATTAAGGCCTTGACTGCTTCCTGAGAATAAGCATTGCTGGACGAAGCACCAGAAGATTTAATTAATGAGTCCAACTTGTCATTAATAGCCTTGACTTGCCTTTGAGTGACTGGGGCATCATCATCACTTTCGCCAAGAAGATGGAAAGGACTGAAGGTAAAATCTTCAAAACGGACATCACCACCAAAAATGGTATCCAGATCATCTTGTCTAAGAGGAAAAATGGGTGGAGTAGAGTGACTAACTGTGAACGTAGGTGTGGTGGTGGTTGAATCAGTAAAGAGTGGGTTTTGGGTTTGCGAAACACCCATGGATGCTGGTGGGCATGGAGCAATGGTGATTGGAGTTGAGACAGTAGATGTGGGTGAAGGAACAGAAAAATATTGAAAGAATGCATCTGTTATTGGAACGGAGGTAGGGATCTCAAAGGTTACCTCAGGATTCGCAGTTGCAGGCTCCAAAACCTTTGGTTGAGATGTAGCATCATCTTCGTTTTGAACCTCATTCTGAACAAGAATCTATGAGATTGGTTGCGAATGCGAGTCCTCGTGGTCACTCGGAGTTGGAAATCGTGGTCTGCGAGCCACTTTCTTGACCTTCTTCTTTTTAGGAGGTTGAGGAGATCCGGAGGGTCCTTTGTTGGATTTCCTTTTACTGCTCTTCTTGGGAGATTGAGCCGGTTCAGATGGGCAAACTTTCGTACCCTTTTTCTTGCCTCCCTTTTTGGGTTTGTCTGCTTCTTCAAGGACCTTCCGCATGTCATCGGACAAAGGGCGAAAGCCTGAGACGGGTAGACTGCGATAGGCTCGTAGTACGTCACTCGCAGCAAGAACATCACGAAGCATAACTTCAGGAATGGAACCGATGAAGCTGAACTTAGAGTTATCAGCAAGTATGATGTTCGTTGTGTGGAAGATTTGGATCGAAGCCATACACGAGTCTTCCAAAATGGTAATGTTGAGCTTGTTGATTGCCCGTTGAACGATGATGGTCCAGAAACGAGCACAAGAGATTTCACTGTGTCGTGTGGTGAGGAGAGTGCTTTAAACTAACTGTGCCCAGAGAACTGACCCATAATCCAGATTGATGTCAGAGTAGATGTCATACATCATAGTCATAAATAATTTGCTCGCACATTCCGAGCCAGTAACTCTTTCCGAGAAGCTCTTGAATAGTAGCGTGAACAGGTCGTTCCACATCGGCGGCAAGTTGGGCTTCTTGAACTTAGAAACTGCTGTCAATACTTCCTTGTAGCCCATCTGGTAGAACATCTCCAGAATTGCTGAGTTGGAGACGCTCTTAGGATCAATTATGTCACCACCTTGTGGAAGCCCTAGGAGGTTGCAGAACCTCGACTTAGTTATTTGGGTTTTCTGATTGAAGATCTCAAATGTGATGAGCTTTTCTCCCTTTTGATAACTGGCGGTGGAAAAGGCTTTTGAGAGATGTACCAGGGGAACAATTTCTGACTTGGTAAGAGCGATAAATAGAGGGGAGTATCTCAGGCACTCGACGATTGGTTGGAGAAACCCGTAGTACTTTGTTGAGTCAAGATCGAGAATCATGTTTTGATTAGTATTGAGGTGGAGGATTGAGGACTGGGCCATTGTTTCTTCAACTGATGGAGTCTCTGAGGAAGCCGCCATTGGTGCTCGAGAAAAGAGATGATTAACAGTAGAGAGTATAATCGTCGGAGGATTTTGTTTGCCTTTTTTAGAGTGGTGAGTGATAATGAATCGCCAAAAACTCTTTATACCATTAGACAGGTGAGAGAAATTAGGGTGACGGTTGCGTTTTAATGATGAAACGTCGCCTAAAAAGACGTGACTGACAGCTTTAACGCGTGTAAGGAGGCGAAAAGCAAGCGTCGGTTTTGAAAATCACGCGCCCAAATCAAATCTTATCTTTTAAAATTTCCGCTTCATTTTCACCCTATCGTAGTTATATCAGCGTCTGTTCGCTCCCAAATCGTATCCTTTAAGATGTCGTTTCAGTTCCGCTCTTTTGCAGTTGATTTAGTAATGAACTTTCGCACTTAATTGCTACCAATAGTTCTGTGAAACTAAAAATAAGCATGAGTACCACGAACCAGACTTTGGAAAATCACAAGGATCTTCGTACGAGAGTGTGCCAAAGATAAAGAAACAAATCAATATTATTCTAAGGGATTCTAGTGATGTCTATCAAAACATGAAGCAGATGGATCCCGGGCAATGATCTCTTCCTTCGCGGTCAAGAGAGACTTTGAAGTGTCTATGTGGTTTCCCGTTGAATTACGATCAACAGTTTATTGAGAAACAGTGAAAGGCGTCTTTTCATTAAGCTTTAAGGACGGCTTTGTCTTCAACCAAACTACGAAACTTGATATAAGTCCGATCGTTCGGATGAAGTACTTGTCTGACCAGTGTAGCCATAAAAACAAGTATGCTTTGGAATTATTTTAAGTGACTAGGATTAGCATTGAAATCTCAAAAAAAAAACTGGATCTATTGGGAAGAAAAGTCTTAGGTCTAGAACATTTCATTAAGATCGCACAAAACGAAAAAGAGATTTCATGGTACTGACCACGAAAGTGGACATTCGTTAATTCCTTGGTGAAAAATCTAGAACATTTAATTGTTCACCGTCAATTCAAAAATGTGTGTGTTGGATTTTGGGTTTCACTTAATTTCGTGGTGATAACGAATTTAAGATCATAAACACAGAATTTGTTCTAACCAGAAACATCAGTGGTAATTTATGAGAATCTCAAGGGTTACATTTATGAATGCGAAAGTGATGGTGAAGTAGTAAGAGGTGGTTCCAAAGAAATAGTGTACCTCTGCTATGCGAAAGTGACCAAGCAGTTAACTCTTAACTCAATGTGAGACGAGTAAGGTAGCTCATCACTTATGTGAATAAACAACCTAATTGGGAAGACACGATTGGTGTTATCGAATCATTAAGGCTTCAACATAGAGTTTTTGAGGCTTCGGACTACATGCAGCAGCATGCTTCTAGGGACACTTAGCTAGTGCAGAAATTAGAAATTTTATACATGTCCCATCATTCGTAATTGAGATCACCAAGATTTTTCGCTTTCAAACCTGCTCAAATAGCTAATATTTTTGGTATTTGGTAATTTTATAAAAACAAATAAAATGTTTTTGTCTTTTCGAGTTTTCTGAAAAATAAATAAAAACAAAAATAATATATTTTTGGATTTTTGATTTTTCTGAAAAAGAGATAAAAACATAAACAAGTAAAACATTTTTGAGTTTTTGGTTTTCTGAAAAGTAAATAAAAACAGAAATAAGTAAAAAAATAAAGAAAATGTACAAAAGATACATGAAGTTCCTAACCACGAATAAATAATAGACCACAGATATTTGCATGGATTCGCATCGTGAACAGTTGACTATGAGTTACTACGAGCGTTCGCACCAATTCGCAGTATGAACAGTTGGTTGCGAGTTACTGCGAGCGTTCACACCAATTCGCAGGCCTATCAAAATCTCAAGACTGCGAAAGTGGTTTCAGAACAGATTCAACTTCGATCATTCCTAAGCCTTGAAGAATGTGATTGAAGGTTTGTTCAGGCAAGGCTTTCATGAAGATGTTAGCTAGCTGATCAGCGGATCTTACAAAGTGTATCTCGACATTTCTATCTTCCACATGATCTTTGATGAAGTGATACCTCAGTGCTATGTGTTTGGTCTTTGAATGTTATACTGGGTTGTGACAAACGCGAATGGCGCTCTCAGAATCGCAATACAAATGGATTCACTTCATATTTATGCCATAGTCACGAAGCTGACTTTGAATCCATATTACTTGTGAAGTACAAGATGCAGCAGCTATGTACTCTGCTTCAACAGTTCATATGGAGACGCAAGTTTTCTTTTTAGATTGCCAACTCACGAGTTTTCCATTAAGTAATTGGCATCCTCCCGTTGTACTCTTTCTATCTAGTCTGCAAGCTCCAAGATCAGCATCTAAAAACGCTCGCACAAAGAAACCTGAACTCGAAGGGTACCATATTCCTAGTGAATATGTTCGCTTGAGATACCTGAAGATGTTCTTAACAATAGTCATGTGGGGTTCACGAGGATTCACTTGAAATCTAGCAAAATAACAAACATAAAACATGATATCTGGACGACTAGCAGTTAGATACATCAATGACCCTATCATCTGACGATAAAGAGTCATATCAGCAGCTGGTTTATCCAGAGATGGTGTTAGTTTCGTTCTGAATACCATTGGAACCTTCACTTTTGAATATCCCACCATTCCAAACTTGGAGAGTAAGGACTTTGTATAAGCCTCCTGATTGATGAAGATACCTTCCTGACTCTGTCTTATATTCAAGCCAAGGAAAAAGTTAATCGGACCCATGGAGCTCATCTCAAACTTAGTTTCCATCAACTTTCGGAACTCGGTTGTTAAGCTGGGGTTAGTTGATCCGAATATGATGTCATCAACGTAAATTTGGGCGATCATCAAGTGGTCACCATCTTTCTTGTGAAAGAAGGTTGGGTCTACCGATCCTTGTTTAAATTTAGCTTGTTTTAAAAAGCGAGTAAGAGTTTCGTACCAGGCTCTTGGAGCTTGCTTTAGACCATAAACTGCCTTGTCCAGAATGTAATAGTGGTTTAGATACTTTTCGTTTATGAACCCTGGTGGTTGTTCTACATACACTGTTTCTTCTAATTCCCCATTAGAATTGCACACTTGACATCCATCTGAAAAACTTCAAAGTTCTTGTGTGCTACGTATGCTAGAAAGATGCAAACAGATTCCAACTTTGAAACTGGTGCGAAGGTTTCTTTGTAGTCAATCCCTTCTTCCTGACAATATCCCTTAACTACGAGTCGCTCCTTGTTCCTTATCACATTTCCTTCTTTTATCTATCTTGTTGTGAAATACCCATATTAGACCAACAACGGATGCATCCTTTGGAGTGGGAATAAGTCTCCAGACTTTTGCTTCGTTCGAATTCATTGAGCTCCACCTACATTACTTGTACCCAATCATAATGATCAAGAGCAATTTAAATGTTTTTAGGTTCAATCTTGGAAATAAACGACTTGAACATGCAGTATTCCACTTTAGAGAATAAAGCAGTTCGCTTCGCATTTTGTTATGCTTTCGTAAGAACTCCTGAAGACGAATCTCCTATGACTTGAGTTTTTGGATGATCTTTGGTCCATTTGGTCAATGGAGGGTAATTTGGATCATATGTAGGATCCAATTAGGCATTCACTTCTTCAAACTCTGACTATACATCTGAATCATCATTTGCATTTCCATTCTCCCCCTCGAATGATGTATGTTATTCTTCATTCGGAATGGAACCCTCCCCCTGGAGTGGTTGTTCAAAGCTGATTTCAGGGGTTTCGTTCTCCCCCTGAACAGGTGTATGAGGTGAGGAGGTTGAAGTGAAACCCTCCCCCTACGGTGTAGCATTTGCACCTGTTGATTGAGACAAAGCTTTCGGGACCTTCGGAGTGGGGTGCTCGTGTTCCATATCTTTCGCAGCATCGTCAATAATTTTCTTCAGTTCATCTTCCTTGTTGTCTGCTACTTTGGATTCGGAGGAGATGGCCTTTTCTGGCTCGTTGAATAAGTTCATGAACTCCTCGTAGAGGTTGGAAAGTGGAATGGTAGCAGGATTCGTTTTGGGAAAGATCTCATGTGATGGATTGTCATTCTTCAAAAACTTCTTCAAGTAATTATCGTCGAAAGTGACATAGTAGGTTTCTTCTATCTTTTTTGACCTTTTGTTGAGAACCCTATATGCTTTAGAAATTAAAGAATACCCCAAGAAAATACCTTCGTCAGCCTTCACATCAAATTTGTTCCTTTGCTCCTTTGAGTTGAAGATAAAGCACCTGGAACCAAAAACATGGAAAAAATTGACATTAGGTTTTCGATTATTTATGATCTCATAGGGAGTGACCGAGAATCGCTTATTGAGGATTGAGTGATTTTGGGTATGGCAGGCAGTTCCAATAGCATCCGCCCAGAAGTATAGCGGCAGATTGGCGAATGACAGCATGGTCCTCGCAACTTCGCACAACGAGCGGTTTCGCCTTTCAACAACCCCGTTTTGTTGTGGAGTATAAGGATTAGAGAAATTGTGAGTTACTCCTTTTTCAGTAAGGAATTCTTCAAACGCTTGGTTTTTAAACTCCAAACCGTTGTCACTGCGAATATTGCGAACCAGCTTTTGTAGTTGTATCTCGATCTGCTTTATGAAGTCCTTGAGCTTTGGAGTGGCTTCAGATTTCTGCTTAAGAAAATACACCCAAGTGAATCGAGAAAAATCATCTACAATAACAAGAATATACTTATTATCACCAATGCTTTCAATGACAGAAGGACCACAAAGGTCGATGTGCAAAAGTTCAAGTGATTCAATGACTTTCGTGTTTACAATTGTTGGATGACTTTTCCTGCTCTGCTTCCCCATTTCGCAGGCTACACAAAGATGATCCTTGTTGTACTTCAAGAGAGGAAGACCTCGTACATGATCCCCAAGAACAAGCTTGTTGATATCTTTGAAATTGAGATGCGAGAGCCTTCGGTGTCATAGCCAGTTATCATCAGTGGAAGATTTCGTAAGTAAGAAAATTGCAGGCTTCCCTTTGATGGGTTTCAGATTGAGGGGGTACATTTCTCCTTTTCGCTTTGACTTTATCAAAACATTTTTGGTTGCCTTTTCAATGATTTCTGACCCTTCGTCGTCGAATGAAACTAATGAGTTTGTGTTGTAGTCCTTCCACATACGCAACTTTGCGAATTGAAAACTCTCCATTTGTTATCATCCCATAACCATTGATTTTACCAAGTGAGTTGTTTCCGTACTTCACTCTTCCTCCATCCTTTAGTGCTCTAAACTCTCGTAGTTCTTCCTTTCTCCATATCATGTGACGCGAGCAGTCACTGTCTATGTACCATTCGGAGTCAAACTGCTCGTCACGAATCACTTGCAAAAATCAAGCAGATTTAGGAACCCAAAGTTGTTTGGGCCCTTGTGAGGTTTTCACAGGAAAAGTAATAGCAACATCAACTAAGTAAGTTCTTTTGACCAACGTGGTGCTATCTTTTCTTTTAATTTGAAAAACCGTGATCCTATTATCTTTTAGGTGCATATCCTTAGAGGATATTTTCCTTTGCTTATTATGGATCCGTTGTTTGACAATTTTCTTCTCAACTATCTTGGGATTAGTTTCGGATCTTTTGAGAGGAACTTTAGGCTCCGAAACTATCTTTCCTTTGCCTTTAACATCTTGTGATGTCTTGGCTGAATGTGAATCATTTGTGTTAGGAGAGAAGTGAGATTTGGTTTTCTGCATAGATTTCGCTTGATTTGAAAATGATGTTTTTTGAAAAAAAATTATGGTTTGAAATCTGTGGAGACTAATTTCATTGAAAATTCTTAGGTTTCGCGGGTGAAGAGACTTTCGCATTTGGATTGGAATGTTCTTTATGAACAAAGTTGGGATTATTAGATTGCCAGAACTGCTTTCTTTCCTTGAGATTTTTGTTATATCTAGCATTCCTTTGGCGTTTTTGAGTTGCGAACTACTCAGAGGATTTGTGAATACTAGTCCTAGGTTTTGGCTTTCTGGTAGGGGCCTCGGTCCGAACAGACGCCGTGTCACTTGGAACGTTTTTAGTTACACTTGAACTCCCTTTTTCGTAGCTTGAATTAGCCTTGTTCAACGGCTCTGCTACATATCTGCCCTTCGTTTTCCAAGAGGTCATTTCAGATAGACTTTTGGTTTCGTCTGCATTGTCGATTGGTGCTGACCAGAAAAACTCATCACAACCATCTTTGTTATCATCTTCAACCATGGACGTTAGTTCGACTGTTTGATTTTTATCTAGTCTTTTAGTTGCGAAAACCTGATTGGGAACAATTTGAATCGTTGGAAAAATGGTTGCCTTTACTTTTAAAACTTTTGATTTAACTTTAGAAAAACGCGCAAACTCTACTGAATTTTCAGAAATTAAGACTTTCACAGGTCAGATTCGTTTTTAACGAATTCAGAGCAATCAACCTCATCCTCCACAGAGATTTCACTCATATCACTTTCATCGTCGAATTCAGAAACGTTTTCAACATCAAGTTTATTTTCTGAACTCAACTTGGTGCTTAATGAGTCAAACTTCTGTACCGTTTCGGATTTAATTTGCTTTTTGTCTTTTTCATCCAAAAGGTGTTTAAGCATGTTTTTATGGTCTTTGTACTGTATATAAGATTCGATTTTGTCGAGTCCTATTTTGTATGCATCCGAAACTTCGTCTGATGAGACGATGGATTCGCACCTGTAGCAGTCAGCCTCTATTTCGTCCTCTTTTAATTCAAGGAATGGCAAAATCATTTTATGAATTTTCTTACCAATCTCACAATCAATATGTAACTGGGTGATGTTGAAATAAAGCCTATTAGGAATTAAACAAAATATGTTTCTCTGTTTCAAAAGCATCAAATTATCTCTTTGCAAATAAATTAACTCATCCCTAGATCTAGACAAATCTAACTCCAATTTTTCAATCCACATGCGCCTCTCTTCACTCTTTGACGAAACCCTGTCGAGTTAATCGGTTAAGTTAGAATTTGTTAAACGAGTTCGTTTTAGACTATCACTGAAACTTGAAAATGTGTATTTTAAGTCGTTCAATTCAGTTTCATATCTAGACACAGGTATATTCAAAGAGTCAATAATAGAGTTTACCTTGTTGATCACCTTCTCGCACTCGCTTATCTGCTCAAGAACTGGTTTCTTAGCGAAACAACTATCATCGCTAGGTCCACCATCAGTTGCATAGCCCCTCATCTCTGATACTTCATTGGTAACCATTAAACACCTTCCATTAAACTGAGAAACTTCATCCTTCGACACGAAGCTCCTTCCATGAGTAGGTATGCGAACCTCTTCATCTTCAGAGTCAGTCGACCGGACCTCGACTCTGCCAAAGTCATCTTCAGCTTCGTTTTCCTGCACAATCAAAGCGGGCATGGTGTTATCATCGTTCTTCTTCTTTTTGATCTCCTCCAGGTTTCGGAGATAGTATGTCTCGTCATCCTCTTCCTCCTTCTTCTCGTTCATTCTTCTCAGCATGCATTCTTTGGCTAGATGGTTTTTGCCTTGACAATAATTACAATCATAGTCAGAGTCCCCCACAAGCCTTTTATCCTTCTTTGCTTCTTCTTTCTGAGAGTTATTCACACTCTCCTCCTTTACCTTTTCAGAGCTATTACTGCCCTGCCGATTTCGGTTTTTGTTGCGACGGAAGTTCTTCTTTGCAAATTTCTTTGGATTAGACACCATCATAGCAAATGCTGTGACAACCTGGAACTTCTATCTTGTACACTTAGTCAAATTCAATCAATGCTAAACTTGTTTTGTTGACTTCTTGTGTTGCTTAAGGGTTCATTTAAGTGTTCTAAGCTTGAGTATGACCAAGGTTGAGTTTAGGAATGAGCCAGCAAGTTGTATAGTGTCAAAACCGGGCCATACACACCCTTAGGGGGAGTGTACGATCGTACACATGGGTGTGCGGCCGCACACTCACCTCTTGGCCGCACACTCACTTTTAGGCAGCATACTTACCCCTATATAAAGGGTAGCCCCTTTTCCTTTCATTCCTTTAACACCTTGGCAGCACACAACACCATTTCTCTCAAGCTTCTTCAACCACAAACCCTCCAAAGCTTCAAAAACGTGAGTAATTCATCCTATAGCTTGCAAACCATGAAAGACCACTCTATCTAAGCCTTAAGTGTGCAATATTCGTCATGTTCTTCGTTTTTGGAAGTGAGTGCGGCCGTACACCCCCATAAGGTGGCCGCACACTCTTAAAATACCCTCCAAAGTGAGAGTTTGACTTCCATATTCGAGTTGGACATGACCCTAGCTTTGCTACACCTTAGAATTGGCATTTTGGACATCATCATGTAGGGTGTACGACCGCACACACCTGTGTACGGCCGCATACACCCTTGTGTGGTAGCACACTCCTTGTGTGCGGCAGCACACTCCCGTGTGCGACCACACACTCATCCTAGGGCCGCAAACCCACTTCTAGGACCCTTAACTTGCACTACAATTGAGTATAGACCTAGAACACTTCATGGATGCAAGTATGGACCTTGAAAACACCTCAAAGACACTTTCGAACATGAGTGTCCAGCCGCACACCCCTTGCGCCGCACACCCATGGCCACACACATATTTGAGGTGGCCATACACCTCCCTCATGCAATCCTTTAAGGTCCTAACACTTAGTTCAAGTAGTTCCAACTCCCTATAGTGGTTCTCCATCACATCTAGTGGTGAAATACCTTCATTTGACTCCTTTATGTGTCATTACATGTTAATTAGGATCAAATCATGTTCAAGGCTTCACTTGAACATACAGCTTTCCGTATCGATCCTTCATTCAAATCGCCCGAGGTGAGTTCATACCCCTATATTTTCCGTGTTTTTAATGTTTTCAGGGGGGGTGGGGGGAATACAAGCCAAACTCAAAGTATTTTATTAAGTTTTAACTTATTAATACAGTCCAACGATTTCCACGTTTAATAACATATTCAGATATTTTATCCCTTTTTGTAATATGTTGAGCATAAGGGAAACTTTTATTTTGCAATTCTAACTTCATAGCTTTCAGAAAGGTTTTTACAAAGCATTTTCCATAACAATTCTAATAAACTATAATGGGTATAGTTTGGGATAACCCTCTAAGCAGTTTTTACCAAATCAAATTTCATGGATGAATATATATAAACTATGGCAGATTTAGTTTATGTTATATATTTTCTCAGGAGTATAAAGTACAATTAATCAAGGATAATTATTGTTTTATACTGTTTCTAGATCGTAAATTAGATTATACAGAATTGTGAGGCTCTACTTCAATACTGTACCCTTAGGTATATAGGGCTAAATCCTATCTCAGTATAACCAAAGTCTCCTGGAGGGAGATCGTGAGATTTGTGAATAGATCTATTCGGGACTGACAATCCCACACCAGAATTGCTAGCTACAGTTAGGCAGGCATGCATGTGGTGGACAAATGTGATTTAGCTTAACGCCTAAAGAACGTTATAAAGGTTTCTAGGTCATATCAAGCATGGTTATACGACTCACAAATAAGTATAAACTAACTTTGGTTTACGGACTCTACTCTTCAATTGTTTTATTTTAAGTAATAAAACTACTTTCTTATATACTGATAGTAATCAGGGATTTCTAAACTTGCATCTCTACCTCTAGGACGGATAACTTGTTTTTAGGGAAAATATAGGATTTTCCCAGGATAACATCGGCATTTCTAAAACTGATAGTTTACTACTCTACTAACGGATATTCACATTCATTCCATGACTCCTTGGATTGTGCGTACCAAGTATGAACCGGGAAGTCATGGAAGGAATGGGTTTGCAAACATACTTTTCATAAGAAAATATGGGATTTTCTTGAGGAACACTTTTTCAAAAAGGATCAAAGAACGTTTTTCTCTAAAACTAAATGCTTATGAACTCACCAGCTTTATGTTGATAGTCTTTTAAACTGCTTGTATTCTCAGCGAATCAGTAGATAGGTACCTTCCGAGCATTGTGAAGAAGTCGGAGCGAATACGATTTTGTCCTTATACTTTTGATGTATTCGAATCAAATTTAAAACTGATGTAAACTTATTTAATCTTCATGTATGGAATGTTTGGTTGTGTTTACTATGATTGCTATTATACACTGGTTGTGATGCTAAACATGACGTCCTCCACCCCGGAACGATTCCGCCATTCTGGATTCGGGGTGTGACAAATGCTTCCTTAGATAGTTCACAATCAGAGAGATCAGATTCCGAATCATCATCATCTACAACCTTTTTACCCTTCGCAACAAGGGCCAGTGATCCCATCCCAGAAACTAACTTCGCTTCTTTCATCACTTCATCTTCATGTGACCTTAGTATTCCAACAAGCTTTGCTAACGTGTTGTTCTTGAACTGCTCATGTGCTTTTACGGTAGAAACTATAGCCTTCCATTCAGATCTTAGCCCGTTCATGAACGTGACTTTTTGCTCAATTAGTTCACGTCCAATCTTGTGCTTCATCATCCTACTGAGAAAGATGATTATAGTGATTGAAATTTTCATCTAGACTCTCTTCAGGCTTTTGTACAAAGGCTCCAAACTCTGAAAGTAGTAGAGTTTGAGTAGAATGCTCAAGATCAGCATCACTTGAGTATAGTTCCTTGAGCCTATACCAGATGGCTTTTGTTTTGTCGCATGAACTCACCAAACGAAAAGTATCTGGTGGCAAAGCAAACCTGATGATCCTCATCACTTTAACGTTGCTTATCAGCTTATCCTTCTCATCTTGTGGTATTTCTTTAACATCAAGAATAAGCTTGTTGTAGTCGGCGTGAGTTTTAATTTCTCTTCTTGTTCCTGTATGAGCAAACGTCTGGAAAGTAATGACTTCCCATATCAGAAAGCCATGGTCTTCAAGCCCTAGGACGTAATCGTCAAAGTGCAACGCCCACACTTCATAATCATTGGGGAAAAGAATAGGGATTCTGGTTGTTGATCCAATGCTGCTTGAAAGATTTATGGAGTTAACGTGAGAGTCGTCTGACATGTTTAAAGATCGATTAAAACATGTATGAATCAGATGTGTAAACTAAAATTGTTTTTGGGTAATATAAAGATCAAAGATCAGCGTCAATAACAATGATGACGGCTAAACCAGATTCAATAATAGCAGAAACCCTAAAAACTCTTTTAACAGAAGAGATGCGTATAGATTACACAGTCTCCTGCTCTGATACCAATTGTTGAGATTAAAACTCTAAAGATCGAATAGATTCAAACAGGAAAAAGCAATCAAACACAGAATATGAATTAAGAATGTGTCGAATGATTAAAAGTCACAGCCTCAGAAGAGCTCGATAAAGAACTGCTACTGTAGAGGCTATGTAGGGTTTACAATGACATAATCAACTAATATACGATGCATACATGCATCTTAAATAGTAAAACCCTAAAAGTAAATGACGGGTGGACATTCCCAACCCGGATACAAAATAGACTATACAAAAAACCAATAAAGACGCAATACTAAATATCCAACAAGGTTCCTAAGGTGAAAATTGCAATAAAGAAGGCCATGTTAGCAATTGGCTATATATATAGTTATGTTCATGTTGTGAACTTGATGAGAAAGTTCACCAAAGAAAGAAACTTTCATAGGCCATCTATAACTACTTTGCCGCATCTTTTATCACACTTGCCCAAGTCCACAGACAAAGAAACAACCTGAAGAATATGGTGATTTCTGTAGAGTGGGAAAAGGCAAAGTGGTCAAGCAAAGATTCGATTGCAAAAAAAAGTAAAAACCTACTTTATGCAAGATTCATTTTGGAGGAATGTTTTGTATGCTCTCAAGTTAACCAGCCCTCTAGTCAAAGTTCTTAGGTTAGTTGATGGAGAAAAGTATCCAGCAATGGGCTACATTTATGAGGCTATGGATAGGGCTAAAGAAGTTATTCATGATAGTTTTTCCAATGCGGATGACTACAAGACAACTTTTCAAATCATTGATCAAAGGTGGGAATGTCAACTGCATAAACCTCTACATGCAGCAGGACATTTTTTGAACTCGGGGATATTTTATAAGGATATTGTTGGGGTAGCTTGTGAAGAAGTGGAACAAGGTTTATATGGTTGCATTATGAGACTTGTTCCAGACCAGGAAGTTCAAGACAATATTTCTGCAGAATTAGATAAATACCGGAATGCAGAAGGACTATGCGGTCATCCCATGGCTATTAGGCATAGGAAAACAAATGCACCAGGTAAAAAAATGCTATTTTAAGTTCTTAACCAACTTTTTTTTTGGTAATTTCTATTCTAATTTTCTGAGTTTGTTTTTAACTTTTTATTATTAGCTGATTGGTGGGCATCATATGGATCTTCGGTGCCTAATCTTAAAAACTTTGCCATACGGGTCCTCGGTCTAACTTGTAGTGCTACAAGTTGTGAGAGAAACTGGAGTGTTTTTCAACACGTAAATTTTTTTGTATCTATTTAGAAAAAAATTGTTTTCCTAAATGATAATATGTTTTTTCTTATTTTAGTTATTTTCATGATTTTTCTTACTTTAATTATTTTCATTCTTGTAGCTTCATACGAAGAAATGAAATAGGTTGACACAGTCTATATTAAATGACATGGTGTTTGTCAAATTCAATCGTGCCTTAGACCGTCGAGTTAAATATAGGGAGAAGGATCCTATTCTTTTACAAGAGATTGATGAAAGTAACGAGTGGTTGATGGGAAGACTTGAAGAGGAGAATGATGATGATATAGTATTTAATGGTGAAGATCTTACTTGGAGAGATGTAGCTCACGCATCAGGTGCTTATGAGCCTAGTTATCTAACTAGATCGGGAGTGCAAAATGATGGAGTCGGTTCATCGGGTATTGATAAGGGAAAAGCTCCAGAATCTAGTCAACGATCTGGATTTCGTTTGGTGGATGAAGAGGTGGAAGAGGATATCGGAAGTGATTGTGGAGGAGATGGTGTTGTCCAAGTTGACAACGATGATGACCGTTTCGCGTATTTTTAGTTTTTATGATTAAGGATTAGGAATTTAGGACTTAAGTTCCGCCTTTTTTTATCACCATGCTTGATGCTACTTTTAACTTTTGAAATTGACTTTTGACTTTTGAAATTGATGCCTTATGAAATATGCAGTATAGGTTTTTTTTTAAGTATTTATATATAATTTCCATATTTTTTTTAATAACGGGCGCTTCGTGTGCTCTAAGCGGGCGCTTTCGCTTAGCGCTTTCGCTTAGCGCTTTTGCTCCCAAAGCCCAAAGCGCTTTGAGGCGCTTTACGCTATTTAAAACCAAGGGTTGAACGTTTGAGACATACTAAATCGATTTCCAACTCTTATTTTCTTTTCAAGATGGAAGGAACATAACTTTTTTTTGAAGCTTTGAGACCTGCAAAACCTATTTCCAGCTTTTGTTTTCTTTTAAATCGGGTTTACAAGATAAGTATGTATATCACTATTTGTTTGCTTTTAATTTATATGGGTTTTGTTTCATATGTATTCAATGGAAATGTACCGATCTGGGTTTTTATTTGATGGAAATGTATTTGTTTGCTTTGCTTTTGATCGATTTGGCTTTTTGCACTACTAGAAAAAATCTCTTTAATGACATGTGAACACACTGATTTATGATACGCATTTTTTGTGTGACAACCCGAAATCTCTATCTTGTAAGTCAATCCAATTCAATCAAAAGTCAGACTCGTTTCTGCTACCTGTTTACTGTGTTTAGGGCCAGTTTGAGAGTCTCTAAGCCTAGTACACTTAAGGGTTGAGTGTTAGGATGAGTTAGCTTAAGTTCAGTGGTTTGCAATTGAGCCTGGAACACCTTCAGAAGTGGTTCACGGCCGCAAACTAGGCCGTGAACTAACCTCCATATATATATATATATATATATATATATATATATATATATATATATATATATATATATATATATATATATATATATATATATATATATAAGTTTCACTCATTTTCTCATCACTTCTTCAACCTCCAGCCGTGAACTACCTATTCTTTCTCAGGTATCATCAAGTGAAGACCCTCTTTTCACTCCAAAAACATAAGTATCTCATCCCTTTTCTTGTAGTCCCTATGAAACACTTGATTCTAGCCTAGATGCAACACTTCTTTTCATGATCTTCAAGAGTTCACGGCCGTGAACCCTTCATGTTGGGCCGTGAACACTCATGTGTTCTTGGGCCGTGAACACCCCATAGGGTCGTGAACTCCTCTTCTGTGGCCGTGATCATCATTCAACCTTCCATTTGTGGTTCTAACACTTCATTGAAAGTGTTTCCTACTTCCTAGGGTTGTTTCCCTTACATGTTAGTAGTTATAGACACTAATTGTATGCCTATATATGTCAATATATTCCAAATAGGATCCATTTGTGCTCGGGACTTCACTTGGCATAGCAAACATCCTATATCATATCTTCAATCAAATCTCCAACATCAGGTGAGTTCATACCCCTAAAATCTACCTTTTTAATGCTTTTAAATGCTTTTAAAGGGGGGAATACAAGTTGAACACAATTAATATTGTGTTAATATTTACCTGTTATAACAATCACACAAAAGGTTATCTTATATTTTTAAATATTGTGTTAACAATAAAAGATTACCAAATACTTCCAAAATGATTTAAAGTCATGTAAACTCTTGTTAAACATTGTTAAACTCTTCAAAAAATTGTTAAACTCTTTTAAAATGCTTTTAAATGTCTTTTAAGTTTTTAAATTGTTATAATTATCATAAAAATTACATATTTATATATGTGTAAATTATATAATTTGGATTCAAAAGATTTAGAATATATAATTTGACCCCATTTCCTGTTCCTTGTTTGGTTATGGGCTTAGGGTAAAGTTATATAATTGAAGGTCTAATTAATCACAATTATATAAATATTACATTTATATATATATATATATATATATATATATAAGAGTTTTCAAACTGTTTGGTACTTTTTAGTACAAACAGTGAACTTCATGGAATATCAGTATTACCGATTCTTACCAACTATTAAACTATAATAGATATAGTTTAGAAAACACATTCATTGGTACTTAACAGAAAACGAGTAGAAAACATTCCTTAGAGAACTCATTCATTGGTACTTAACAGAAAACGAGTAGAAAACATTCCTTAGAGAACTCATTCATTGGTACTTAACAAAAAACGAGTAGAAAACATTCCTTAGAGAACTCATTCATTGGTACTTAACAGAAAATGAGTAGAAAACATTCCTTAGAGAAATTATTCATTGGTACTTAACAGAAAACGAGTAGAAAACATTCATTAGATAACATCAATCAGAAAACAACCATATAAACTATATCTTATATAGTTTATGAAACCGACCTACTGAGTATTTATTACCTAGTAACTTATCAATATTCTATACATAATCATCAATATAGAACTTGTGAGACTACCTTCATGTACTTTTCCAAGTACCAACAAAAGTCCTGAAATTATAACCAGAATCTCCTTGAGTGGGAGCGTGATAATTGTGTATAGATCTATACGAGACTGACAATCCCGCACCAGAGCTGCTTGCAACAGCTAGGTCGGCAGACCTGTGGTGACAAATGTTGTAGCTTTTGCGACGCCTGAAGAACGTCGTGTTCAGGTCATCTAGTCATAGTATGGTTATAATAACTCACAATTTAGTATTGAATTAAATGATTAGTGTATGGATAAGTAAAACTTCACATAGTTTTATTTTTATAAAACTATAATACAGTATTTTACCAGTTTAAATATGGAAATAC
Organism: Lactuca virosa; assembly: GCF_052849685.1. Lineage (NCBI taxonomy): Eukaryota > Viridiplantae > Streptophyta > Magnoliopsida > Asterales > Asteraceae > Lactuca > Lactuca virosa. Next base: position 64,644,881 of record NC_136426.1, on the reverse strand, counting down.
TATTTTCGTATTGGAAAACGCCTTTTCTTTATGATTTTATGTAAACTATAATACAGTATATCACTTAAAAACCAGAAACTTTCACCCTATTTGCTTACCGTATAATACATCAGAAAATATAGGATTTTCTGGGGTAAAACGTGTTTACTTTATCAAATAACGAGAAAACGGATTTGAGTTATAAACTAATACTTATGAACTCACCAGCTTAAATGTTGATCCTCTCTTTCAAAATAACTTGTATTCTGAGGGAATTCAGTAGACAGGTACACTCCTGGAGCTTCTGAGAAGACAGCCTAGTGTCGTGTTGTGTCTTTTGTCATTTACTAAATCTACTTTTGATGTCGAATATCTAATGTATGAACACTTATGTAAAAACTTGTAGATTATTACTGCAATGGTTGTTGTACTCTGATTACTATAATGCATGTGTTGTGATACTTGACATGACGTCCTCCACCCCCAAACGTTTCCGTCGTTCCGGTTTGGGGGTGTAACATTTTGTGTGTCCTAAAAAAATGTCAATTTTCCAAAATTTGAAGGATAGAGGACACGCATTTGTGTGTGCCCTAAAATTAGTTTCCAACAAAAAAGTTACAAGCACGGAGGGTACCTAAATTAAATGGGTGTCGTGTAGAGATGTCGTTTTATAATTTTTTTAATACGCGCGCGTCCCCCCTCTTTGATATAGCTAAGGGGGGAACCAAATCCCCCAAAACTTTGAAGTACCCCACCTTCCTCTACCTGTGTGCTCTATCCTCTAGGTCTGACGATTGGTTTGAGTTTTGAGCTCACCATGTGAACTAATGTATACCTAAGTTCACATGCAACCTATTGGATCTAAGTTTTCTCTATTGATTTCAACAAACAATTGAACATCAAGAGTCGTAGGAGTACTCTAATATTTTCAAAATTCACAAAGGGATTAGGGTTTACATACCTTTTGATTATTGTTGTAAATAATCAATAAAATCCTTCTTCAACAAGCTCTAGAAAGCAAGCACTAGAAATCTTATGCCTCTAATGGCTCACACCCAAAACCCTAGAATGAAGAGGAAAGAGAAGAAGAAGAAGAAGAAGAAGAAGAAGAAGAAGAAGAAGAAGAAGGAAATTTAATTCCTAATACTCTTAGGAATGTCATGAATGAAAATCGATGGCCTTGGGGTCCTATTTATAGTTTATGTAACTTGCAAGCAAAGCAGAATCTGAATTGATTAAATAATATATTTAATCCTAATTCAAATCCTTTTCTTTTATGCAATCAGGAGGCTTCTGAAAACCCTAGAAAGACTCCCAATTTCGTTCACCCCTTGGATGATTCTATAATTTCTTCTTTTGTTCAACTATTGAACAATTACAATTCACCCCTTTCACCTTTAATTAATTCTAATTAATCCCAAAATTAATTCCATATTAATTCTGATTAACAATTAATTAATTCTAATTGATTTCTTATTATTTTTTAACCATATAAATTAACAAATAAATTATTTAACTATTGATCTCATGTTAATTTATTAATCACATAACAAATCAACATATCAATTATCTATTCCTAATTAACATATTAATCACATAATATATATTAACAAAACATCTCTCTCTCTCTCTCTCTCTCTCTCTCTCTCTCTCTCTCTCCTAATATCTTTTCTAGTTATTTCTGGTTATGAGGGCAACCCATAAGGGACTTTGCTTCTATTTTCAAGTTTATACCAATTTAGTTATGAGCTTAGACACCTTAATCCAATAGTCTCCCACTTGGATTAGTCTATAACTACAATTTCAAGTATAACACAACAACAATGAGTGTTTTCCAAAGGCACTGTCGAAGTCTGATTTAATCAGACATTGGCCCTAAGATAAGTGATCAAATATTCCTTCGCTCTTCAAGATATCGTATGGACATGAGACATGGATTAGAATCAATCTTATAGTCTAAGATTATGTTTCTCGATTTCCTGATTTATAACGACTAAATTCAAACTACTAACTGAAACATCAATTCAGTCTGGACTCGGCCAAGCACTTCAGACGGCGACAACAAATAGGGGCCCAAAGATATCGCTTTTCCCGTTAGGAAAAAAAGAATGAATAAACTTCGACTTATATGCTTGTATCTTTTACTCACCAAAACATGTATGACACTACGTTTTATGACATCGCGTTACCGATGCGTGTTCGCAATAACAATTCACAACCGACTTGTAAATTACAACTCATATATCTCTGTTTTAAGAAAAAAAGATATTACCGTCTCACAATTAATCGTGATAGAATCGATGAAGTAATAATCTGAGCGTGGGTTTATCCAATACTCAAAATCTCCATTTTTCTAAGTACTCATGAATATTGTAGCAACCATTGTAATGTCTAATCTCCATAGACAATCTACAACTCAATTCATGATAGTCTTAATTCACTACTTACTTCCAAAAGAATGAGCGACTGTGGAATTTCGAATAATCAAATTATTCCGGAAGCAAAACATGCAAAGTGAAACACAATAATAAACTAATTAACTATGGTCTCAAAACTATTGAATATAAATAAAGCTCTTATTATTTAATCACCATAATAATTACGACTTTATTCATTGTATAATGTTTCGAGTAATCAACTAACCGCTTGAGTTAAACATCAGTCATGCTATGTTATGAACATGCATACTATGCTTCTCTATGGTCCTTCCTTTGTGAACATATCAACTGGACATTATTCCAATGATGCTCAATTCACAATTCTAAATTCTTATCACTATCCAATATGTGATGGAATTTCAACTTAACATGCATTAATCTCCTGTGATATCAAGATTCCAAAGTCTCAAAGACTGGTCCTTTGATATTATAGAATATCCCATTAGAACTTTGTTACTAGAAACAATTTCATGGTAATTTCTAATTCAAGGTACACTCCTTGAACACTTCTCTTTGCATTAAAGTTTCCAACTAACATGTAGATTTTTTCAAGTACCTCCCATAATGGATACATTTCCATATTTTCATAGACCATCAATTTTGATCAAGAACCATCTCAATCCATAATCATGTCACTATGGTCCATCCAAATTAATATCATACTTCTAACTGTCCACAAGAAACCAGTCTTTTGTTATAACCTTAAAATGTTCTTAACAGTTGTTCAACATCTTTAGTCACGCAAAATTCTAGTCCTTTTTCTCACAATGCTTTGAGCATTTGAAAAATCAGAATCAGTGAATATTATAGCATATATGAAGCATATATGACTCGATTCATTATGTCTCACATAAGGATTTGATATATGTTTAGTCTCTTGATATAATATTTTCATATATCAAATTTCATATGTTGAATCATTTCAACATGATATTCATATATGTCTATGACTAAGTTCTATTAAACTATACAATCTAAACCTTTAGATTTGAAAACAAGTATGAGTGTCCTCTCCCTTATGACTACTATAGCGAAACGATCCCCAAACTTTGCAATTTGAAAAATGGAAACTTTGTTCCCTATGAACAGTATTGTCAACATGCAATACTAGCATAATAATCATGCTCCCACTAGCTTTGACATGTACCCAGAGATCAAAATGGACCTCTAGAAATCAATACTCTTGACTTTCTTACTGAAGTACAAATTTCAGTTACGCGATGCTTCGATAAGTTTCCAACTGTACTTCTTAAGCTTATACACCTTCATTGGATAGCATATGTGTATGTTTAAACCTTTTCAGAACTTGTATATATATGTCATGAAAGTTCAAACAATTCCTTGCCATTCCTCACAATTCAAAATATGAAGAGGGATGTCGTAATCATATTGTGAATTCAAAAATGCAATTAACAAAACCAATATCCATATTGATCTTTATCAGATCTTTAAAATCCATCAACGAAAGTATTTCCTCATAATAATTCTCATGTATTAGAACGAAAACTTTGCCACCTAGATTTTATGGTGCATACGTTATCATCCATGCGAATCAATCATTTCCATCCTACAATCATAAGAAAAGGTTTAGGAAAAAATCAAATTCAAATTTAGCTTTCCTTCATGGACTGAACTTCGCTATTCCAAATTTCTTGCCCTCTAGTAGTTAAGGGCCTACCAGTGCTTCCATGTTGTTAGCAAGTCACCCATATAGATCAATGCACTTTCACTGACCAACGCGCTTTGCTTTTGTAGTTAAATGAAAAACATATAACTCATAAGCATTGCCAACTCAACTAGAAGTGCACAGAAATAAGAATGTGTCAACCAAACACGATAGGTTATCAACCTCAGGTCGCGTGCTAGTGATAACTAAAAGGTTTATTGTCGGTTGACTCTTGAAACTCTCAAGATCAATAAGACTCCTACTAAATTCTTGACATATGAGTTTTCTCTCAAATAACATTCATTCGACGAGCTAAAACAAATATTCAAAAGTTCATGTGGATTCCCGACAAGAAAACAGTTCATAGAATAGGTCTCAATTTATCTTTTGTTTCTCGATTAACGAAAAAACATCACAACTCCAGTTCTAAATGTGCTAGATTAAGAAAACATTATTACTCCACATTTCACGAGGTGTTATCAACCTTCTTAGTTTGAAATGAGTTTCAAAATATGATTCATAATTACTAGAGCATGGCTCTAAACTTGATTGGAACGAAGTATGACTCATCTATGATCGAGCCATTTCCAACAATGTTCGATTCTTTTTCCTAGTCATACAATTTCACTAAGATGTTCTTGGATGAGTCAATTGTGATACAATTTCACAATTACTAATATGATCATAAAACATGATACTAAATCATTATCCTTTCTTTTCAGATTGGAGAATCTTTTATCTTTCTGCCTAATAGATTCTTCTCATTCGTTCTGCTACTCTTTGAATCTATTCAAGGTATTAAAATTATGCTTAATCTTATAAACATAACCATACTTACTGAAGCATCAGTAAATCATGAAGAATATAGTTATCATTCTTTGTGGTGGATCTGAATAGTCTGTATCAACATGTACTAGATCCATTAGTCCTTCACTTGACTCACATAAACATGTGATCAACGAATTAGTCATAATTTTCTAACGACCTAGATTCGCATGCATCACACAATTCGAATTGAATGACTCCAAGTTTCTATCCAATTTGAAACTTGGTGATGAGAATTCTTTTCACTTGGTTAATTATGAAAATACCACAAGCGATATCATAAGAATCAAATCCACAATTAATATTGCTATTATTAGAAATGTAACCAACACTTTCATAAATGTCATTGCAAGGAAATATAAAATAAGGCAACCAGATAAACCAAAATTTCACTTTTATTGAAAATAAACTAAATTTGGAACTTGTCCTTGCAACACATAAAATGAAAACCATGTTTCTAGACATTTCCGAAGAGTAATAGCAATATATTAAATTATCCCAACTCCTCAGTAGTAGCTCCAAATTCTTATCTTCGAACCATGTGGCCAAAGTCCATTTCTCATGATCAGATTTAGCTCACCTTGCTCAAGCTTCCTTCTTTCTCTTAGCTCCTTTAATATATCAAAATATAATCATCGCATCATGTATTAAGAGTCTGTTAATAGGAACTTATAAAATAATGGAGTCAGATAATGGATGTACCTGAAGTAGAGTCACACGACTTGACTTTTACTATCTCCAAGATCTCTTATGTATTTTGGGCAGATTCGTTTCCAATGTCCCTTCAATTGGTTGTAGAAACAAATGGACTTTTTAAGGTCAACACATAGAACGATCCCATAACTAGCCTTTCTCTTTACCATACGATCAAACAGTTTGATCTTGGACGACCCTTTCCATTGGGAAGATAAATCTTTTCTAGATCACCATTGTCACCATTGTCAATGTCCATGGAAACCTTGGAATTAGACCCTATAAGCATATCTGCTTCAGATGTGCTCTTAAGCAGTTCTGCTTCAGCAACCATCAACATTTGGGTTAGATCAATTAGGTTCATGTCGATATTCCTCATATAAAAGTTCACAATGAACTGATCATATGACTTTGGAAATGAGAGAAGAACCAAGTCAATCACTTTCTCCCTTGGGAAATCGACACCCGATCTATCCAACTTGTCAATGTACGATTTCATTTTCAGAACATGCGCACACACAAACTTTCCTCAGAAACAACCTGGTTTCTGTTCCATGCCATTTGAAGAGCTTCAAGTAAGAAATTTGTTATATTTTTGGTCAATACCCTTAATGAACATATATACAAAACTTATGTGTAACAACCCAAAATTTACAGAAAATTTTAACTTTTATAATCATAAATACCAACCACAATTGTTTCCAGAAAATCCCATTACATGACCATAACATTTTAAAAGATCAGAGTATCAAAACTAAATATGAAAACACTGGAGAATGCATGCCGCGCCATCAAGCCGACCCCTTGCCCTTAGAACTAGAAGTACCTAGAAACATCCAACAAAACTGTAAGCACACGCATAGTGAGTTTCCCAAAACACGCAAAACATATAATCACATAATTCCATGCACACATACATATAAGTTTGCCATGGACTCCCTCAATGGTCTTCATTTGGAATGTCATGGGCTACCCCCATGGTCTTGTATCCCCGATCCATGAGCTCCTCCCATGGTCTTGCCAAGTGTCATGGGATCCTCCCATGGTTTTCACATAAGTTAACACATATATCAAATAGCAAACCATTACATACTCCATTACTAATCATATCATATCAATTAATGGGCCGGCCTTGGTGCCTTCGACCCATGAGTGTAGTGAGAAGACTCACCTCGAATACTGAACGATAGATGACTAGGCCTTGGCTCCAGATGTCAGCTCTACTCAACCCCTAAAACAGAAACGATTCCTTAAATACAACTCAACATGCCCCAAACCCCTTATAGGTCAAACTCAGTCAAAGACAAAGTCAAGAGTCCAGGGCAATGGTCCAAGTTGACCAAACACGCCGTGTTGTCCTTCAACACGCCGTGTTTCTTCATCTACTGCATGATCGGGAAAAACCTTATCAACTCGCCGTCTTCACTAAGTAACACGCCGAGTTAGCCAGAATTTTAACAGCTTAATGCATTAAGCTGTTTCCATCGAATTTAGGAGCTCCAAATCTCAGATCTCCTCCAAAATGATGTCTAGAAGGGTAAAGTTTCCAACTTTACCCTTATGAACCACAAAAATGAGTCAAACCCAAACCCTAGACTCATTAGAGTGAAGCTTGACTCGTTAAGCCCTTAATCTTCAAGGACATAGTCCCAGAATGCAGATCTGGCATCCAAAGGCTGGAAATTCACTTAAAGTTTCCGACTTTACATCCATGCACGCGAAAAAGAAGCTCTAAGGCTCAAGAGGGGCTTAATTATGGACTTAATGCATGAATGGGACCTAGAACCTAGTAAAGCTTGCAACTTTAAGCCAAATGAGGCCACAAAATGGCCAGATCTAACATGACAACCCCTGGAACATACAACTTCTTGGACAACCCACCCATGAGTCCGAAATCAAGATAAAACCCAAAACAAAGAGATCTAAACAATAACAAAGCAAGGTATAAACTTGATACCTCCAAGGGACTGCAACAAGTAGGGAGATTCTGGATCTAAGTCTTCCCTCCAAGCTATACACCTTCAACTTCAAAGCTTCTTCAAAAAAGTACAAAAAGATCAACACTCAAGCCCATCCACAAGCTCACACACTCACAAAGGAAGATGATACACACTATTAGGGTTTCTGGACAGATGAGGCTGGTAAGGAGGCCAGCCAAGGGACTTAAGGCCTTTAAATAGAGTGCAACACCCTAAAAATTAGGGCTTCCTTCCCAGAAGCCAACACGCCGAGTTGAAGCTTCCAACTCGCCGAGTCCCAAAGGAAATATAAACAATTTGGAGAATAAGCTCATACCGGAACCAAGCGTCACAATTCTCGCCCACTTGAATCAGACTTCGTCCTCGCAGTCCAATGCCTCGAACAATCGTGGGTAATGCTCCATTATCTCCTCCTCAGGCTCCCAAGTCCACTTCGACACCTTGCGGTGCCGCCACTGCACCTTCACCATCTCTACAACCATGTTTCTCAAGGTCCTCGTCTTTCGATCCAAAATTGCCACCGGTTCCTCGATATAATTCAGGCGATCATCCACCTAGATATCCTCCATAGGCACGACTGCGAAATCATCCACTAAACATTTCCGCAGTTGAGAAACATGAATTTTGCTATGGATCTGACCCAGTTCGGCTGGAAGATCAAGGCGATATTCTACCCGGCCCACCCGAGCCAAAACCATGAACGGACTGATAAACCTGGGACCCAGCTTGCCCCGCTTCCTGAACCGGATGACACCTTTCCAAGGTGACACCTTTAGGAGAACCATATCCCCCACTTGGAACTCCAAATCTGACCGGCGCTTGTCGGCGTAGCTGTTCTGCTGACTCTGAGCTGTCTGGAGGCTGCTCTGAACCTGCTGAATCAGCTCAGTGGTCTTGAGTACCACTTCGGTACTCCCCATGACTCGCTGACCGACCTCGCCCCAATAAATCAGGGTTATGCATCTTCTCCCGTAGAGCATCTCAAAAGGAGGTCGATCAATGCTAGCGTGATAACTGTTGTTATATGCAAATTCCGCTAACGGAAGATACGTATCCCAACTCCCAACAAAATCTAATACACACGCACGCAGCATATCCTCAAGAGTCTGAATCGTCCGCTCACTCTGCCCATCGGTCTGTGGATGAAATGTTGTACTGAAAAGGAGACGAGTGCCCATCTCGTCATGAAACCGCTTCAAAAACCTGGAAGTAAAGCGAACATCCCGGTCTGAAACCACCGATACTGGCACCCCATGACGTGCCACCACCTCTCGGACATAAACCTTCGCTAATATTTTTGCATAAATGCTCTCCTGGATCGGAATGAAATGCACGCTCTTGGTCAATCGATCCACGATAACCCAAATAGAATCCACTCCACGTGCTGTCCTGGGAAGCTTCGTAATAAAATCCATCGTGATGTCTTCCCATTTCCAAACCGGAATCTCCAACGGTTGCATCTTGCTGTGAGGTCGCTGATGCTTGGTCTTGACTTTCCTGCAAGCCAAGCACCGTTCCACAAACCACGCAACCTCCCACTTCATGCAGGGCCACCAATAGCTCAATATCAGGTCTCAGTACATCTTTGTGTCCCCTGGATGGATAGAAAACTTGGACTTGTGCGCCTCCTCCAAGATCTTCTGTCTCACTCCCCCAAATATCGGAACCCAAACCCTTTCGAATTGAGTCAACAAACCCCGGCTATCTTGAACAAACAATGGAATTTGACCCCGAATCCGCTCAATCTTCCAGTTATCCTTTTTCAAACCCTCCACTTGTGCCTCTTTGATCATATCTAATAAAGGTGAAATCACCGCCATCCTCAAGCAGACATCTCGGATCGGAGCACTCACCGCCTTACGACTCAAAGCATCGGCCACCACATTGGCCTTTTCCAGGATGATACAAAATCTGACAATCCCAATCTTTTACTACATCCATCCATATCCTTTGTCGCATACTTAAATTCTGCTGATCCATCAAGTACTTCAAACTCTTGTGATCAGTGTAAATGGTGCATCGGACCCCATATAAATAATGCATCCAAATCTTGAGGGCAAATACCACCGCCCCCAATTCCAAATCATGAGTGGGGTAATTCACCTCATGAGGCTTCAGCTGCCTCGAGGCATAAGCAATCACATGCTCCCTCTGCATCAGAACAAATCCTAATCCCAAAATAGAAGCGTCGCAAAACACTACAAAATCATCCAATCCTTCGGGTAAAGCTAGAATCGGGGCCTCGCATAATCTCTGCCTCAAGGTCTCGAAAGCCGACTGCTGATCTGGAATCCACCAAAAAATCACACTTTTCTTGGTCAAACAGGTCAAGGGTATGGCAATCTTGGAGAAATCCTGGATGAATCTCCGATAGTACCCCGCTATACCCAAGAAACTCCGGATATCGGATGCGTTCTTCGGAACTTCCCAACGCATTACCGCCTCAATCTTGGTCAGATCTACCAGAATACCCTCTTGGTTGATGATGTGCCCCAGAAACTGCACCTCACACAACCAAAACTCGCATTTGGAGAATTTGGCATAAAGCCTCTCCCTCCTCAAGGTCTCTAACACCTCCCTCAAATGCTGCTCGTGCTACTACTTGGTCTTAGAATAGATCAAAATATCATCAATGAAAACAATCACAGACCAATCCAACATCGGTCTGCAAACCCGGTTCATGAGATCCATGAACGGTGCGGGAGCATTGGTGAGCCCAAATGACATCACCACAAACTCGTAATGACCATAACGTGTTCTGAACGCTGTCTTCGGTATGTCTTCATCACTGATCCTCATCTGATGATACCCAGACCGAAGATCAATCTTGGAAAACCAATATGCACCATGGAGTTGATCGAACAAATCATCAGTCCTCGGAAGCGGATAACGGTTCTTCACCATTAGCTTGTTCAGCTCCCGATAATCAATACACATCTGGTGTGACCTATCCTTCTTTTTCACGAACAGGATCGGTGCTCCCCACGGGGAACTGCTCGGACGAATGAATCCCAAGTCTAGCAGCTCCTGAAGCCGCGTAGACAACTCCTACATCTAGGGCGGAGCTACACTATATGGCGCCTTGGCTATCAGAGCCGCACCATACACTAAATCGATACGGAACTCCACTTGCCTCTCGGGAGGCACCCCAGGCAATTCCTTTGGAAACACATCAAGAAAATCTCGCACAATCGATACCCTGCTCATATCTGGCGTGGCCTCCACCCTCGTATCCGAAACATAAGCCAAAAACCCAGAACAACCCTGATGAAGGAGTCTCCTAGCCCTCGCAGCCGAACAGAGAGCTGGTCTATGCGAGTCTCTCTCTCCATGAATAACCAGTTCTCCCCCACTTGGGGTTCGAACTCTCACCAACTGGTACTCGCAATCTATCATGGCCCCATTGGGCCCCAACCAATCCATTCCGATGATCACCTTCAATCCACGTAAAGGAATCAGAACCAAATCGATAGGAAACCTCTCCCCGAACATATTCAGAATACTCCTCCGAAATACTCTCGCAACACTCACGGTGCGGTCATCCGCAATATCTACCTCGAGTGGGGAATCCAAAGTCCCCGGAGCATCTCGAAACTTCTTGCTGAGCGCAAGAGTATAAATGATCGGGTAGCCCCAGAATAAAAAAGAATCTGATCCGATAAACCATTGACAAGAAAGGTCCTTAAATAAAATCATAACAACATGAGCATAACTATAAAATAAACAAAACAGAAATAGATCACATACCAGTCACGACGTCTGGCGCTGCTCAGGCCTCCTTGGTAGTCAACTGAAATGTGTGGCTCTCTTCACCGCAGGAGCTTCCGCCTTGATCGAGCGGCCATCAGTAATCCTCATCATGGTGGGCGCAGGCGCTGTGACTACTCCTTCTCCTGTACTAACCTTGGACAATCGACCTTTTTATGACCGGTCTAGTTGCAATGGAAACAAATCAAGCCCTTCTTGGGGCAATCCCGACTCATGTGACCCGGCTAACCACATGCATAACATACCGAGCCTGGAGCTCGACAAGCTTTACTGTGCGACGTACCGCACTTGGCACATCGGCCATGGCCCTGCTGGGAGGATCGGATGTCTTAGGCTTCTTATCCTGACCCACAACTGCCTGAACCTGCTCCGACTTCCGCTTCGTACGGAGCTCTACCTCAATTTCCCGTTCCCGAGCCTTCTCCACCATGACATTTGTAACAACGTGAATTTTCAAAACAATTTTTCATTTTAAAACATACTTTCATTCATACGATAATCATCAAAACATAATGTGTCCACTGTAACAAAACAAAACATGTCCCAAGATCTCATATACATAAATCCTCTCAGTGTGTACGAATCATGCCGGCGCCTTCCCGCAATCCTTGCTAGTACCTGAAACACATAACACAACAACTGTAAGCATAAATGCTTAGTGAGTTCCCCAAATACCACATACAACACATACGCCACTCGAGGCTATAATACGACCCTTCGGTCGATGTGTCTCAGCGGGACCCCCCCAGTCCCGTAGCTCGTCGGACCCTCTGGTCCAGTCATAGCTCGTTAAACCCATCGGTTCGGTCTGTATCGTTGGACCCTTCGGTCCGGTCTATATCGTTGGACCCTCCGGTCCGGTCTGTACAACACATAGCATACATATATCACAATGCACATAATCTCATACAGCACATAGCACACAAGTGTTGGATAAGGTGTATAAGTCCATAACTATTTCTGGTATGTACTTGACCCGACCCGGCATGGTCCATTTGGGTTGCATGGCACCATGCAATTGGATAAACTAAAATGAGAGAAATAACACTTATGGTTTATTAATATATTATAAGTTCTAATATATTAATAATATTATTTAATTAGTTTGATCAAGAATTAATTTAGAATTAATTAAGTGATCAAAAGATAACTAATTAAATATATGGGTAGATTATGTAAATCTTCCATATCTTGTATAGTGGGCTAAAAGGCTCCATGGATAATCAAGTTGGGTTAAACCCATTGAATGCTCCATGGAGGCTCCATGGGAGTTACAAACCCATGGGTCATGGAAATGAAGAGTCATGCCACATTAGGGTTTACATGGTGTAACCCTAGATGTGACACACTATATAAGCAACATGTTCTCCACCAAAATCGGCGACACTAAGAAACAAGAGGGCTAGAGCCGATTTTGCAAGTGTAAGATTCTCTCAAAGTTTACTCCTTTGCATTTGGTGTTGTGTGAAGCATTTGAGGCATCACACTTGGGGTGCTAGGCTCACAAGGTTTCAAGGATCATAATCAACAACAAGGTAAGTAATTCTATCTTTCATTCAAGTTAAAAATGTTCCCTATGTATGCAAGATAGGAATATAACCTTGGAATTCAACTTTGCATGATTATTAGACAAACATAGATCCAAGGTTATTAGGGTTGCATGTACACATAGGAAGTGTTAGAATGCTCAAAACCCATCAGTGGTATCAGAGCCCAGGTTCGTTTGTAGTTTTTTTTTTTTGTGCAAACAGCTTGAAAAAAAAATCGTTTTTCTGTTTTCTGCTCGTATGAAAGTTTGCACATTTGTTGCTGGAAATGGACTAGAAACATTACCCTAAACTGTTTTGATGTTTTAAAGCTTGTTTTAGATGGTGTAATGTTTATGCTAATCCATTTACAATGGCAATTATTAAAATTACAAGTTTTTTTTTAAGTGTAATTTTTGATTCTTGAAAGTGTTCATATTCATGTTCTTGAACTTATGAAGATTAGATGATCATAGAAATTGTTTGTAACCTTCATGGTAGTTTAATTCATGATCATAATGTGTTTTAATGGAGTCCATAACTTGTCCTCAAGTTATGGAAAACCAAAAGTCTCACTTTTATTAAAGCCATTAAAAGAACACAAGAGTTATAAAAATGAAGAGTCTTCATTTTTATTACTCAATTAATTCATAAGTTATAAGAAATGAAAAGTTTTGGAAGTTTACAAAACTTGCCCTCAAGTTTTGAAACATGTAAAGTCTTGATTAAAACTTTAGTTCCAACCCTTAGAATTTTAAAAGTTAAAATTCAACCCTTATACTTTATAATATTATAAGTTACTAATATATATATGTATAACGTCAAGTCGTCTTACCGCTAGTACGCCTCATTCACGAAGCCGGTCTATAAGGGGGGTATAAGGTTGTTGCCTATAAAATGGCGACTTAATGGGTGTCCACTCTCACCCACCGCTTCCTTGATCGGTGGAGGGTCGTTAGCCGAACGGGTAAGATAAGGACTTATAAATTCTCATTCAAAGTATGATGAATATTATAAAGTAACTAAATGCTTTTGTTAAATTCCCAATCTTAGTTACTTTAGGAAAATGTGAATAAGGTGCTAATCCATGAAATTACACTTTACACTTTGTTTAAGTCGTTGGTGGAGCGTGTGTGGTTAACCGGCACACTAACTTGGACTTAACAAGGTAGGTAAAGGGTGACTTAAGGTTTACGATAGCATCGGTGGAGCGTGTGTGGTTTACCGGCACATCGATTGAGTGATAAACCTTGAGGGTACCAAGTGATTTGCATGGTTACTTCACACCTCGTTTTGTGATCCTCGGTATCCCAGTCACAAAACTTGGAGGGCACACTCGAGATTGAAACACGCCTTTGAAAAGTTCATTGAATCTCAAAAGAATCTAGGAATTTCTAAGAACCAATTAAAAACCTAATATCTATATTTCGTTTTTCATGGTGGAAATTGGTGAATCGTCATTCACCTACCTTTCAAATATGTTATAGCTTGGATTACGGCATACCTCTTCTAAGTTATAATATATTGTGATTGGATCCTAGCCTTAATATTACATTTGGGTGTTTTATTAAGGACTCTCTTAATATCTAAACTAATCTTGTTCTCTTCTTTCAGATGTCTTCAAACAATGCTGCTTCTGGCTCTAATCCTAATGGCTCCTTTACCCTTATGAACTTGTGTGGGAAAGTCACTTTTGATGGATCCAACTTCAATGAATGGATCAAAAACATCAGGATGATTACCCGCTACGAGGACAAAGAATATGTCCTTGACAAGGAGCTTAAGGAGATTGATGAGACCACTGCAACTCCCCAGGAGATCGCTGACTTCCGGGCACATGAAAGGGATGCTACAAAAGTGGCATGCATCATGTTGGCCACCATGACAGCGGAACTCCAAAAGTCCTATGAGGACTTCTACCCTTTTGAAATGCACCAAGATCTGATGGAAAGATACCATCAAAGTGCACGACAAGAGAGGTATGAAATCATATGCTCTATCATAACAACCATGATGAAGGACGGGGAATCCGTCACGAGCCACATGCAGAAAATGCAAAGGTATGTGGATCGGTTGCTGAAGCTTAATGTGAACTTCCCTGAGGAGCTTGCAATAGATATCATTTTGCACTCCTTACCATCGTGCTATGATCAATTCCGCATGACATATCACATGAATAAGGAAGAGGTCACACTCAGCAAACTTCAGGGACTCCTCAAGACCGCAGAAACAGGTCTTAAGGGTAAGTCGGTTGTTAACACTCCTACTCCAAACTCCGCCCCGGTTTTGGCAATCGGGAAAGGTAGAGGGAAGAAGAGGAAGAGCTCTTCGAAGGGTACCAAGGCTAGGACCCTTGATGGCTCTTCTTCAAGTGGAACCAAGAAAGGTTTTGTCACTCCTTCTTCTGACCCTAAAGAGGCTGAATGCTTCTATTGCCATGAAAAGTCACATTGGAAGCGGAACTGCCCAAAGTACCAGCAAGATGTGAAGGATGGGAAAGTTAAACCCAACCATGCAGGTATTTACACTATCTTATCTAATAACTCACCCCATTCTAACTCTTGGGTCCTTGATACCGGTTGTGGTATTCATATCTGTTCTGATTTGCAGGGACTAAGAAGAAGTGAGAATGTGGAGCATGGAAGAATAAACTTAATCATGGGGAATAGGAAAGCTTTACCTGTCACCAAGATTGGAGTTTATACTTTATCGCTAAGTAGTGGGTTTAGTTTAGATTTGAATAAATGTTGGTATTCGCCAGATTTGGCAAGAAATATTATTTCCTTTCATGCATTATATAAACAAGGTTTCACCTTTTCATTTGATAATGAAGTTGGTTCGATTAATGCTTTCTTTAATAATGTTCTTTATTTTAAAGCATTACCTTGTGATGGTGTGTATGAAACTGTATATGTGGTTGATAACTTAGGAAATAATGTATTGTGTATTGATTCTGTTAATGATAATAACTTGGATAAAGCATCATTATGGCATTGTCGTCTTGGACATATAAGCAAGAAACGCATAGGCCAACTCCAAAAGGATGGAGTATTGGAGTCATTTGACCTAAAGTCAGATGATAGTTGCGAATCATGCTTACTTGGAAAAATGACAAAGTCACCCTTCACGGGTTCTTGTGAGAGGGGTGAAGGTTTGTTGGATCTTATACACACGGATGTGTGTGGGCCCTTCAAACATGCCACAAGGGATGCTAATCGTTATTATTTGACTTTTACTGATGATTACAGTAGATATGGATATGTCTACTTAATCAAGCATAAGTCAGAGACTTTTGAGAGGTTTAAAGAGTTTAAACAGGAAGTCGAGAATCAATTGGGCAGGAACATTAAGATGCTTCGATCCGATCGAGGTGGTGAGTATCTTAGTTCAGAGTTCCTCGACTATCTTAGGGAATGTGGGATTGTCTCACAATTGACACCTCCCAGGACACCGCAGTTGAATGGTGTAGCTGAGAGGCGTAATCGAACCTTGTTGGATATGGTTCGTTCCATGATGAGTCGAGCTTCGCTACCAATATCATTTTGGGGGTATGCCTTAGAGACTGCCGCCCATATCCTTAATCTAGTTCCCACAAAGAAAGTTGCCAAAACTCCTCATGAGATGTAGACTGGTAAAGTACCCAAACTAGACCACATTAAGATTTGGGGTTGCGAGGCTTTCGTGAGACGCGAGACTCATGATAAGCTCGAACCTCGAAGTGAGAGGTGTATTTTCATCGGCTACCCACAGAAATCCTTTGGTTACCTCTTCTACAGACCTAGTGAGAATGTGGTCTTTGTAGCTAGGAGGGCGTTCTTTCGAGAGAGAGAGTTAATAAGCCAAGGAGACAGTGGGAGGCAAGTTGACCTTGAAGAAATTCAAGAGTCAAGTGGTGAAGGAACTTCAAACCCTAGCACTCAACTTGAGGAGGAAACTTCTGTTGAGCCAATTGACAAGTCTGTACCTCTGAGGCGTTCCACAAGGGTTAGGAATGCACCTGAGCATTACTATGGATTCCATATTACTGCGGAAGGTGATACACTTATCAGTGATGAGACAATGGATGAACCTAACAGTTACGCGGAAGCCATGGCAGGCCCTGAGTCAGCCAAGTGGAAAGAGGCAATGGACAGCGAGATACAGTCCATGTATGACAATCAAGTTTGGAACTTGGTTGAGAATGTACCAGGTCGTAAGACTGTAGGGTGCAAATGGATCTTCAAGAAGAAGACCGGCATGGATGGTAATGTACACACTTATAAGGCACGACTGGTTGCAAAGGATTTCTCACAAACTCCGGGAGTTGATTATGATGAGACCTTTTCTCCAGTGGCCAAGATTAAGTCTATTAGGGTTCTGTTAGCCATAGCTGCATTTCATGACTATGAAATATGGCAAATGGATGTCAAAACTGCTTTCCTTAATGGAAAGTTGGCTGAGGATGTTTACATGAGTCAGCCAGAGGGTTTTGTCAATACAGAGTACCCTAATAGAGTGTGTAAGCTTGAGAAATCCATTTATGGGTTAAAGCAAGCACCTCGCAGATGGAATCTTTGCTTTGATGAGAAAGTCAAAGAATTTGGCTTTTCTAGGAGTGAAGATGAATCTTGTGTATATGTCAAGGCTAGTGGGAGTATAGTTAGCTTTTTGGTATTGTATGTGGATGACATACTACTCATAGGAAATGACATCCCAACTCTGCAGGAAGTTAAGTCCTCGCTTGGGAAGTGTTTCTCTATGAAGGACCTAGGAGAAGCTGCCTATATTCTAGGGATAAGGATCTTGAGAGACCGGAGTAAAAGACTAATTGGACTTAGTCAGAGTACTTACTTGGATAAGGTGTTGAAGAGATTCGGCATGCAGGACTCCAAGAAAGGAGAGTTACCCATCCAGAGTAATGCCAGATTGAGTAAGACACAAAGCCCTAGTACTGAGGCTGAGATAGCAGAAATGAGTCGAATACCTTATGCTTCGGCTGTAGGATCGATCATGTATGCTATGACGTGTACTCGACCTGATGTAGCCTTTGCTTTGAGAATGGTTAGTAGGTATCAGGGGAACCCTGGCAAGGCACACTGGACTGCGGTAAAGAATATCCTCAAGTACCTACGGAGGACTAAGGACTGGGTCCTTACCCTCGGTGGGAGTGAAGACTTGAGAGTTGTAGGGTATAGTGATGCTAGCTTTCAGACTGATAGGGATAATTTCCGCTCTCAGTCAGGCTGGGTCTTTACCTTAAATGGAGGAGCAATTTCTTGGAAGAGTTCCAAGCAAGAGACAGTGGCTGATTCAACTTGCGAATCAGAGTATATAGCAGCTAGTGAGGCAGCAAAGGAGGCGATATGGCTGAAGAACTTCATTGGAGACCTTGGAGTTGTACCAGCTATTAAAGAGCCAATGGAAATTTTCTGTGATAGTGAAAGTGCAGTTGCTTTAGCCAAGGAACCAAGGGATCACGGGAGATCCAGACACATCGACAGAAAATACCATTTCATCAGACATCGAATAGAAAAAGGACTCCCCGTGGCAAAGAGGGTATCATCGGATGAGAATCCAACAGACCCCCTCATGAAGGGACTGACTCGGGTTAAGCATCTCCAGCATGCTCGGAGCATAGGGCTGAAGGATGATATTAGATTTAGTAGTTAGATAACCTTGAAATTTGTAAAGTGTAATTGACATTAGATGATGAATAAAAGGTGTTTTATTTATGAGTAAAGTGTTGCTATCTCTTGTCGATAGTTTACTATATTTCTTTTGCATGTTTTGACTTCCAGAATAATTATGTTTGGTATATCATATTATTCGAACCTCCACAGTCGGTCATATGTCGGAAGTAGGTATGAATCAAGACTGTCATGATTGGTTGCAGAGGTCTAAATTGTTGGACATGGCTACAACACTCATGAGTGCTCATAAGTTCTGAGCATTGGACTCAACCCACGCTCACTGGAATCACTTCATGGAATTTATCTCGAGTGATCGTGAGACGGTAATATCATATAAGTCTTCAAACCTAGAGATATGATTTGTTACTTATGAGTTGGTTATGCATTGATTGTACGTTAACGCATTGGTAACTCGATGTTATAAAACGTGCTTTTGTGTATAATTCAATGAGTGGTAGAACAAACATATGAGTCGAATTTTATCTGTTCCTTCTTGGATTAGAAGCTGATATCTGGGCCCCTCGATGTTTTTGTTTTGACCTATGTACCGGGCCCGGTCAGAACTAAGTTGATGTGTTCAATTAAGTTCTTTGTCAAACAAATCGGAAATCAGGAAACAAACTGTTGGACACAAAGTAAGACAATGTTCCATGTATTTGTCCGGCTGATATCTAGAACAGAGGATTATATGATCACTTATCTTAAATGGCGTATCATCATCTTCTCAGTTCTGAGAGACCTTGAAAGAGCTACGATTGCCGATCGGTTCCTGAAGTATTGCAGTTATAGTTATTAGACTTATCCAAGTGGGAGACTGTTGGATAAGGTGTATAAGTCCATAACTATTTCTGGTATGTACTTGACCCGACCCGGCATGGTCCATTTGGGTTGCATGGCACCATGCAATTGGATAAACTAAAATGAGAGAAATAACACTTATGGTTTATTAATATATTATAAGTTCTAATATATTAATAATATTATTTAATTAGTTTGATCAAGAATTAATTTAGAATTAATTAAGTGATCAAAAGATAACTAATTAAATATATGGGTAGATTATGTAAATCTTCCATATCTTGTATAGTGGGCTAAAAGGCTCCATGGATAATCAAGTTGGGTTAAACCCATTGAATGCTCCATGGAGGCTCCATGGGAGTTACAAACCCATGGGTCATGGAAATGAAGAGTCATGCCACATTAGGGTTTACATGGTGTAACCCTAGATGTGACACACTATATAAGCAACATGTTCTCCACCAAAATCGGCGACACTAAGAAACAAGAGGGCTAGATCCGATTTTGCAAGTGTAAGATTCTCTCAAAGTTTACTCCTTTGCATTTGGTGTTGTGTGAAGCATTTGAGGCATCACACTTGGGGTGCTAGGCTCACAAGGTTTCAAGGATCATAATCAACAACAAGGTAAGTTATTCTATCTTTCATTCAAGTTAAAAATGTTCCCCATGTATGCTAGATAGGAATATAACCTTGGAATTCAACTTTGCATGATTATTAGACAAACATAGATCCAAGGTTATTACGGTTGCATGTACACTTAGGAAGTGTTAGAATGCTCAAAACCCATCAACAAGACCCTCCGGTCTACACATAGATACCACTCTAGGTAATGTATAGTGAGAAGACTCACCTCGTATGATGTCTAGTAACTCACGTGCTCGATATCCCTGAATCTCGAAACAACGACCTAGCCCCGCCTAATCACATAAAGTAATTATTTCAAATCATTAACGGCTCTCAAGGCTAGACTACATCCCTTTTCTACAATCCCACGGAAGGGTAAAAGACCATTTTACCCCTCCCTGACCCAAAGTCCAAATGTTGACCAAAACCCTAAAAGTCAACAAAAGTCAACTCCCCGGGTTACGCTGCGCGTACCAAACCTGTACGCTGGGCGTACCCGGCAACCTCACAGAATCGGGGAATGCAACCCCCTACGCCGCGCGTACTGGGATTATGTCCAGTGTAATTCCCAGTTTCAGACTTCTTAGCTTTTAGGGTCTTAATCAGTTAAGACTCACGTCCAACTTCTAGATCTGACCTTTTCTAAACCTCTTAATCCATAAAGTTGGTGACTTTAAGCCTTTGCATGGCTGGACAAGTCACTAACACCCATAACATTCCATTTCCCAGCTCTAGAAAGCTCATAACTCAAGCATGACTTCATAACAACGACCAAGATGGAAACTTTATGGATCTATAACTCATATATCACTGAAAAGGGACATATCTAGGTCTATGGAGTCCTTTATGCTCATAAAGTCTCCACCTTTGGGACTTTAACCCTAGAAATGGTCCATGAAGCACAAATCAAAATAACAAGGAAAGCTTTGAGCTTTTTACCTCCAAGTGAAGCTCTTCCCTCTGTAGAACTCAGATCCAAGGCTTGCACTCCAACTTCTAGCCTTCACAAGAATCTCCTCCTCTTCCTTACTAACACACAAAGGCACTTTAGCTCCAAAAACACTCACACAAGCTTAGAACGAAGGTTGGCTCTCTTTTAGGGTTTCACTCACTCAAATGGTGGCTGAGGATAAGGCCATAACCTTCTTTATATAGGGATTAAGTCTAAATTAGGGTTTTACATCTAGGCCGGTTACGCCCAGCGTACCTCTAAGGGTCCGCGTCCATTTCAAGCGCATGAGTACGCGCAGCGTACTCTTGAGTACGCCCAGCGTACTCATTTGCTACAACTTTTCACTCAAGGGCTAACTTTGACAATTTGACAAAAGAGAAGGGTTAAATAGTTGTACTTGAATTTCGGGATGTTACGATTCTCCCCTACTAGAACCAGACTTCACCCTCGAAGTCTCATGCTGTAAACATCTTCGGATGCTGCTCCTGCATCTCTGACTCTGTCTCCCAAGTCAGCTCAGACCCCCTCCGATGTTGCCACTGAACCTGAACCAGGGGCACCTCCTTGTTCCTCAGAACCTTGATCTTTCGATCCACAATCACGATTGGCCTCTCAACATAATTCAGGGTCGCATCCACCTGAATATCCTCCAGTGGTACCACCGCCGACTCGTCTACTATACACTTCCTCAACTGAGACACGTGGAAGGTATCATGAATCTGACTCAACTCTGCACGTAGCTCTAACCGATATGCTACCTTGCCCACCCTCGCGGTCACCCTGAACAGACTGATGTACCGGGGCCCCAACTTGCCCCTCTTCCTGAACCGGATCACTCCTTTCCTAGGAGATACCTTCAGGAGTACGAAATCTCCCACCTGGAACTCAAGCTCGGATCGTCGTCTATCCGCATAACTCTTCTGACGACTGTGAGCCGTTAGTAACCTCTGTCTAACCTGATGTATCTGCTCTGTCGTCTGCAGCACTATCTCAGTACTACCCATGACACACTATCCTACCTCTCCCCAGCAGATGGGAGTCCGACACCTCCTTCCGTACAACAACTCGAAGGGAGGCATACCAATGCTAGAATGGTGGTTGTTGTTGTAGGAAAATTCAGCCAACGGCAAGTACGTGTCCCAACTTCCTCCGAAGTCCAACACACATGCTCGAAGCATGTCCTCGAGCGTCTGAATCGTCCGCTCACTCTGTCCGTCAGTCTGGGGGTGGTAAGCGGTACTGAAATGCAACCTCGTGCCCAACTCCTCGTGAAACTTCTTACAGAACCTGGAAGTGAAACGTACATCTCGATCTGACACAATCAAGATCGGCACCCCATGTCGTGATACCACCTCCCTCACATACAACTCTGCCAGCCTCTCCGCAGAAGAGCTCTCACTGATAGCAAGAAAATGCACGCTCTTCGTCAGCAGGTCGACGATCACCCAAATTGCATCGACACCCCTCGCGGTCCTCGACAATTTGGTGATGAAATCCATGGAAATCTGTTACCACTTCCACTGGGGAACCTCAAGCGGCTGCAACTTGCCATGCGGACGCTGGTGCTCAGCCTTAACCTGGCGACAGGTCATGCACCTCTCGACAAACCACGCGACATCCCTCTTCATACAGGGCCACCAATAATCTTTCTTCAGGTCCAAATACATCTTCGTGGCCCCGGGATGGATCGAGAACCTCGATCTATGTGCCTCCTCCATCAGAATGGTACGTCCCCCTCCTGCATGCGACACCCAAATCCGACCCTGAAAGGTCATCAGCCCTCGACTATCGATAACGAACTCGGACACCTGTCCGATCACCCGCTCCCTCTTGCGGTTCTCCGGTATCACGGCCTCTGCCTGGGCCTCCCGGATGGTGTCCAACACCGGGGTCATCACTGTCAATCTCATGCAAGTGCCTCGAATCGGGGCACTTTCCGCCCTACGGCTCAGCGCATCAGCTACAACATTAGCTTTGTTCGGGTGGTACAGGATCTCACAATCGTAATCCTTCACCACGTCCAACCATCTCCTCTGACGCATATTCAGATTGGGTTGATCCATCAAATACTTCAAGCTCTTGTGGTCCGTGTATATGGTACACCGAACCCCATACAAATAGTGACGCTAGATCTTGAGGGCGAACACCACTGCCCCCAACTCCAGATCGTGGGTGGGATATCTCGTCTCATGAGGCTTCAGCTGCCTCGATGCATATGCTATCACAAGCCCCCTCTGCATAAGTACTGCACCTAACCCCGATATCGATGCGTCACAATATACCACAAAATCCTCCATCCCTTCCGGGAGGGCTAACACAGGGGCTTCGCATAACTTCTGGCGAAGCGTCTCAAACGAGGTCTGCTGCTCCGGACCCCATGAAAAAGCAACACCCTTCCGGGTCAATCTGGTGAGAGGCACGGCAATCTTGGAGAAATCCCTGATAAATCTCCGATAATAGCTGGCCAATCCTAGAAAACTCTTGATCTCGGTGGGAGATCTCGGCACCTCCCAACTCATCACTGTCTCGATCTTGGCCGGATCGACCAATATCCCCTTCTGATTGACGAGATGCCCCAAGAACTGGACCTCTCGCAACCAGAAATCGCACTTGGAGAATTTGGCATAAAGCCTCTCCGTCCTCAATACCCCGAGAATCTCTCTCAAATGATCCTCGTGCTGCTCACTAGATCTCGAATACACCAATATATCGTCGATGAACACGATCACCGAACAATCCAACATCGGTCTACACACCCTGTTCATGAGGTCCATGAATGCTGCTTGTGCATTGGTGAGCCCGAAAGGCATCACCACGAACTCGTAATGTCCATAACGAGTCCTGAACGCCGTCTTCTGGATATCCTCATCACGTACTCTCATCTGGTGATATCCAGACCTCAGATCAATCTTGGAGAACCAAGACGCTCCCTGCAACTGATCGAACAAATCGTCGATCCTTGGTAATGGGTAACGGTTCTTGACCGTCAACTTGTTCAACTCCCGGTAATCAATACACATCCGGTGTGAACCATCCTTTTTCTTGACAAAAAGGATCCGCGCTCCCCATGGTGAGCTACTCGGTCGCATAAACCCCTTCCCCAGCAGCTCCTGAAGCTGCGAGGATAACTCCTGCATCTCCGGCGGCGCAAGGCGATAAGGCGCCTTGGCGATAGGCGCTGCCCCCGGAACCAAATCAATGCGGAACTCTACCTGCCTCTCGGGAGGCACTCCCGGCAACTCCTCGGGAAAAACATCCGGGAACTCACGCACTATCGGAACGTCATCCATCGAACTTGGCCCCCCAGCGGCCTCTCATGTATCCATCACATAAGCTACGAACCCTTTGCAGCCCTGCTGCAAACTCTGCCTCGCTCTGGCAGCCGAATAGAATGCTGACCCGCCTCGGGTTCCCTCGCCATAAACTATCAGCACTCCCCCATTAGAATCTCGAATCGTCACCAACTGTCGCTCACAGTCTATCACAGCCCCAAATCGACTCAGCCAATCCATACCCACGATAACACATACGTCCCCCATCGCAATCGGGACCAGATCTATCAGAAACTCAACACCGAAGATCTCGAGTACACATCCTCGAATCACGTCCGTGGCATACACCGCTCGCTCGTCCGCTATGGAAACCCACAGAGGTCGACTCAACGTCTCTCATCTGCTACTGATGTGCCGACTAAATGCTATCGACACAAATGATCGACTCGCACCCGAGTCAAATAACACTAAGGCAGGTACAGAACTCACAAGAAAAGTACCTACGCATATCATCATATAAGCACAATATCTCATAACTCAGCATAAATAAATGAAAGAATACGTACCAGCCACGACATCAGGCGCTGCGCGGACCTCCTCCGCTGTCAAGTGGAAAGCTCTCCCGCTAGCCCTCGGTGTCTCGGCCTTCGCTGGCCGGGTCTCAGTAGCTCGAGCAGCTGGCGCAGATCCCTGCGCTGATCCCTGTAGTAGTTGTGGGCACTCGGGCTTCCGATGGCCGGTCTCGTTGCAATGAAAGCAAACTGTGAACCCCTTGGGGCAATCCCTCGCATAGTGCCCCTCCTTCCCGCATTTGTAACATACCCCAGCTCTGCACACTCCCTCGTGGCTCTTGCCGCACTTCCCGCAAGTGCGGCCCTTCGGACCCCCAGATCTCGAATCAGCGGGCTTTGCCCGCTTGGCTGCCGGCTGCGCCTGTGCCGGTCGCCTGTCCCTCCTCTAAGACTCAGCCTCCTCCCTGACCTGAGTCTCCAGCTCGATCTCTCTCTTCCGGGCATTTGCCTGGAGCTCGGCAAATGTCCGGTACGACGAGTTCGCCACGAACTCACGGATATCCCTCCTCAGAATGCTCAAGTACCGGCTCATACGTGCCTGCTCAGTCGACACGTGCTCACGGCAAAACAACGCCCTCTCATGAAACATCCTCGTAATCACTGTCACAGACTCAGTTCCCTGCTTGAGGGACAAGAACTCCTGGGCTAGACGTTCCCTCTCCACAGGGGGAACATACTCATCTCGAAACATCGTGGTGAACCTCTCCCAGGTCACCGCAGTCTGCTCTACCGTAGTGAAGTATGCCGTCACAAACTTCCACCAGTCCTTCGCTCCCAAGCGAAGCTGGTTCAGCGCAAACCGAACCCTCAGATGCTCTGGACACGAGCATGTGTAGAAGCATCCCTCGATATCAAAAATCCACCTCATCGCAGCAATCGGGTCCTGCGTCCCATCAAACTCTGGTGGCTTCGTGTTGCTGAACTCTCGGTACAGCAACGAGTCACCTCCCTGCGGCCTGGCAGCAGCAACAGCTGCGGTGGCCGCAGCAACAGCAGCCTCAGTAAGAGCGGCGTACCGCTCATCAAAAGTCTCGATCAACGTGGTCTTGATAGACCCGAACATCTCTGGTATCTCAGCTCGAATCGCCGCAGCCACCTCCTCATGAATCAACCTACAGATCTCCTCATCACTGATACCACTGCCTCCTGGGTGGTGGCACGTCCCAACCATGATGTCTCTGAAATATAACACAAAAGAAATCAGAGATTCGCTCGAGTATACTCGTACTCGATACTCAACCCTACTTTCTCTTTAGTACCCTAAGGATTCTTACTTAGAGTGCGCACTGCTCCGGTGTCTTCAGTAGTACGGGCCCTATACTACCGTCCACACCGCATCAGTATTCACCCTAAGTCCTCCTCCTTGGGTCCCAGATCACAAGTACTCTATATCTCATTGGCATAGGCTACCCTTCGGTAGACCTCTCATCAGCTCCTCACTGCTACCTACTCGCTCTCAAGCATCACATAGCAGCAAAATCCTTCCTAGGCTAAGGCATCACAAATCAGGCCACTCTAGTCCTAATATGAACACCTAGCCTACTCTAGCATGCATATCATATCATAACATATCTCATAACATATAATGTAAGGGTATTTTGGGAAATCACCATTCGGGCACTGGCTGATCGTACTCACTGCTTCCTTCTGCCTTTCTCAAAATCTTTTACTCTTTTTAGAAAAATTGTTTATTTTATGAAAACTTTCTCAATTCCTCAGTTTGAGTTCAGATTCATCCAAAGATGCACCCGAATCCCTCAAACCAAGGCTCTGATACCAACTTGTAACAACGTGAATTTTCAAAACAATTTTTCATTTTAAAACATACTTTCATTCATACGATAATCATCAAAACATAATGTGTCCACTGTAACAAAACAAAACATGTCCCTAGATCTCATAAACATAAATCCTCTCAGTGTGTACGAATCATGCCGGCGCCTTCCCGCAATCCTTGCTAGTACCTGAAACACATAACACAACAACTGTAAGCATAAATGCTTAGTGAGTTCCCCAAATACCACATACAACACATACGCCACTCGAGGCTATAATATGACCCTTCGGTCGATGTGTCTCAGTGGGACCCCCCCCCCCCAGTCTCGTAGCTCGTCGGACCCTCTGGTCCAGTCATAGCTCGTTGGACCCATCGGTCCGGTCTGTATCATTGGACCCTTCGGTCCGGTCTATATCGTTGGACCCTTCGGTCCGGTCTATATCGTTGGACCCTCCGGTCCGGTCTGTACAACACATAGCATACATATATCACAATGCACATAATCTCATACAACACATAGCACACAAGACCCTCCGGTCTACACATAGATACCACTCTAGGTAATGTATTGTGAGAAGACTCACCTCGTATGATGTCTAGTAACTCACGTGGTCGATATCCCTGAATCTCGAAACAACGACCTAGCCCCGCCTAATCACATAAAGTAATTATTTCAAATCATTAACGGCTCTCAAGGCTAGACTACATCCCTTTTCTACAATCCCACGGAAGGGTAAAAGACCATTTTACCCCTCCCTGACCCAAAGTCCAAATGTTGACCAAAACCCTAAAAGTCAACAAAAGTCAACTCTCCGGGTTACGCTGCGCGTACCAAACCTGTACGCTGGGCGTACCCGGCAACCTCACAGAATCGGGGAATGCAACCCCCTACGCCGCGCGTACTGGGATTACGCCCAGCGTAATTCCCAGTTTCAGACTTCTTAGCTTTTAGGGTCTTAATCAGTTAAGACTCACGTCCAACTTCTAGATCTGACCTTTCTAAACCTCTTAATCCATAAAGTTGGTGACTTTAAGCCTTTGCATGGCTGGACAAGTCACTAACACCCATAACATTCCATTTACCAACTCTAGAAAGCTCATAACTCAAGCATGACTTCATAACAACGACCAAGATGGAAACTTTATGGATCTATAACTCATATATCACTGAAAAGGGACATATCTAGGTCTATGGAGTCCTTTATGCTCATAAAGTCTCCACCTTTGGGACTTTAACCCTAGAAATGGTCCATGAAGCACAAATCAAAATAACAAGGAAAGCTTTGAGCTTTTTACCTCCAAGTGAAGCTCTTCCCTCTGTAGAACTCAGATCCAAGGCTTGCACTCCAACTTCTAGCCTTCACAAGAATCTCCTCCTCTTCCTTACTAACACACAAAGGCACTTTAGCTCCAAAAACACTCACACAAGCTTAGAACGAAGGTTGGCTCTCTTTTAGGGTCTCACTCACTCAAATGGTGGTTGAGGATAAGGCCATAACCTTCTTTATATAGGGATCAAGTCTAAATTAGGGTTTTACATCTAGGCCGGTTACGCCCAGCGTAACCTTGGTACGCCCAGCGTACCTCTAAGGGTCCGCGTCCATTTCAAGCGCATGAGTACGCGCAGCATACTCTTGAGTACGCCCAGCGTACTCATTTGCTACAACTTTTCACTCAAGGGCTAACTTTGACAATTTGACAAAAGAGAAGGGTTAAATAGATGTACCTGAATTTCGGGATGTTACAACATTCAGGGTCTTGCACCTCGAAAAGCTCACAAACTTCCGGATATCATCCCTCAGCATGGAATGATACCTCGTCTTCTTCATCTCCTCATCTGCAGCGTTCTGCGGGACCAATAATGCCTTTTCCTGAAACTTGGCGGTGATCTCCGCCACCGTCTTGGTAGTCTGCTATAAATCCTGGAACTCTCTCACCAAACGCTGCAACTCAATGGACGGTACAAACTCCTGATCAAACCTCCTCACAAACTCCTCCCAAGACATCTCAGCCACACCTGTTGATCCCACCTCGCGGGTAACCTCCTCCCACCAGTCTCGTGCTCGATCCCTCAACATACAAGATGCGAACCCCACCTTTGCCGCCTCGGGGAAAAAGCTCGTGCGTTGGGCATTCTCCATGTCTGCCACCCAACGTCGACTAGTGATGGGATCCCTGACCCCAAAGAACTCAGACGCTCCACACACCTTAAACTCCTTGAATGAGGGAGCTCGGGCCCGAATCTGGCCTGCAGCAATCTTGATTCGGAAAGACCTGAGCCGCTCCTCCATGATCTCCATGATGCCCTCCTTGATAGTATCAAAGATCACGGGGGTAGTGTCAAGGATGCCATGAGTAACCTCGGCTGCGATAAGATCACGCACCCTCTCGTCAATGGGCTTCGCACCAGAGCCTGAACCTGATCCTGATCCTGAACATGAACCTCGCGTGATCATCACCATCCTCAACTGAAAATATCATAAATAATAATGATAAGGAATTCGAAAAGGGATTCCTCCTAACCGGACTCCTAAGAGCGAACAGATATGTCATTGATTTGGGTACATGTCTTATGCTTTCAGTAGTACGAGCCTAATACTAGCTTTCACACCTACCTGTACCTTCCCCAAGTCCATACCTAATATCCTTAAATCATCCAACCACAAATCGTGACCCATAAACACAACACTAACTCAGACCCTAAACTATTCTAGGATTCTCGATCCTCATCAAACCAAAAACTCAAATCAATCATAGCAGGTTGCCATATGCATGCAAGTTATACACGAAGAGAATCACATAGACTGTCAAATAAAGCTTCTACCCTAAACCACAACCAGACAAGGAACAGAAATAAGGTAGATTCCCTCATTCTAGGGCTATGCAATCCTAAGCATGTACAACTTTGAAAGCCTACACTTAACAAATAATCCATTCAACATCAATTTACATATATACTATAGCATGGCTAAAACATTGGGAACACTTACTTGAGCTCCGCCGATTACTCGCATTGCACTCTCCCCTTTTTCTTACAAAAATCATTTTCAGGAAAAAATTTAACTTTTGGTTTCTTTTTGAAAACAATTTTTACCATTTCCTCAGTTTGACTTCTGACACACCCCAAGAGTGTGCCCGAATCTCTCAAACCAAGGCTCTGATACCAACATGTAACAGCCTAAATTTTACAGAAAATTTTAACTTTTATAATCATAAATACCAACCACAATTGTTTCCAGAAAATCCCATTACATGACCATAGTGTTTTAAAAGATCAGAGTATCAAAACTAAATATGAAAACACTGGAGAATGCACGTCACGCCATCAAGTCGGGCCCTTTCCCTTAGAACTAGAAGTACCTGAAACATCCAACAAAACTGTAAGCACACGCTTAGTGAGTTTCCCAAAACATGCAAAACATATAATCACATAATTCCATGCACACATACATATAAGTTTGCCATGGACTCCCTCCATGGTCTTCATTTGGAATGCTATGGCTACCCCCATGCTCTTGTATCCCCGAGCCATGAGCTCCTCCCATGGTCTTCACATAAGTTCACACATAGATCAAATAGCAAACCATTACATTCTCCATTACTAATCATATCATATCAATTAATGGGCCGGCCTTGATGCCTTGGACCCATGAGTGTAGTGAGAAGACTCACCTCGAATACTGAACGATAGATGACTAGGACTTGGCTCCAAATGTCAGCTCTACTCAACCCCTAAAATAGAAACGATTCCTTAAATACAACTCAACATGCCCCAAAACCCCTTATAGGTCAAACTCGGTCAATGAAAAAGTAAAGAGTCCAGGTCAACGGTCCGAGTTGACCAAACACGCTATGTTTCTTCACCTGCTGCATGATCAGGAAAAACCTTATCAACTCGCCGTGTTCACTAAGTAACACGCCGAGTTAGCCAGAATTTTAACAGATTAATGCATTAAGCTGTTTCCATCGAATTTAGCAGCTCCAAATCTCAGATCTCCTCCAAAATGATGTCTAGAAGGTTAAAGTTTCCTACTTTACCCTTAGGAACCACAAAAATGAGTCAAACCCAAACCCTAGACTCATTAGAGTGAAGCTTGACTCGTTAAGCCCTTAATCTTCAAGGACATAGTCCCAAAATGTAGATCTGGCATCCAAAGGCTGGAAATTCACGTAAAGTTTCCAACTTTACGTCCATGCACTCTAAAAAGAAGCTCTAAGGCTCAAGAAGGGCCTAATAATGGACTTAATGCATGAATGGGACCTAGAACCTAGTAAAGCTTGCAACTTTAAGCCAAATGAGGCCACAAAATGGCCAGATCTAACATGACAACCCCTGGAACACACAACTTCTTGGACAACCCAACCACGAGTCTGAAATTAAGATAAAACCCAAAACAAAGAGATCTAAACAATAACAAAGCAAGGTATAAACTTGATACCTCCAAGGGACTGCAACAAGTGAGGAGATTCTGGATTTAAGTCTTCCCTCCAAGCTATACACCTTCAACTTCAAAGCTTCTTCAAAAGAGTACAAAAAGATCAACACTCAAGGCCCTCCACAAGCTCATACACTCACAAAGGAAGATGATACACACTATTAGGGTTTCTGGACAGAGGAGGCTGGTAAGGAGGCCAGCCAAGGGACTTAAGGCCTTTAAATATGGCGCAACACCCTAAAAATTAGGGTTTCCTTCCCATCCGCCAACACGTCGAGTTGAGACACCTCGACTCGTCGTGTTGGTTCATTAATTTCCTCGGCCAAAGTCATCTTGACACGCCGAGTTGAAGCTTCCAACTCGCCGAGTCCCAAAGGAAATATAAACAATTTGGAGAATAAGCACATACCGAAACCAAGCGTTACATTATGAATATATATCTTTTTCTTGGAATTTGAAACGAAAAATAGCATTGCTTGAAACAAGCATTGTTGACTTACATAAGCAGCTTCAAGAAAGTCAACTTTTGACATATGACTAAACAAGAAACTGTTTGTCATTTATACCCCTTTATGACACGCAATGCGTGTTATAAATTCACATCATAAGGTTACGACACGCAAATATGTGTTGTCTTCCTTTATGACAGGGGCTTCAATGGTACGCATTGCGTATCATCTATACACCTTTATGACATGCATTGCATGTCACGCGTCGTAAGGTTATGACATACAAATGTATGTCGTCTTCCTTTATGACAAGGGCTTCAATGACACGTATTTGTGTGTCATCTACACCGTTTTATGACACACAATTTGTGTCATTAAATGTCAGCTTTCATGTAGTGTTGTTTGCTTTTCATCCCTATTTGTCAGCAGATCGAGCAACGGTGGTGTGCGATGCTGTAAAGTGGCATCGGTTTTTTATGGTGTCTAATTTTATCATTTGAAAGAGAAAGATACATATGGTGTAAGCCTTATAAGAATGAGTGAGTTGGGATTTATTTTGTATTTTCAACTTATTAAGTATTTAGTAAATATTAAAGATAATGTTAATGTAAAATGATAAGAGAAAAAGAGTCATTTAATTTTTGACATGGACCAAATCTATCACTTTTTCAAGCTTTTAACCTTGACCATATAACATGACAAACAATATGGACCATTTTTTCAATTTTTTCCAGAAATTATAGTAAATTAAACAATTCATCCCTGGTGTAAGTGTCAAATTGTGTGTTTGGTCCATATTTTCAAAAATTAACTCAGAGCGTCCCTTATATCATTAAAAGTTGCACGCTTAATCCTTACCATACACGAAATTACTAAATTTACCTTTCCTATTTATTTTTCATTTATTTTTCAATTGTTTATTTGTAACATCCCGAAATTTTAGAAGTTTAATGAAGGGCCAAAAGTGTAAATAAAAGAAGGGACTCGACGAGTAGGTCTGCTTACTCGCCGAGTCAGAGCGGGATTCTCTCGCGTTTTAAGTGGCCAACTCGCCGAGTCGGCGGCTTGGACTCGACGAGTTGGTGCTATAGAGAGAAAACCCTAATCCCGGGGGTTGTGCCCTATATAAAGAACATTATAACCCACCCTTAGCCTCTTTACTACCCTTTTGAGATCCAGAAACCCTAAAATCGAGTGAGCCTCCATTAATAGAGAGAATAGAGCTTTGGAGGAGGAAATCTTGGAAAGGGGCTTGAAGATCAAGAGGCTTGCTGCAAAGGAGTGGTGTAGATCCGGGATCTACTTTAGTTGGAGCTTATATTGGAGGTAATAATCTGTTGATTGGGCTCTTTTGCATCTAGATCTTTTATCATTTGAGATTTGGGGCATTTTTGGTATGATTGAGAGCTATTTCGAGTTAGAGGCTTAGATCTGAGGTTGCTACCTCAGATCTAGGCTTGTGATGGTCCAAAATGTCATAAAGCTCCTGTCTAAGAGTTGTTGGTGAAGCCCCCCCAGTCCTTAACCCTATCCCTAGAGTGTTTTGGGCCTATATCTCCTTGGTTTCATGTAAAGTTTGCCACTTTATGTGAGGGTTAGACTGTAGAAGAGTGGATCTATGGATTGGAGCCCCTGCATGGTTCGAAAAGCCACTGTATGGATTGAGAACTGGAGAGACTCGGCGAGTCACATGGGTGTACTCAACGAGTTGTATGAACATGTGCATGGACTCGGCGAGTTGTAAGAACAACTCGGCGAGTCTGTTGAAGATTGCCTTGGACTTGGCGAGTCTGGTCGCAGAACCCCAATCTCTTCTGGTTAAACCTCGAAGCAGTGAGTCGGGAGGTGACTCGGTGAGTTGAGAAGGATGGGACTCGGAGATTATTGGACTCGACGAGTCTTGGCGTGACTCGGCGAGTTGAGTCGTGTTCTAAGAGTTTTCAGAGTATAAGGACTCGACGAGTCAACGGGTTGACTCGGCGAGTAGAGTCAGTCATGAAGTTTGACTTTGGCCTGGACTTTGACTTTGACCTTCATGGGTGTTATGGTAATTGGTTATTTATGTCAATGGTCCATTGATGGCAATAGGTGTTGGGGTTTGGAGCAGTGCTTCGGGAGTGTGCTTTCGTGGTTCGGTTCTTCAGGTGAGTTATCCTCACTGTACTCAAGGGTCTACGGCACCAAGGCCGGCCCTTTGAATTGTTGTTTAGAGCTTGTTATGCTTATATGATGATATGCTTGCTAGTATCCTGGTAGATAGGATAATGATATGATGTTATGCTCTGTTAGCTTAGTATCCTGGAGGATAAGGTAGTTAAGTGATGGTAAGTTTTGTTGGATCAACACCCTGGTAGTTGGGTAGTGGTTATATTTATAGACCTGTAGTTGGTCTTGCCTTATGTACGCTGGTAGGAGGTTACCTGCGGGATATGTATGTTGAGCAGTAGCAGAAGGTATTCCATCCCGGTAGGATGATAGGGCCCTAGTATGTTGGTTCTGTAGAGTGTTATGTGGTTGCCTGTTATGTGTGCATGTTTGCTAGTGTAGGGGCATTGCAACTCGATGGTTGTGGGCCAGGAGTATTCCATTCAGGTGGGATGATTGGACTCGTAGTAGGTTGGCATTCCAACCCGATGGTTGAGGGGCCTGGGGTATTCCATCCTGAGGGATGATTGGACCCATAGTAGTAGTTATTGTATGTATAGGAAGTGGGGCATTCCAACCCGATGGTTGTGGGCCAGGAGTATTCCATCCCGGTAGGATGATTGGACTCATAGTATGTTGGCATTCCAACCCGATGGTTGAGGGGCATGGGGTATTCCATCTTGCGAGATGATTGGACCCATAGTAGTTATTGTTGTACGTATAGGTGAATGGGCATTCCAACCCGATGGTTGTGGGCCGAGAGTATTCCATCCCGGCAGGATGATTGGGCTCGTAGTATGTAGGCATTCCAACCCGATGGTTGAGGGCCAGGGGTATTCCAACCGGAAGGTTGATTGGACCCATAGTATGTTGTTCTTTGTTGTATGCGTATGTTTATGTGTGTATGGGTACCTTGGGGGAACTCACTAAGCTTTCGGGCTTACAGTTATGGTTTATTGTTTCAGGTACTTCAGGAGATCGTGGCAAGGCGAAGGCGTGATCGTACCGCTCCTCATGTTTTATGATTTATGTGATATGGTTCTGGGGGATACTCTGATGTCTAAACTATTTTGAAAACAAGATGTATGAACTTAATGGTTTTTGAATGAAATAAAATGTTTTAAATTGGTTGAAATTTTTGGTCGTTACATTATTATATTTGAGTTTTTCATTGGAAAAGAAATAGAAGTGGGCCCCACCCCCTTTTTATGTCTTACCTTCTTTAAACTGTTTCTTGTAAAAGTGTCAAACGAAACAAGAGCTTGTCGACTTCTCCTCCTTCGTCTATTCTCACTGAACTCTCCTACAACCCTCTTCGTCGTCGGAAACGTCCATGTTATAAAATCTTACAATCATCAATCAAACATCAACTGTCGGAAACGTACAATCCCTAAAACCACCACCATTACCATCTTTGATCGATGTCGTCGTCAAGAAACGCAGCACCGTCACACTAGTAGCAGCACTTATGTTTTTGCCCTTCCTGTTTCTCCACCTATCTTCTTCCCGTCCTATTCTCTTTATATTGATTGTGGGTTTGATATTCAGGTTAAACTGTGGGTTTGATTTAAAGTTTGATTCCAACTACATTTTGAGTTTCAAATTGGAATTCATGTTACATTTTGAGTTTAGGTCTAAATCAGTTTTATGTGATTTCAATTTTGATTTTATGGGTGAGGTTTTGAGTTATTTACTCCGACAGCTGGTGGTAAAGTAGGTGGAGGAGTGAGTGATGAGGGTAAGGGTTTAATGGGGGGGGGGGGGGTTTGATAGTGTGGCTAGTCCAAGTTGGTGTCTATTGATAAAAAGAGAATGACAATTTTTGACGGGTATGGAGGTCTGATACATGGAGCAAATATTGTCTTCATCTTCTCTGTTCAAACACTGTCTTCATGTGGTTGGTGGTTGGAGGTAGCCAGTGGCTGGAACTCTTTATCTTCTTCGATGTTTGTTGTTTGGTGGTGTAGTGTTGGAAAAACATGTTTGGTGAAGTAGGGAGAACGAGAGTGTGAGAGGTGTATGGTTTTGTTGGGATTGTTTGATTTTCTGGATTTATAGATTTTCGGTGTAACATCCCAAAAACCGTAGTAAAATTTTTGCATTTATAAAAGAGAATAAACCATTTTAAAAAGAGATAAAGTCGATTTTCCATAAAACATAAGTTACCAAAACATTGTTTCCCAATCATAACATAAAATCAGAGTATCAAACATAGTGTCTCCCAAAAACATATCGACCACTGGATGAAATGTATAGTCAAACATTCACCTTCCCTCGATCTTCTGAAGTACCTGAAACATTTAAATCCATGAAAAAACCTGAACTTTCGTATTTCTAAAAACATTGTTACTCCAAAACATGCTATATGCATATTCATAAAACAAGATTTTACATTGATAGTTTATTTACATAGACTGGATACAAACCGACTATTAAGATTTTTACAAAGTTTTATATATTACATACTTTCCCAGGAATACATTACAAAAGTTATAATATTATCTATTCTACATCTTCTACCAGTATAAAACTATATTGGATGCTTATCACCTGTAATAGTTTAAACATTGAGAGGGATAAGCAGGTGACGCTTAGTGAGTTCAATAACAGTTACAATATAACATTATGCCATATACATATCAATATAACAGAAGCAAAGAGGGACAAAGAACAAGAAAGGCAAATGAGTATCATATGACAGGCTTTCCATATCAACGAATAATCAGATTCAAAGATTTGTAATCAATGAGAGATAACAATTTCAATACTTGATATACATCAATAAGACTTCAGCCCAAGTGGCGCAGAAAATATAATTTCAGAATATCATTTTGCTAGAATACACAGGCTTTCAGCCCTGTCTTTGTATTCTGCTAATACCAAAGTGATGCTTATGTCATACACTTCATGGCTAAAGGCTACATACCAGTACCCAAGTGATGCTTATGTCATACACTTAGTGGTCAAAGGTATAGCTCATTATCATAATAAAATGGGAAAGCACATTGAACATATAACACATAACATACAGTTGTCCCTATATTGAACTCACCGTGAAATAACCGGGGATTAAATGATAACTTGGGCAGCACTTTGACTTTAAATATGACTTTCTGTGTAACATCCCGAAATTCAGGTACAACTATTTAGCCCTTCTTTTATTCAAAGTGTCAAGTTAAGCCCTTAAGAGGAATTGGTAGCAAATGAGTACGCTGGGCGTACTCAAGAGTACGCTGCGCGTACTCATGCGCTTATTTTGGACGCGGACTCGCCTGAGTACGCTGGGCGTACTCAGGGTTACGCTGGGCGTAATGTGTCCAGGTGCAAACCCTAATTTCTGACTTGTGCCCTATATATTGGATGCTAAGGCTCATTTCTCAGCCTCCATAGCAGTGAGTAAAACCCTAAGAGAGAACTTTTCATCGTTCTTAGTGAGTGTGTGTAATTTTGGAGCTAAAAGTGCCTTGGTGTGCTAGTGAAGAAGAAGGAGAGGAGTTTGTGGAGACTAGAGTTTGAAGTGCAAGTTTGGATCTGAGATCTACAGAGGAAGGAGCTGCATTTGGAGGTATAAAGTTCAAAACTTTCCTCTTCATTTGGTTTGTTGCTTCATGGACCATTTTAGGGTTAAAAGTCCCAAAGGTGGAGACTTTATGAGCGTAATGTGCTCCATGGACCTAGATCTGTCCCATTTCAGTGGTATTTGTGTTATAGATCCATAAAGTTCCCATCTTGGTCGTGGATATGAGATCATGCTTGAGTATTGGGCTTTCTAGTGTTAGGAAATGGTATATTTTGGGTGTTAGTGACTTGTTCAGCCATGCAAAGGCTTAAAGTCATCGACTTTATGGATTAAGAGGCTTAAAAATGGTCAGATCTAAAAGTTGGACGTGAGTCTTAACTGTTTAAGACCTCAAGAGCTAAGGGACTGAAACTGGGATTTACGCCGGGCGTAATCCCAATACGCGCAGCGTACGGGGAGGCGTTCCCCGATTCTGAGAGACTGCCGGGTACGCCCAGCGTACACATCTGGTACGCGCAGCGTAACCCGGAGGGTTGACTTTTGGTTGACTTTTAGGGTTTGGTCTATAGTGGGGCCTTTGAGTTATGAGAGGGGTAAAATGGTCTTTTACCCTTCTGAGAGTACTAAGAGGAGGAATAGTCTAGCCTTGAGAGATGTATTGATTGAGAGTATTTATTTTACATGATTAGGCGGAGGCTAGACCTGATTTTACAGAGTTCGAGCTTTACCGAGTTACCCGAGGTGAGTCTTCTCACTATACTTTACCTATAGTGGTAATTAGAGCTATGAGACAGAGTATGCTGTATGCTTTTGCATGATGTGATTTCTATGTGTTATATGCTATGTATGTTACAGAGTTTTCAGAGTTAGGACCGAAAGGTCCACAGAGTTAGGGCCAGAGGGCCCACAGAGTTAGGGCTAGAGGGCCCACAGAGTTATGGGACTGGAGGGTCCCACAGAGACACCTTGACCAGAGGGTCATCAGAGTTATAGCCTCGAGTGGCTAATATGTGTTGTGTGTGGTATTTTGGGGAACTCACTAAGCATTTATGCTTACAGTGTTGTGTTATGTGTCTCAGGTACCAGCGAGGATCGCGGGAAGGCGCCGGCTTGATCAGTACACACACGGGGAGATTTTTATTATGATCTTGGGATATGATGTTATGATTGACTATGTGATCCAATGGTGTTTTTATAACGATTATGAATGAAAATGTGTTTTATAAAATGTGAAAAATTGTTTTGAAAATTTGGGTGTTACAAGTTGGTATCAGAGCCTTGGTTTGAGGGATTCGGATTCATCTTCGGGCGTATCTGAACTCAAACTGAGGATTTGAGAGAAATTTTGATGACTAAAAACTTTTTAAAAGAGTGAAAAGAGTTTTGAGACAAACAGAGCAGAGCCGTGTGTACGATCAGCCAGCGCCCGAACGGTGATTTCCCAAAATACCCTTGTAATTAGTGTTATGAGATATATTATGTTATGATATATGATGAGTTATGCTATGCATGCTAGAGTAGACTAGGTATTCTTATTAGGACTAGAGTGGCCTGATATGTGATGCCTTAGTCTAGGAGTTTTGCTGCTAGGGATACTTGAGAGTGTTTAGATAGCAGCGAGGAGTTTATGAGAGAGCTGCTAGTGAGTAGCATATGGTTAAAGAGAGTAGAGTACTTGGGACTTGGGATCCAAGGAGGAGGACTTAGAGTGGATGTTGATGCAGTGTGGACGGTAGTATAGGGCCCGTACTACTGAAGACACCGGAGCAGTGCGCACCCTAAGTAAGAATCCATTGGGTACTAAGGAGCAAGTAGGGTGGAGTTATCGAGTGCGAGTATACTCGAGCGAGTCCCTGATATTTATTATGTTGTATTTCAGAGACATCATGGTTGGGACACGCCACACACCAGAGAGCAGCGGTACTAGTGATGAGGAGATCCGTAGGATCATTCATGAGGAGGTGGCTGCGGCCATCAGGGCAGAGATACCAGAGATGTTCGGGTCTATCAAGACCACACTGATAGAGACATTTGACGAGAGATACGCTGCTCTTTCTGAGGCTGCGGTTGCTGCGGCCACTGCAGCTATAGCTGCGACTAGGCCGCAGGGTGGTGATGCGTTGCTGTTTCGTGAGTTCAGCAACACAAAACCACCGGAGTTTGATGGGACCCAGGACCCGATTGCAGCGATGAGGTGGATATCAGACATTGAGGGGTGTTTCTTTACTTGCTCATCTCCAGAGCATTTGAGAGTCCGGTTCGCGTTGAACCAGCTTCGCTTGGGAGCGAAGGACTGGTGGAAGTTTGTGACGGCGCACTATTCGCCTACTGAGCTTGTTGCAGTGACCTGGGAGAGGTTCACTGCTATGTTCCGAGAAGAGTACGTTCCCCAGGTGGAGAGGGAGCGTTTGGCCCAGGAGTTTTTGACCCTCAAGCAGGGTACAGAGTCTGTTACAGTGATCACCAGGATGTTCCATGAGCGGGCGATGTTCTGCCCAGAGCACGTGTCCTCCGAGCAGGCACGTATGAGCCGATATCTGAGCATTTTGAGGAGAGATATACGAGAGTTCGTGGAGAACTCGACGTACCGGACATTTGCCGAGCTTCAGGCAAATGCCCGGAAGAGGGAGATAGAGCTGGAGACTCAGGCTAGGGAGGAGGCGGAGTCTCAGGGGAGGGATCGGCGACCGGCACAGTCTCAGCCGGCAGCTAAGCGGGCCAAGCCTGTCGATTCGAGATCAGGGAGCCAGAGGGGACGCACTTGTGGCAAGTGCGGCAAGAGTCATGACGGAGTGTGCAGAGCAGGGTCTTGCTACAAATGTGGCAAGGAGGGGCATATGGCCAAGGATTTCCCCAAGGGGTTTGCAGTCTGTTTTCACTGCAACCAGA
Organism: Lactuca virosa; assembly: GCF_052849685.1. Lineage (NCBI taxonomy): Eukaryota > Viridiplantae > Streptophyta > Magnoliopsida > Asterales > Asteraceae > Lactuca > Lactuca virosa. Next base: position 64,604,903 of record NC_136426.1, on the reverse strand, counting down.
CCGGACACCGGAAGGCCGAGTGTCCACATTTACGAGGGTCAGCTCAGGGAGCTTCTCAGGGATCTGCTCCTGCTGCTGTTCGAGCTACAGAGAGTCGGCCGGCGAAGGCTGAGGCACCGAAGGCTGGCGGGAGAGCCTTCCAGTTGACAACGGAGGAGGTCCGCGCAGCACCCGATGTGGTAGCTGGTATGTATTCTTTCCTCTGTTTATTTTGAGTTTGTAGTGTTATGCTTATATTGTGATATGCGTAGGTACATTTCTTATGTGTTCTGTACCTGCCTTGGTGTTATTTGACTCGGGTGCGAGTCAGTCTTTTGTGTCACTAGCGTTTAGTCAGCACATCAGTACCCAGCGTGAGGCGTTGAGTCGACCTCTACGAGTTTCCATAGCTGACGAGCGAGCGGTGTATGCTACTGATGTGATTCGAGGATGTGTACTCGAGATCTTCGGTGTCGAGTTTCCGATAGATCTGGTCCCGATTGCTATGGGGGACGTATGTGTCATAGTGGGCATGGATTGGTTGAGCCGTTTCGGAGCTGTGATTGACTGTGAGCGACAGTTGATGACGATACGAGACCCCAGTGGGGGAGTACTTACGGTGTACGGCGAGGGTTCCCGTTCTGGGTCAGCATTTTGTTCGGCCGCTAGAGCGAGGCAGAGTTTACAGCAGGGCTGTAGTGGGTTTGTGGCTTATGTGGTGGATACGAGAGTAGATGCAGAGAGACCGAGGTCGATCGATGAGGTCCCGATAGTGCGCGAGTTCCCAGATGTTTTCCCCGAGGAGTTGTCGGGTGTGCCTCCCGAGAGGCAGGTAGAGTTCCGTATTGATTTGGTTCCGGGGGCAGCGCCTATCGCGAAGGCGCCCTATCGCCTTGCGCCACCAGAGATGCAGGAGTTATCCTCGCAGCTGCAGGAGCTGCTGGGGAAGGGGTTTATACGGCCGAGTAGCTCGCCGTGGGGAGCGCCGATCCTTTTTGTCAAGAAAAAGGATGGTTCACACCGGATGTGCATTGATTACCGGGAGCTGAACAAACTAACGGTCAAGAACCGTTACCCCTTACTGAGGATCGACGATTTATTCGATCAGTTGCATGGAGCGTCTTGGTTTTCCAAGATCGACTTGAGGTCTGGATATCATCAAATGAGAGTACGAGATGAGGATATCCAGAAGACAGCGTTCAGGACTCGTTACGGGCATTACGAGTTCGTGGTGATGCCTTTCGGGCTCACCAATGCACCGGCGGCGTTCATGGATCTCATGAACAGAGTATGCAGACCGATGTTGGACCGTTCGGTGATCGTGTTCATCGATGATATACTGGTGTATTCGAGATCCAGAGAGCAACATGAGGAGCATTTGAGAGAGTTACTTGGAGTTTTGAGATCGGAGAGGCTTTATGCCAAATTCTCCAAGTGTGATTTCTGGTTACGAGAGGTCCAGTTCCTAGGGCACCTCGTTAACCAGAATGGGATATTGGTCGACCCGGCCAAGATTGAGGCGGTTATGAGTTAGGAGGTGCCGAGATCCCCCACCGAGATCAGGAGTTTCTTAGGGTTGGCTGGCTATTATCGGAGATTTATCAGGGATTTCTCCAAGATCGCCGTGCCACTCACCAGGTTGACCCGGAAGGGTGTTGCTTTTTCATGGGGACCAGAGCAGCAGGCCTCCTTCGAGACACTTCGCCAGAGACTGTGCGAAGCCCCAGTGTTAGCCCTTCCGGAGGGGATGGAGGACTTTGTGGTGTATTGTGACGCATCGATATCGGGGCTGGGAGCGGTGCTGATGCAGAGAGGGCATGTGATAGCATACACATCGAGGCAGCTGAAGCCTCACGAGACGAGGTATCCCACCCACGATCTGGAGTTGGGGGCTGTAGTGTTCGCCCTCAAGATCTGGCGTCACTATCTGTATGGGGTTCGGTGTACCATATACACGGACCACAAGAGCTTGAAGTACTTGATGGATCAACCCAACCTGAATATGCGCCAGAGGAGATGGTTGGACGTGGTAAAGGATTACGATTGTGAGATCCTGTACCACCCGGGCAAGGCTAACGTTGTAGCCGATGCCCTGAGTCGTAGGGCGGAGAGCGCCCCGATACGGGACGTTTGTATGAGATTGACAGTGATGACTCCGGTGTTGGACACCATCCGAGGGGCCCAGGCTGAGGCCGTGAGACCGAAGAACCGCAAGAGAGAGCGGGTTATCGGATATGTATCGGAGTTTGTTACCGATAGCAGAGGGCCTATGACCTTCCAGGGTCGGATCTGGGTGCCATTTGTGGGCGGGGCACGTACCATATTGATGGAGGAGGCACACCGATCGAGGTTTTCGATCCATCCTGGGGCCACTAAGATGTATTTGGACCTGAGAAGAGATTATTGGTGGCCCTGTATGAAGAGGGATGTAGCATGGGTTGTTGAGAGGTGCTTGACCTGTCGCAGGGTTAAGGCCGAGCACCAGAGGCCGCATGGTAAGTTGCAGCCGTTGGAGGTTCCCGAGTGGAAGTGGGAACAGATTACCATGGATTTTATCACCAAATTGCCAAGGACTGCGAGGGGCGTCGATGCAATTTGGGTGATTGTGGACAGGTTGACGAAGAGCGCTCACTTCCTTGCTATCAGTGAGAGCTCCTCCGCTGAGAGGTTGGCAGAGTTGTACGTGAGGGAGGTGGTATCACGGCATGGAGTGCCGATCTCGATCGTCTCAGATCGAGATGTGCGTTTCACTTCCAGATTCTGGAAGAAGTTTCATGAGGAGTTGGGTACGAGGCTACATTTTAGTACCGCATACCACCCCCAGACAGATGGGCAGAGTGAGCGGACGATTCAGACGCTCGAGGACATGCTTCGGGCATGTGTGTTGGATTTCGGAGGGAGTTGGGACACATACTTGCCCTTGGCTGAGTTTTCCTATAACAACAGCCATCATTCGAGCATCGGTATGCCACCCTTTGAGCTGTTGTATGGGAGGAGGTGTCGGACTCCTATTTGCTGGGGTGAGGTCGGGCAGCGTGTGATGGGTAGTACAGAGATAGTACTTCAGACGACTGAGCAGATTCAGCAGGTCAGACAGAGGTTGTTGACCGCTCAGAGCCGCCAGAAGAGTTATGCGGACAGACGTCGCTCGGGGCTTGAATTCCAGGTTGGTGATTTAGTACTCCTGAAGGTATCTCCTTGGAAGGGGGTGATCCGATTCAGGAAGAGGGGTAAGTTGGGACCTCGGTATATTGGTCCTTTCAGGGTGACTGCCAGGGTGGGCAGGGTAGCGTATCGTTTGGAGCTACCTACGGAGTTGAGCCAGATTCACGATACCTTCCACGTGTCTCAGTTGAGGAAGTGTATCGCTGATGAGTCGGCAGTGGTTCCGTTAGAGGACATTCAGGTGGATGTGAGCCTGAATTATGTTGAGAGACCGGTTGCGATTGTGGATCGAAGGATCAAGACTTTGAGAAACAAGGAGGTGTCATTGGTTCAAGTCCAGTGGCAACATCGGAAGGGTTCTGAAATGACCTGGGAGCCGGAGTTAGAGATGTGCGAGCAGTATCCAGAGTTATTTGTTGAGTGAGACTTCGAGGGCGAAGTCTAGTTCTAGTGGGGGAGAATTGTAACATCCCGAAATTCAGGTACAACTATTTAGCCCTTCTTTTATTCAAAGTGTCAAGTTAATCCCTTAAGAGGAATTGGTAGCAAATGAGTACGCTGGGCGTACTCAAGAGTACGTTGCGCGTACTCATGCGCTTATTTTGGACGCGGACTCGCCTGAGTACGCTGGGCGTACTCAGGGTTACGCTGGGCGTAATGTGTCCAGGTGCAAACCCTAATTTCTGACTTGTGCCCTATATATTGGATGCTAAGGCTCATTTCTCAGCCTCCATAGCAGTGAGTAAAACCCTAAGAGAGAACTTTTCATCGTTCTTAGTGAGTGTGTGTGATTTTGGAGCTAAAAGTGCCTTGGTGTGCTAGTGAAGAAGAAGGAGAGGAGTTTGTGGAGACTAGAGTTTGAAGTGTAAGTTTGGATCTGAGATCTACAGAGGAAGGAGCTGCATTTGGAGGTATAAAGTTCAAAACTTTCCTCTTCATTTGGTTTGTTGCTTCATGGACCATTTTAGGGTTAAAAGTCCCAAAGGTGGAGACTTTATGAGCGTAATGTGCTCCATGGACCTAGATCTGTCCCATTTCAGTGGTATTTGTGTTATAGATCCATAAAGTTCCCATCTTGGTCGTGGATATGAGATCATGCTTGAGTATTGGGCTTTCTAGTGTTAGGAAATGGTATATTTTGGGTGTTAGTGACTTGTTCAGCCATGCAAAGGCTTAAAGTCATCGACTTTATGGATTAAGAGGCTTAAAAATGGTCAGATCTAAAAGCTGGACGTGAGTCTTAACTGTTTAAGACCTCAAGAGCTAAGGGACTGAAACTGGGATTTACGCCGGGCGTAATCCCAATACGCGCGGCGTACGGGGAGGCGTTCCCCGATTCTGAGAGACTGCCGGGTACGCCCAGCGTACACATCTGGTACGCGCAGCGTAACCCGAAGGGTTGACTTTTGGTTGACTTTTAGGGTTTGGTCTATAGTGGGGCCTTTGAGTTATGAGAGGGGTAAAATGGTCTTTTACCCTTCTGAGAGTACTAAGAGGAGGAATAGTCTAGCCTTGAGAGATGTATTGATTGAGAGTATTTATTTTACATGATTAGGCGGAGGCTAGACCTGATTTTACAGAGTTCGAGCTTTACCGAGTTACCCGAGGTGAGTCTTCTCACTATACTTTACCTAGAGTGGTAATTAGAGCTATGAGACAGAGTATGCTGTATGCTTTTGCATGATGTGATTTCTATGTGTTATATGCTATGTATGTTACAGAGTTTTCAGAGTTAGGACCGGAAGGTTCACAGAGTTAGGGCCAGAGGGCCCACAGAGTTAGGGCTAGAGGGCCCACAGAGTTATGGGACTGGAGGGTCCCACAGAGACACCTTGACCAGAGGGTCATCAGAGTTATAGCCTCGAGTGGCTAATATGTGTTGTGTGTGGTATTTTGGGGAACTCACTAAGCATTTATGCTTACAGTGTTATGTTATGTGTCTCAGGTACCAGCGAGGATCGCGGGAAGGCGCCGGCTTGATCAGTACACACACGGGGAGATTTTTATTATGATCTTGGGATATGATGTTATGATTGACTATGTGATCCAATGGTGTTTTTATAACGATTATGAATGAAAATGTGTTTTATAAAATGTGAAAAATTGTTTTGAAAATTTGGGTGTTACATTCTGTGACGAAACAGGGGATTTTAGTTGAAAACCAGGCCTTGCGCGGGCAGAGTTTCAATTTGAAAAACTTATTTTCTCGGGTCTTCGGGGCGTCGGGACTTTCTTCGGGTGTCGGGAATGATGTCGGGACTTCGGAGGTATTAGAGGGGCTTGAGAGAGGCTAAAGAGTGAAAGAGAGTGAGAATTTGTAACATAAACACGGCAGCCTTCGCATCACTTTTATAGCTGGCCGAAGCCTCGTAGTACGCTGGGCGTACTTCGGTACGTTGGGCATACGCAGCGTGGCAGCTGGTCGTTTCCCGGGTCTCGGACGTGTCGTCTTGCGCGATATGTGGCATCTGAGCGAAGAAGGGGCGACGTGGTCGACTCCGGGTTGCATACGTGCAAAGTACGCTGGGCGTACGAAGCGAAGTACGTTGGGCGTACCCTTCGGATAAGTCTCGAATTTTCATTTATTTTTATTTAAAAACTTCAAAAATTCATATCTTTTGCATACGAGCTCCGTTTTTGACGTTCTTTATATCCACGCGTAGGTGAGATGATACTATACAACTTTCGTTTAGACTCCGTCGGCTAATTTTGAATTTATTTTTAAAGTTGTATTTTTAACAGGCCAGGACAGGAAAAGTCCGTTAAAAATTCATAACTTCTTCATCCGATGTCCGTTTTCGTCTGTCTTTTTACCGTTGTGCTACTATTAACGAGATCTTCGATTCTCGTTTAAGTTGTATCGGCTAAGAATCACTCGATCTTTATTTCGAGTTTTTAGTTGTCTACTGCTATTCCGAAACTTAGAAAAATCATAACTTCCTCATACGAAGTCAGATTTGGACGTTCTTTTTATGAAAATTCTCGGTTTAACGAATGCTACGACTTTCATTTAGATCATAAGGGCTAAAAAGTAGTTTATCGAAAACTCACTTTTTACGTCATACCGCGTCGTGCCGGTTCTGTCGCGAAACTTCAAATAGTCATAACTTCTTCGTTATAACTCGGATTTCGATGAGGTTTTCGCCTAAATGTTTCTAACGAGATTCCTTACAACTTTCTATAAATAAGTTTACTTATTTCAAATTTTATATTTTCGTTAAATTTCAATATTTGACATTAAATTGGAATCTCATAAGACTTCCAATATTTTCCGAGTGATTCTAAACATAGTTTTACTTTATTTCTAGTAAAAACTATCTGTTAGAACTTGACGCTCAAAATCACATAATATTTCATAATGTTATTCATTTTTTAAAATTACATAACACGATAACTAAACGTGTGTGTTACAATCCATAACTGTAAACCAAAGCCTAGCGAGTTCCCCAAAATACCTCACACAACAATACATATACAATGCATGCACATATGATCCTTCAGTCTGACTGGACCGCCTCGCAAGGCTTACAGTACACCTGGACCGCTCTCCTGAGCCTTGAGCCTATAGTTGGACCGCTCTCTTGAGCCCATGGGCCTGGACCGCTCTCTTTGGGCCTTCAGTCTAACTGGACCGCCTCACAAGGCCTACAATATACATGGACCGTCCGGGTCTCTTGGCCTAGAACACAAAGTAGGACCGCCTCAACCCAACCACAACATGTTGAAATATACGTATAACAACAACAAGCAAGCGCAGGTAATCATAACAAATCTACATGCCTAACAGATCACTACAGCATAACTGCATCCAATACACAATGATACATAGATCACTACAGCATAACCTCATCATATACACAAGGATACATAGATCACTACAACATAACAACATCCTACATACAAGGATACATAATGTAGTACAAAGGATAGTGAGAAAACTCACATCACAGGCTAGCAGACTATCAACTCAGCTCACACGAAACCAAGACTGGTGCTACGAGCCACCTATACAACAATTAAAGGCATATCTTCAACTATATCCTAAAAGCCCTCTAGTTGACCGAAAGTCAACTTGGTCAAAATGTCAACGGTTAATGATCAAAGTCAACAATCAAACCCAACTCAGCTGGCCACCATGTCGTGGCCAAGCATCTGCCACGTCGTGGCAATCTCACGATAGGACAGTATCGAAAAACCCTTTTCACCACGACGTGGTGAGCATGTCGCCACGTCGTGGGAACTACTCCTGGATAGCTTAATGGATTAAGCCTTTAACCCATTAAGTCACTCACTCATCTCTTCCATAAGGCTTCCTTACACCCAAATATCTCATAAAAATCTTTGCTTTATGGACGTGCATGTCCAAGGCATGTCTAGAACTCTAATTAGATCAAAATTGGAGAAAATGAGGTCAAAACCTCTTGTGTGGGACCAAAACTCTACAAAACTCTAGATCTGGAACATGAAACCACAAAGGGACCTCAATGATCCATAAAGTTGCAAACTTTATGGAATCCATCCACCCAAACCACCTTAAACATGAAGAAAATGCATAAAAGTATAAATCTAGTAGAGTAGCACATAAAGGTTGAAGCTTAAGGACTTACAAAAGTCCCAGAATGTATGCAAGGAGGTGATGAGGAGGTTTGATTGTTGGATCTATGCACCAAGAACACCTTCTTCTTCTTCAGTACCATCAAAAAGCTTCAAGATGTCAACAATGGAGACTAGGGTTGCTTTAGGTCGAAACGGATGTGATGGAGGCTAAGGGTAAGCAAACCCTAGCTATCATATCCCATAAACAAGGCTTAAAACCCGAAAAAAAAAATTAGGGTTTGCATGTTGGTCGCCGCCACGTCATGGCATGGACCTTGCCACGTCCTAGCCAGCACCACGTCATGGTGCTTCCTTCACCACGTTTTGGTTCCCTTAAAAACGCCATTTAAAGTCTTTAAATTGCCATAAACACAAAAGAAGTAATTACTTGGAACGGGTGTTACATTCAGTGGGTGGTCGAAGATGGTGGCCGATGCGAGGTCAGAGATGGTGGCCAGTGAGTGGTCGGAGATGGTGGTGTGGTTCCTGAAACTTCAAAGGAGTGAGTGTGTTTGAGTGGGGTGGGGTAGAGTTGGTGGACCATTTCTTTATTTTTTAATAAATTAAAAAAAAAAGATGATAAGTAAAATAAAAAATAAATGAAAAGGGTAAAATAGTCATTTAATGTTCATTAGGGACGGTCCGAGTTAATTTTTGAAAATAGGAACTAAATATGCTTTTTGGCAGCTACACGAGGGACGATTCATGTAATTTACTCTAGAAATTAATAAATCAACTTTCACAACTTTATTGCCAAAATATTTTAGTTCACAATTTGATCTCTAACTTTTGAGGTATTCTAAAAATATCTCATATTGTCAAATTATCTTTAGTAGGGTTTGCTTCGTAAAATCACAAGTAGATCATATGTGTTGGCAGCGAGTTTTTAAAAGTTTTTAGGAACTTTTAATCTTTAGTTTTTAAGGAAAAAAAACGAGTAAAAGTAAAAGTTGTGTCCAAATGTGAGCTTAAAATTTTTGTTTTAAACAAAAAACTCATAATTCAAAAAGCTATTTGAAGCAGTGTTTATGAAAAAAATTATGCCTAATATAACATTTTTACTAGATTACCCTTTAAAAATACAACGTATGTATTTTTTTAATAGATATCCTTTTATGTAATTTAATACATTTCAAAAGTTTATGATTATTATTGTCAGACACTTAGGCCATCTGCAATGCTTGTCACGAGCAACGCAACCACGAAGACCAACACGAAGCACGAACTGGTGGTGGTGTACCAGTGACGAGCACGAACGGAGAGAGAGGAAGAAGAAGAGGGCCGGCTGAAAGCGGCAACTTTGTGGTCCTCCGTCTTCCCCACCACGAATCACCACAACCACGGAGGTCCGGGATGGTGTGCACGGACAACGCTCGTGGCCACGTAGACCACGAGCCCCTTCGTTGCCGGTATACCAGAAGGCCTTATATACAAATAAAATGTACAACTTACATCTATCATTGTAATGTTTTGCTAGTTTGCCAAATTTGTCTATTCTGCATGGCATGGCATATATGCGACTAGAAGCATTTTTAGTGAAAAATTATTTTTATAACTTATTTTATTCATTGAACCATTCAATATATTGGAGTACATATATACCTTTTTTTCTACATTTTCATCGACTGTTTATTAGTTATTCACTTATTTGTAGTAGTAGTAGTATAATCTATACCCCATCTTAGTAATATTGTCTAATGAGATGATCAAAATTCAAAGACATCAAGCCTGTAACACTTGGTTTAAACAACTCGCGCCATAAGGTGTAATCCAGGTGGTGAAGATCAATAATAAGTGGAATATACGACTTTATGTTCGTAATTTCATAGTTTTTTGATAAAACTGCACAAATGGTCCATGTGGTTTGCTGAAAATTGTCACTTTGGTCCAAAAAGTTTTGGACTAGCACCACAGGTCCAAAGTTTTCATTTTGTTGCGAGTTTGGTCCAATTTACTATAAAAATTTTGTAATGACGATTTTACCTTCTTTTTTGTTTTTTTTTTCAGTTTTTTTTATTTATTTAAATATTTTCATAATTAAAAGAAAATAATTCTCTCTCTCTCTCTCTCTCTCTCTCTCTCTCTCTCTCTCTCTCTTCCCTATAAACGACCATTCGTGTTTTTTTAAGACCCAAAAGAAGGCAGTAGCCTCCATTACCCACTCGTCGGAGAAACACCATCCAAAACCCCTCGTTGTTGCTTCATTCCCTAACCACCGGAAACACCAAGAGACACCCCAACACCACCGAGGACCACCTTGCTCCACCACAACATCACCGATGCCTTCACCGATCAAACCCAACTCAACACCCTTCCCTTCCTTCGTTCGTCGCCGTACAACAAGAAAACAGGAGACTGTGAATAGTACCCAACACAAGGCAGCAAAGGAACGGAAGCGTCATTGCAAGAAGAGGAGAAATCGAACACCAACTTCGATTTTGGGGGTTCGATCCTTGGTTCCTTGCTCGTTGCAGGCCAGAAAGGGGACCGAGAGAGGTATCGGCGATTGAAGATCGTGAGGAGGGAGAAGTCTCCGGGTCGACAAGAGCGAAGCGACGCAGGTGGGAAGAAGCAGCGAGCGGCTGTCATTTCGGGGCTGCTGGGTCGTGGATGAGTAAGGGGAAACACCCTCGTTGTTTCATCTCTTTCATTATTCAATCCACTTCTAAATCAAACCTTCGATAATCAGATATCAATTTTTGACTATCCGAAAGTCAAACCAGTTCAAAATCAATTATTCAATTCGAATCCTTTGTTATCCAAAATCGATTCCAATCTCGTTTTGCTTAAAGCCTTCGTTATCACCTTTGTCAATTGAAAATTAGAGACCATCGATGGGTTTTTTGGTGAGGAACAGAGGAAAGGGAATATTTGTTTGTGCGTGTGTGTTTTAATTTTTGAAATCAAGTTCTAGAAACCCAACAAACGAAATACAAAATCAGTTTCATAAATGAAATACAAAATCGATTTCAAAAACGAAATATAGGTGTGCATCTGATGCTTTTGGTCTTGAGTTCTTGAGTTACAAAATCGATTTCAACTGTGTGTTTTTTAGGAAGAAGACAAGAGAGAGAGAGAGAGAGAGAGAGAGATTTTCTTTCTTTTTTTAATTGGAAAAGTATTTTTAGTAAATAAATAAACTGAAAAAGAAAAAGGTAAGGGCAAAATCGTCATTATAAAAAAGATCAATAGAAGTTGGACCAAAATCACAACAAAATGAAAAGTTTGGACCTCTGGTGCTAGTCCAAACTTTTTTGGACCAAAGTGGCAATTTTCAGCTAACCATAGGGACCATTTGTGCAGTTGAGTCTAGTTTTTTTTTTTTTTGTTCGTCATGATAGCAAGCAAGAAAGAGAGGAGATAGAAAACAAAAGAATGGACGACACAGAGAAGGGTGTTGCGGCTAGAGTTAGAAACGAGGAGAGGAGAGAACTTTAAGAAGGAGATTTATTTATGCTCTAATACAATGTAACCAGACAATTTTCCATCTCATATAATGCAATATATATAGTTGTTAAATACAAGATGGGGCAGACTAACACATAAGTATAGGTCGAGATACATGAAGGCCAGACTATAACAATAAAACATATACATACATAATTATACCAACATTCATGACCGAAAAACATTGCTTACATCAAAATCCCACTAATAGTATGTGGCTACTCCAGTGAAACATGCGAACACAGATATCTAAAAAACTAGCTTGTGAGTGTCCACATCAACAGCCAATGAAACATGCAAACGCCATGCCTTTTTTGGATATGCGGATGTGTACATGCCACCACCAGCTGTGGATCATGTCATCATGTGGCTACTTGTTAGGTGCATTTCATGTACCGATTTTGTAGCTTTATTTCATAAAAGTACATTGCATATAGACTTAAACTCATGCATTTTGCATGTTTTTCGGGATTTTTCATGAGGCAATTTCATTCAAATACTTTTGTGATATTTCAGGGACTTTTGGAGGTAGGATATTGTTGGAGGAGGTAAATAAAAGTTGCGGACAAAATTTCAGGACTTGCGGAGCACCGAGGAGCAAGATATCAAAGAAATGAAGATTTTGGCTTTACAGAGATTTACACGGCCGTGTAAATGCAAGTCTTGCGTTTACGCGGACGTGTAAACGTAGATTTCTGCACAGTATATTTTTGCGTTTACGCGGCCGTGTAAATGACAGTGTTAATTTACGCGGGCCGTGTAAACGTAAATGCGGGTTTTAAAGCAGTTTTTCACCATTTTTAAAGGGGGGAACCGACTTTTTACTTTGGGGGTCGACTTTTGGAGTAGAGAAGGCGATTTTCTTGAGGATTTTGAAGTTGATTAACACTTGGGAACATTTGATTTCATTTTGTAAGAACTTTAATTTCATTTTCTAGATTTGTGATCTTGTTCTAGTCATGAGTGGCTAGAACCCTAGATTCTCCAACTTTATGTCTTGACTTCTAGTTGTGATTTCAATCATATGACTTGATGTTTTCTTTCAATTTTCTATCTAATGAATTTGATTTTGTTTCAATCGAATGTTTGATTCTAATTGTGATTCTTATTGGCCATTTGAATTAGGGTTAGATCATTCAAGTTATCTAATTGCAAAATCCGTAATTGTTTTGTAAATTGGACTAGGTAACAAGCACTAAACTGATTTCTATTGAATGAATTTAGTGTAAATCTTATTCACACATTCTTATGCTCCCGAGCTTATGAGGAGTATTGAGTGTTGTTGGGAACATTCACATAAAGTTTAATGCAATCTTTCAACCTAATTCTAAGAGTTTGTTTAGATTAGATTGGTAAGGTTAGGATTAATCAAAGAGCTTGTTTTGGTTAATTATTGTGGTGAATGGGAAGTGTTAGAGCTTGTTAACACTTTCAAGTACCAACTTAGATAGAATTAAACAAATATCTTGTCATCCATGGAATCACATTGCTAATTTGTCTTGCATAGAGTTGGAGTACTTACAAATCTTAAACTTATTTCACTTAATCAATCATTTACTTATTGCTTTATTCTATAGTTTAAATCATTGCTTATAAATTACCCCCATTCTGTGACCATTTTTGTACCTTACGCAAAAAGGTATAAACACTTGTCCCGTGTCTCTGTGGATCGACCCTACTTACCTTGTACTACGTTTTTAGTGCATAGTAGTAGTGTTTAAGGAGTCATTTGTACCCTTTATTTGTTGGGTTTGGCACGCCTAACAAATTGGCGCCGTTGCCGGGGACACGGTGTTACTAATTGTTTATGCCAAGCATTTTGTGAGCAGGTGCTTTAAAAAAAAGAAAAAAAAGTCAAGTAGAAGATAAGTTTTCAATTGAAGGAAGTGGCGAGAAGGTTAATGTGTTGTAAAGGCCCACCTACTTAGAACAAAGCACATTCAAGGGCCAAGTCGAGCCAACGACTTAAAACAAGGGCAGCTAACCGGGAGGCAACCCAGAGTTTTTTTTTCTTTCTTTTAAAACTTTTTAGTCTTTGGTAAATTTCAATTTTTTTTAATGTCCCAAATGGTTTTAAACTTATTTTTTATGCTTAGAAAATGAATCTCCGGCTCCAAAAATACTTCACGGATAGCTTGGGGAGGATGAAGAGGAGGTTCACACCACAATTGTGAGGCACCAAGAAAAGATTTGGTAAATTCTTTCCATATCTTTAATCGTTCATATTTTACTAATTCAATTGGTGTGCATTTGTGAATGTTTTAGACCCATTCCCAAATCAGCTACCATCCTCCACCATCCGACTCTTAATAGGCCGACTATGCCTCTCTCCAAGCATCGAGGACGATGCTATATTTTAAGCTTGGGGAGGGGCATCCATCCATGCATAAATTCCGTTGCATGTAGGTTGCATTAATTTTGTACATATTGCATTAATTTTTATTTTCTTGTTCATTTTTCTGCATAGAAAATTTTTCAAAAACCAAAAAGATTTTCTTTCTATTCTAATTTTTATTATTTTCTTTGCATTTTGTTTGCATCCAAATTTTTGCATTGCATTCTTTGAAAAAAAAAGCAATTGATCCAATCCTAAGCAACCGAATCTTTTTGAAACAGTTGAGCTGGTAAATGAGTCATGTGCCTTGAGATTAGACTTGCTCTTTTTATTGAAAATCTAAAAGCAAGTTAATCGCACACGAACACACCTCCCGAAGCTACTTGTGCAAAACAGAAAGTGAGAAGATTGTCAACATTTGAGCATAACAGCAGGTATGAGTCGATTCTTTGGGACATATGACTGGTCTTATGAGTAGTAAGTGCTCAATTGAACTTAAAATGCCAAATAAAAAAAAGAATGCAAAATTTCAATGTCCAGAGCCTTCCAGCGCTCTAAAAAGTCCTTTCTACTCATTCCCTTTTATATACCCTGCTTGGGGACATAGCTTTCAACTATACTTACGGGTCTTTGCATGTTAACCTTTAGTCCCCTCAAAAATGTCTTAGAAGTCCTCACGGTAATAGACCGTGAGATGTCCCACAATAGAAAAGTCAAGGACGAAAATATAAAGAAATTGGCCAAATAAATAAATAAATTAATAAGAGTGTTATGTGTTAACTTAGTTATTTGTATTTGTGTTACTTAAAAAAAAAAAAAAAAAAAACCAATTGTTAAGTTAATCTGTGACCTTTGGGATTCGAACAAGTAAACTCTGAGGGGTGTTTTACATCTAATCGCCTAAAGCTAAATTGTTTGGGACTGATTGAGTTGAAAATTCGTTACATGGGTTCCATAGAAAGTCATGAACTTAATAATAGCAAATAAAGCTAATTTGTGGCCTTTGAGGTTCGGGCAAGTAAACCCGAGGGATCTCTTTAAATCTAGCACACTAAGGTCATTTGATTTCGATGTGTTGGTTGGAAGCCCGTTACACGGATTTCAAAGAAATCCATGAGCTTTATTTGTAAAAAATATAATTAAGAAGTTTGTATATAATTGTGTTTATAGTTTAATTGAATATTGTGTTTAGGAAAAATACTTGGCTGTCAAAAGATTCCCTTGGACTTGGATTTGAACTTATGACATTGGACTGAACGTTAATTACTTTGACTGGTGTAAGTGGTTTGAAGTTTGTAACCAATCTGGATAAATATTAGGGAATTTTTAGAAAAGATTTTTCAGAAAAAGATTGTTGTTGATCAACAAATAGCTGGAATCGGGCATTGTTATATTTTATGAAACAAAGATGGTTGAGCATGTTTTGTCACATATAATTTCACGAGAGTAAGACCATAATTTGTTCCAAGAATTGACTTGATGATATTGAAAGGGAATTAGTGTTGTGATCTTTAATTCTGTTGAGTTGTATTAGGGAGTGGCCAAAGTCTTATTTCTATTATCATATAATATTTTGAGACTAAAGCCAAGTTGACTCAAGGCATGACAGGTACATTCTCAACTATGGTACAAAACAGGGTTAATTGGGTTGGATATATTTTTTCATGTTTGTTTTGATTTCTTGCATCAAGTTTCAAAAAAAAAAGTTTAACTTTGATTTTCTTTTCTTCTCTTTTATTTTATTTTCTCCGGTTTAAATTTTCTTGTTCTTTCTTGAGGACAAGAAAGGTTTAAGCTTGGGGAGATTTGTTAGGTGCATTTCATGTACCGATTTTGTAGCTTTATTTCATAAAAGTACATTGCATATAGGCTTAAACTCATGCATTTTGCATGTTTTTCGGGATTTTTCATGAGGCAATTTCATTCAAATACTTTTGTGATATTTCAGGGACTTTTGGAGGTAGGATATTGTTGGAGGAGGTAAATAAAAGTTGCGGACAAAATTTCAGGACTTGCGGAGCACCGAGGAGCAAGATATCAAAGAAATGAAGATTTTGGCTTTACAGAGATTTACACGGCCGTGTAAATGCAAGTCTTGCGTTTACGCGGGCCGTGTAAACGTAGATTTCTGCACAATATATTTTTGCGTTTACGCGGCCGTGTAAATGACAGTGTTAATTTACGCGGGCCGTGTAAACGTAAATGCGGGTTTTAAAGCAGTTTTTCACCATTTTTAAAGGGGGGAACCGACTTTTTACTTTGGGGGTCGACTTTTGGAGTAGAGAAGGCGATTTTCTTGAGGATTTTGAAGTTGATTAACACTTGGGAACATTTGATTTCATTTTGTAAGAACTTTAATTTCATTTTCTAGATTTGTGATCTTGTTCTAGTCATGAGTGGCTAGAACCCTAGATTCTCCAACTTTATGTCTTGACTTCTAGTTGTGATTTCAATCATATGACTTGATGTTTTCTTTCAATTTTCTATCTAGTGAATTTGATTTTGTTTCAATCGAATGTTTGATTCTAATTGTGATTCTTATTGGCCATTTGAATTAGGGTTAGATCATTCAAGTTATCTAATTGCAAAATCCGTAATTGTTTTGTAAATTGGACTAGGTAACAAGCACTAAACTGATTTCTATTGAATGAATTTAGTGTAAATCTTATTCACACATTCTTATGCTCCCGAGCTTATGAGGAGTATTGAGTGTTGTTGGGAACATTCACATAAAGTTTAATGCAATCTTTCAACCTAATTCTAAGAGTTTGTTTAGATTAGATTGGTAAGGTTAGGATTAATCAAAGAGCTTGTTTTGGTTAATTATTGTGGTGAATGGGAAGTGTTAGAGCTTGTTAACACTTTCAAGTACCAACTTAGATAGAATTAAACAAATATCTTGTCATCCATGGAATCACATTGCTAATTTGTCTTGCATAGAGTTGGAGTACTTACAAATCTTGAACTTATTTCACTTAATCAATCATTTACTTATTGCTTTATTCTATAGTTTAAATCATTGCTTATAAATTCCCCCCATTCTGTGACCATTTTTGTACCTTACGCAAAAAGGTATAAACACTTGTCCCGTGTCTCTGTGGATCGACCCTACTTACCTTGTACTACGTTTTTAGTGCATAGTAGTAGTGTTTAAGGAGTCATTTGTACCCTTTATTTGTTGGGTTTGGCACGCCTAACAAATTGGCGCCGTTGCCGGGGACACGGTGTTACTAATTGTTTATGCCAAGCATTTTGTGAGCAGGTGCTTTAAAAAAAAGAAAAAAAAGTCAAGTAGAAGATAAGTTTTCAATTGAAGGAAGTGGCGAGAAGGTTAATGTGTTGTAAAGGCCCACCTACTTAGAACAAAGCACATTCAAGGGCCAAGTCGAGCCAACGACTTAAAACAAGGGCAGCTAACCGGGAGGCAACCCGGAGTTTTTTTTTCTTTCTTTTAAAACTTTTTAGTCTTTGGTAAATTTCAATTTTTTTTAATGTCCCAAATGGTTTTAAACTTATTTTTTATGCCTAGAAAATGAATCTCCGGCTCCAAAAATACTTCACGGATAGCTTGGAGAGGATGAAGAGGAGGTTCACACCACAATTGTGAGGCACCAAGAAAGATTTGGTAAATTCTTTCCATATCTTTAATCGTTCATATTTTACTAATTCAATTGGTGTGCATTTGTGAATGTTTTAGACCCATTCCCAAATCAGCTACCATCCTCCACCATCCGACTCTTAATAGGCCGACTATGCCTCTCTCCAAGCATCGAGGACGATGCTATATTTTAAGCTTGGGGAGGGGCATCCATCCATGCATAAATTCCGTTGCATGTAGGTTGCATTAATTTTGTACATATTGCATTAATTTTTATTTTCTTGTTCATTTTTCTGCATAGAAAATTTTTCAAAAACCAAAAAGATTTTCTTTCTATTCTAATTTTTATTATTTTCTTTGCATTTTGTTTGCATCCAAATTTTTGCATTGCATTCTTTGAAAAAAAAAAGCAATTGATCCAATCCTAAGCAACCGAATCTTTTTGAAACAGTTGAGCTGGTAAATGAGTCATGTGCCTTGAGATTAGACTTGCTCTTTTTATTGAAAATCTAAAAGCAAGTTAATCGCACACGAACACACCTCCCGAAGCTACTTGTGCAAAACAGAAAGTGAGAAGATTGTCAACATTTGAGCATAACAGCATGTATGAGTCGATTCTTTGGGACATATGACTGGTCTTATGAGTAGTAAGTGCTCAATTGAACTTAAAATGCCAAATAAAAAAAAGAATGCAAAATTTCAATGTCCCGAGCCTTCCAGCGCTCTAAAAAGTCCTTTCTACTCATTCTCTTTTATATACCCTGCTTGGGGACATAGCTTTCAACTATACTTACCGGTCTTTGCATGTTAACCTTTAGTCCCCTGAAAAATGTCTTAGAAGTCCTCACGGTAATAGACCGTGAGATGTCCCACAATAGAAAAGTCAAGGACGAAAATATAAAGAAATTGGCCAAATAAATTAATTAATTAATAAGAGTGTTATGTGTTAACTTAGTTATTTGTATTTGTGTTACTTAAAAAAAAAAAAAAAAAAAAAAAAAAAAAAAAAAAACCAATTATTAAGTTAATCTGTGACCTTTGGGATTCGAACAAGTAAACTTTGAGGGGTGTTTTACATCTAATCGCCTAAAGCTAAATTGTTTGGGACTGATTGAGTTGAAAATTCGTTACATGGGTTCCATAGAAAGTCATGAACTTAATAATAGCAAATAAAGCTAATCTGTGGCCTTTGAGGTTCGGGCAAGTAAACCCGAGGGATCTCTTTAAATCTAGCACACTCAGGTCATTTGATTTGGATGTGTTGGTTGGAAGCCCGTTACACGGATTTCAAAGAAAGCCATGAGCTTTATTTGTAAAAAATATAATTAAGAAGTTTGTATATAATTGTGTTTATAGTTTAATTGAATATTGTGTTTAGGAAAAATACTTGGCTGTCAAAAGATTCCCTTGGACTTGGATTTAAACTTATGACATTGGACTGAATGTTAATTACTTTGACTGGTGTAAGTGGTTTGAAGTTTGTAACCAATCTGGATAAATATTAGGGAATTTTTAGAAAAGATTTTTCAGAAAAAGATTGTTGTTGATCAACAAATAGCTGGAATCGGGCATTGTTATATTTTATGAAACAAAGATGGTTGAGCATGTTTTGTCACATATAATTTCACGAGAGTAAGACCATAATTTGTTCCAAGAATTGACTTGATGATATTGAAAGGGAATTAGTGTTGTGATCTTTAATTCTGTTGAGTTGTATTAGGGAGTGGCCAAAGTCTTATTTCTATTATCATATAATATTTTGAGACTAAAGCCAAGTTGACTCAAGGCATGACAGGTACATTCTCAACTATGGTACAAAACAGGGTTAATTGGGTTGGATATATTTTTTCATGTTTGTTTTGATTTCTTGCATCAAGTTTCAAAAAAAAAAAAGTTTAACTTTGATTTTCTTTTCTTCTCTTTTATTTTATTTTCTCCGGTTTAAATTTTCTTGTTCTTTCTTGAGGACAAGAAAGGTTTAAGCTTGGGGAGATTTGTTAGGTGCATTTCATGTACCGATTTTGTAGCTTTATTTCATAAAAGTACATTGCATATAGGCTTAAACTCATGCATTTTGCATGTTTTTCGGGATTTTTCATGAGGCAATTTCATTCAAATACTTTTGTGATATTTCAGGGACTTTTGGAGGTAGGATATTGTTGGAGGAGGTAAATAAAAGTTGCGGACAAAATTTCAGGACTTGCGGAGCACCGAGGAGCAAGATATCAAAGAAATGAAGATTTTGGCTTTACAGAGATTTACACGGCCGTGTAAATGCAAGTCTTGCGTTTACGCGGGCCGTGTAAACGTAGATTTCTGCACAATATATTTTTGCGTTTACGCGGCCGTGTAAATGACAGTGTTAATTTACGCGGGCCGTGTAAACGTAAATGCGGGTTTTAAAGCAGTTTTTCACCATTTTTAAAGGGGGGAACCGACTTTTTACTTTGGGGGTCGACTTTTGGAGTAGAGAAGGCGATTTTCTTGAGGATTTTGAAGTTGATTAACACTTGGGAACATTTGATTTCATTTTGTAAGAACTTTAATTTCATTTTCTAGATTTGTGATCTTGTTCTAGTCATGAGTGGCTAGAACCCTAGATTCTCCAACTTTATGTCTTGACTTCTAGTTGTGATTTCAATCATATGACTTGATGTTTTCTTTCAATTTTCTATCTAGTGAATTTGATTTTGTTTCAATCGAATGTTTGATTCTAATTGTGATTCTTATTGGCCATTTGAATTAGGGTTAGATCATTCAAGTTATCTAATTGCAAAATCCGTAATTGTTTTGTAAATTGGACTAGGTAACAAGCACTAAACTGATTTCTATTGAATGAATTTAGTGTAAATCTTATTCACACATTCTTATGCTCCCGAGCTTATGAGGAGTATTGAGTGTTGTTGGGAACATTCACATAAAGTTTAATGCAATCTTTCAACCTAATTCTAAGAGTTTGTTTAGATTAGATTGGTAAGGTTAGGATTAATCAAAGAGCTTGTTTTGGTTAATTATTGTGGTGAATGGGAAGTGTTAGAGCTTGTTAACACTTTCAAGTACCAACTTAGATAGAATTAAACAAATATCTTGTCATCCATGGAATCACATTGCTAATTTGTCTTGCATAGAGTTGGAGTACTTACAAATCTTGAACTTATTTCACTTAATCAATCATTTACTTATTGCTTTATTCTATAGTTTAAATCATTGCTAATAAATTCCCCCCATTCTGTGACCATTTTTGTACCTTACGCAAAAAGGTATAAACACTTGTCCCGTGTCTCTGTGGATCGACCCTACTTACCTTGTACTACGTTTTTAGTGCATAGTAGTAGTGTTTAAGGAGTCATTTATACCCTTTATTTGTTGGGTTTGACACGCCTAACACTACTCCACTAAGATTTGTGGGTCTTCTGCGGAAACAACATTGGTGTTCTCTTTTCACCCAAAACCAAACTTGATCTACGGATATTGCCAACCCTCACATGAGACACAATTGAGTTTCCTTATTTTCTTAACTTTTGGAACTTCCATTAATCCACTTTGTTGCCTTAATTAGTGCAAAACCTAACAAACAAACATATGAGGAAACTTCCATTGATTAATATCTTTTGGCACTAATATTCGAAATTGGTGATGCTACACATTCCATGTCAAAATCTTGCAATGTCATTGTTTTTATTTGTCACGTTGTGTGGATTGACTATTGACTTTGCAGGGTCATCTAGTGACTCCAATAACAAGTAACATTAAACTAAGTTTCATATCTACCAAAAAAAAATTGGTTATCCAAGATTACATTCAAGTAATACTTTTTTGCTATATCAGTGTAAAGTTGCCGTAATATTCTAGAACAATCTCTATGGAATTTATATTTTTCGTTGATTTGTCATATGATTTGATATAAGGTCTCACAGTTAAGTAAATATCTAAACATTATTTTAATAAAAGCAAAGCAAAACCAGAATTGCTAATTTCTGAAAATTGAACTGTAAAATAGAATAGTTTTAACAATTTAAAGAATTCTAGATCACAATAATCACAAAAATGAAAAAAAAATGTATAAAATAACATTTATTAAATCTTCTTATCAAATTCAGAAAACAATATCCATTTTTTTTTTTCTTATGACAGTCATATTTGCAAAAGCTAGTGACTACAGAATATGGTATCTTGCGTCATAAATTATAAGCAAGCGGATAAATGGCATCTTTTTTTTTACTACAAAGTTATATCCCCTTTATATAAAAATAATTATATGTGTTAACATATGTGAATAAACGAAAGATATTGGACGTTGGATTAATACTTGGAACAATTTTAATCGTTTGACTTGAGTTATTGTGATGAATATATAAGACATAATGACATTTTCTTTTATGCCGAACTATACAGTTGTGAGGCTACATACATCAAAGGTGGGTAACTCGACCCATCTATTTTTTTATTTTTATAAAGGATTATATAAAAATATAAATTGTGAACAATCTTAAATATTTTAAATGAACCACCTTAATGCTTTTGGCAAAAATAAATATGCATAAATCAAGATTTTCAAAGCCTATCTTTGATTTTTTTTTTTTATTGGTTTCATTTGAATAATGAACTATGTGGTTTTACGTTCTAGACTCACCACCACGACTATGTGATTAATTTATCTTGATGAGTGGTCGCATGACAACGCTCAAATCATGGTTAGAATACTTGGATGCTTTTCTTTGCCATCCGGGTTAAAAGTTAACTTACAAAAAAGTAAGTTAATCGGTGTTGGAGCAAAATTTCACAATGTATAGGATTTGGCAGGGATGATCAATTGTCATTTCGATTGCCTTTCTTGTATCTCAGCTTACCCCGTGGCTACAAACATGTCTCGGGTTGATGGTTGAAAGGATGTTTTTGAGTGTTTATTTACAAACCTTTCAAATTGGAAAGTTGGAACTCTTTCAGATATAGGGAGATTGACACTTCTTAAGATAGTCTTGAGACTTATAAAAACTTACTATATTCCCTTTTTAGAGCTCTAGAAACGGTTATTGAGACTTTGGAGAGTATCTTATTAGTTGGGTTTTTTTTTCTAGGGAATGTGAAGTGAAAATGTCCGCAAAGAATAAGGTAGGGTTGGAGTTGGTAGCTTATTTGTGTTGAATAAAACAATAATTTTTAAATAGTGAATGATTTTTTGAAAATAGACAAATTTTTAATGGTAGATCACTTGACCACTCCAATGTGAAGAATATGAGATTTGAATTTGGGTCAAGAAGTCCATTCTTGAGGGTTTTATACCAAATGATCATCATTAGATCATATTGATAGTGATCTTTTGAAAATGAAGATTCTTTGTAGATTCGGTATCAAATTAATTTATGGAGAAAATGATCATTTTAACCAATCGTATTCTTAAAGATGAAGTTGGAAGCACGTTCTTGCCTATTTTTCATGTATATTGTTAAGAAATTCACATTTAGTCATAATTTCATGACCTGAAACCATAGTTAGTTAGGTTTTTTTTTTTCAATCTTGGCTCCTAAAATTCATGAATAAATACCGACAACAAGGTCCGGTCCATAATATGCAATTTGGAAAACATGTCTAATAGTCTTGTCAATAGAATTGGTTTTATTGGATATAATGGGTAAATTATCAATATCCTAATGCATTCTCTCAACCTCCATTTTAAAAAAAAGTTAAAAAAAAAAAACCATACTCGCGATTCATAGAGTCTCTATGTTTTCCCCAATATTTAGTTGTTTTCGTCCATAAAACCCACTAGGAACAAGATTCTTAAGTATTCCCTTTTGAGGAGGGCATCTATTATTATCACCATTAGCCACAAACAATTTAGAAACGTTCGAATCTACAAATTATTAGATCATCTATCACATCACTTTAATCAAGATAAAACACCAAACTAATGTTATATTCCAAATAAAGCCTACCACAACTGATGTTGGTTATTGTTTTCAAAATCCGTTTTTTCAGATTGTAAAAGATTTTTTTTTTTTTTTAATTCACTTAAAAGAACTTATTTCTAACAAAAGGAGTTGTATGTTGATGGTTTTAAGATAAACCTTAACATGAAAACCCAACATATACAACATTTAATATATCTAAAATAGGTGTACGATGCCCAAGATGTATGGATTGCAAAATTTTGTATTGAGGAGTATGATGTGTCTAATAAAATAAGTCTAAGATGTATGATCCTTATATTAGTCTGAAACATCATATGTCATTAACAGAATTTCTGACATTCCAAAATGCGATATTTTGAAAAGAATAATAAATTTCGTTAATCCCATTAAGTAGGTTCATCTATTTGTAATTTTGTATTCCTTATCATCATGAATCACGTGATCAATTTTATAAGTTTTTTCATAATTAAATCTGATGTAAAATGATACTATTCGATTTGTCATTAGTATAAATTATTTTTTAATAAATTTTATAAACTTATAATATCTGACATACCTTTATTAAAATATAAATATATAGTTTATTAAAATGACATAATGTACAATACAGAAAAAGCAATAGCATTAAAAGAGTCGCACAAAGCCAAAATCTATTAATACTTTATCAAGCGCATTAAGAATTTAAGAAAATTTTAAAAAATAAGTCAAACCAAATTTCGATTAAAAAGGTAAGGGTATATCAATTTTGACTCTCAAGTCAAATTGAGATTCTTTCCCGCAAGTTAATTTATTTTTATTTATTTAATGTTAGTTAATGTACTAAAAAGGTATATGTTGGGTTTATTTGTATTTTAATATGTTATTAGTTGTGGGATCCATGTATTATATGAGTTTATTTAAAAAAATAAACAAACATGAAAATTAACAATTTAGAAAATTTAATTTTATAGGAAAAAAAGTAAAATATTAATTATTAAAATTGAAGTGCTTATTTATCTTTTAAATTTAAACTAATAATTTAAATAAATAAACAAATAAAATAATTAGATTTAATTTAGAAATTTAGAAATTATAAAGAAAGTTGTATTAATAAATAGGATATACAACTATTATTACATTTAGACAAAATTGCAAAAATGATCCCTGTGGTATGTATTTTTTTGGGGTTTCAGTCCAAATTTCGACTTTTTTGGATTCATTGTCATTTTGGCCTAATTTGTATGTAGAATTGGTCCCTGACTTAACTTCCGTTAAGTTGTTGCTGTTAACCCTCTCATGTGCCTCCCACGTGAGGGTATATTTGTCTTTTCATTTATAAGGGACCATTTTTGCACATGAAAAAAATATATCCCCTTTAAAAAAAATTAATATTTATTTATTTATTTTAATAATTAAAAAATAAAAGAGGTCTCTCTCTCTCTCTCTCTCTCTATCTATCTATCTCTCTCTCTCTCCAAACGCAACTTTGACCTACACATAAACACACACGGCCGATTGCAAAACAAATCTAGACTAAATATTGTCATCGATTCACCCGATCACAAACCAAATCTCCAAAATAAAATACAAATTAAACTACTGGTTCATCAACTATGTCATTCTTCTTTGTAATCTTCTCCACCTCCTGTGCATCCAATCGGATCCCAAATTGGTTGTCTCCTAATTTCATCATGATCAATCAGTTGTGTTTAATCATCATCTCTATACGTCTGCGCCAAATAACTCAAAGGCTCAAACTTACATAAATCAAAGGCCCAAGATGATTGTCGACGTTTTCCTGTGTATTTGACCAGGTAACACCAAACCCACATCACACAATTTTACAATTTCAACATCATTAAGAAAAATGTGTATTTGAGAAACATAGTTGATGAAGAAGGTGAAGACAATGGCGACGAAATTGACGAAGACCTTGTTGGTTTATTAGGTTTTAGGGTTCTCCAGATTTGGTATTCGATTCCAGATTTGGGTTAATGGGTAATCACTGATCAATAACCCATGTCCTCCAGAATAAATCGTTCCAAGATTCCAGATTTAGGTTTTATGATGGAGTTCGTTATAGTTACATCCAGTTTCACACACGATCACCATATCGCTTCCGGAGCCCTTGAACTGAACCGCCGCCACAGCTTCAGCCTCCACCCCCAGAGCACGTTTCGAATCCCACCCCCACGTATTGATTCATCAAAAGTTCATCATCGGCAAATTCATCACCACTGTGATTAGAACTAGTTGTTGCACAAGTGAAAAAGAATATGGAATTTCCCCCACAATCAAACATTATGTAGGGGTTTTAGCCATTTTGGGAAATCTGGACACCTTGATCAAGCTTTGGAGTGCATCTAGACATTACCATTTGAAACCCACATCAGAAATCTGGGAGGCTGTAATGAACTATGCTCGAATTCATGGAGATATAGATCTTGAAGATAGAGCTGAAGAGATATTAATCAATCTTGATCCATCAAAGATTGACCCAGAATAATTCCAACTCCACTTCCGAAGAAGATGGTGTATCTTACTCACGGGTAGCTAAAAGGAAGAACGGTGGTGACTGGTCCAAGATTGATTATCTTCTTGAAATTTTATGCAAAGGGTAAGAGATGGATACGTGGCAGGGAAATGGTGGGTAATGTGTGTGTTTCTTCAGGTTTACCACACACACACACACACACAGAGAGAGAGAGAGAGAGAGAGAGAGAAACCTCTTTTATTTTTTAATTATTAAAATAAATAAATAGGTATTAATTTTTTTTTAAAAAGGGATATATTTTTTTCAGGTGCAAAAATGGTCTCTTATAAGTGAAAAGACAAATATACTCTCATGTGGGAGGCACATGAGAGGGTTAACAACAACTTAACGGAAGTTAAGTCAAGGGACCAATTCTACGTACAAACTAGGCCAAAAGGACCATGAATCCAAAAAAAATCGAGGTTTGGACTGAAACCCCAAAAAAAATGCATACCACAGGGACCATTTTTGCAATTTTGTCTTACATTTATTATATTTAAGTATTATATGAAATTTCATAAAATGGAAAAAACCACAAAATGACACATGGCTATAATTTAATTTAAATTTACCACAAAATGACATGTGACATAATGCATAAGAGGATGACAAATGACAAAATTATTTCATTTATTCAGGAAGATTCATGTGGCTTATTTGTATTCGGGTGAAGTGAGTATTTCAACATAGTTTCGTTTTAGCTCACAATTTTGTCAAAATTGAGTTTTGTTGTTTAATTGCTACTAACCACATATAAATCACTTGAAATTACTATTAAATGTTTTCTAGAGATCTACTATAGTTTTTAAGCTCATATTTACAAACGATAACCCTAATTATGATAAATAATTTGATTTTGGGGAAATTGAGTAATCTATCCATTTTTTTGGGTTTTTTAAAAAATATAACTTTTTTTCGCAAAATAACCACATATTCCGGAATGGGTCACTCCGG
This sequence comes from Lactuca virosa, assembly GCF_052849685.1. Lineage (NCBI taxonomy): Eukaryota > Viridiplantae > Streptophyta > Magnoliopsida > Asterales > Asteraceae > Lactuca > Lactuca virosa. The sequence goes on along the minus strand of NC_136426.1, from coordinate 64,578,405 downwards.
AACGTATTTCGGATTATTTTTCGGGTGACTCGACCCATTGCATTGGATCTGGAATGCCTATTCTGGATCAACTGTATATGTTCTAGATCGGGATTTTGAATTTCAAAATCCAGAATATAATTTGAGGCGACGATTTCATTCCAGAAAGGCACATTCCGATTCTGATGTTCCAACTCGATACCGACACGCAACTCTCATCTCGGACACGCATCTTCGATCTCCGACACCCATCTTCGACATGGAAGACAAGCACTGCGACCCCGTTATTTTACGGTATGTTCTTCGTTTTCTCTTTACATAGTTTCCTTGTTTGTTTAAGGTGCCTATTTTTATACTGTTACTGTTCCGGAGTTTAAACTAAAGATGTCATTGTTGTGGGACCAACTGAAAAGTAGTTTAGATGTTTAGGTATTGTTGATTTAAATCGAAATGTGATGTTCCAGATCTTAAAATTTTATTCTGGAAGCCACCGGAACGCGAGGAATTATTCCGGAACACGATGAACTCGTCCGAAACATGAGGAACAGGTCCGAAACTAGTCCCGAATATTGTTCATTTTCATTTCGGAATGAAGTGATAACACTTTTTTTTATTTGTACAGCACAATATGGTTTTTGATGCATCAATTACACTCTCGTGTAAACCCAAAATCGGCAGGGAAATTCTTGCGACATTCAGAGACAGACCTAAATGCGCGACTATGTTCCGGAATACATGTTTTGGGAGGTGGTTAGACATTCCTAATGTAGAGATCCTTTGCTTCTACATTACGTCTTTTCCCACGAAGTTGTCACCAACCCTTGAAGCCAAGTACAGAAAATGGTTTTTGAGATTGGGGGTTACGAACTGTCTTTCGGGAATAAAGAATTTTTCTCGTCACCGGCTTCCGGTTTGGTGACTATTTTCCTGCTTCTACATCCGACGCCGCCTTTTGTTCCCGTGCATTTCCTATGGTCCCGACGAATGTCTCGGTTAAATTAGACCATGTTATGAAGGTGTTCAAACATTCACTTAATGAGTTATCGGACAAGAATGCAGTCCGTGTATGTCTACTATACCTGTTAGAGAAGGGTTACAATGGACGGTTGGCTAAATAGCCTATTACAGAAGAGTATTTCGCTTTGCTATCCAACCGTTATGAATTCAACAGGTATAATTTCGTTTATTTTATAATTACTGATTATAATTACTTATCTTAACTAAGATTTTTTAGAAATTTAATTGTTAACTAATTTTATATGTGGCAGATATCCATGGGGGGGGATAATTTGGGATCAATTGTACAAATAGCTATTTACTGTATTCATTAAGGTTGACAAGCTTATACATTCAGACGACCCGAAAAAGAACGAACCTCAAAAATTGACCTACACGCATGCTACAGGGGGTTTTATACGCTTTTAAGGTAAGTATATGATGAAAATTTTATTATTTATTTTTGTTTGCTAACATTCTAACAGTTTTTTATTTATTTGTTTGCTAACATTTAGATATTGTAACACCCATAAAAATCATGCCAAATTTGAACTTTTAAAAACATTTCAAAACCATTAATCATTACAAAACTTGTTTTCAAAATGTATAATATCAGAGTATCCCAGAAACATAAACATAAATATGAGGAGCTGTACGATCACGCCTTTGCCTTCCCGTGATCACCTGATGTACCTAAAACAATAAACTGAAAGTGTAAGCCTGAGGCTTAGTGAGTTCCCCCAAAATACTGATACACTGCACATAACACATATACAAATAACAGCATGTACTGGGTCCACAGCTTTACAGTCTGGATTACCCTTGGGCCCACAGTGTGAGTCTGGATTGCCTTCCGGACCCACAGCTCACATATGGATTGCCACCGAGCCCACAATACGAGTCTGGTATGCCCCACCCGGCCCTCAGCTCGTATCTGGAATGCTCCCGAGCCCACAGTACGATTCTGGCAAGCCCCACCCGACCCTCAGCTTGTATCTGGAATGCTCTCGGGTTTGTTGGTTACCGCACGGAGCAGTATCACCTCAACCCATCCCACATAATATGTCGACATATAGCACAACTAATGCGCATACAGATAATCACATAATAATACAGGTAGTCCTACAGATCTACCTAACTGGCATAGCATCTAGCATGCAACACTAACTTATACTCAATATACTACCAACTGCAAGGATATTATATCCAATGGGTCGGCCTTGGTGCCTTAGACCTCTTAGTATAGAGAGGATAACTCACCTCGCAAGTAGTGCTGAAAGTACTGAAAACCTCTGATCGTTGTCTCACTGGGAATCCCGAACTATCACATAGTAATACCAAGTCAATACACAAGATATCAATCTTGACTAAGGGTCCACACAATCCATCATGTCCTTTCTCTTTATGGGGCCAAGGCCCAATGCCAAATCCATAATCTTGAAAGTCCTCATGCAAAGCCCGTTATTGGCTCAATTTACCAAATTGGTCCCAACTCCCTATTTGGGCCTTATTCTGTAACGACGTAAAATTTTAACCAAATTTTTACTTTTCAAAACACATTAATTTTTAATAAATAACTATAAAATGCCACATTGTCAATCCACCAAAATTCATGTTCAAAAGAAAACAATGTATAAAACTCCAGGATCCTCTAAATCATAAAACAATCTCCGGTGTGTGTACAATCAAGTCGGCGCCTTCCTGTGATCCTGAGAAGTACCTGAAACACATAACACATAACACGGTAAGCACAAAGCTTAGTGAGTTCCCCAAAATACCATACACAGCTCATTATCCACTCTAGGCCATAACTCAATAAGACCCTCCGGTCAATGTGTCTCAGTGCAACCCTCCGGTTCCAACTCAGTAAACTCGTAGCAACAATATTCAGCAATAATCACAATACATAATGCAGAATATTACAATACACATATAAGCACATAAAACAGCACAATCAGTAAACTCGAGTCAACAGTCCATGTTGACCCTACTCGTCGAGTGCACTCATGGGACTCGACAAGTCTGCTCGCCATCCACAGAATCACTCAAAAGTCTGACTCAACTCGCCGAGTTGCTGCACGATCAAAACCATCGGGACAACCCCATCCGACTCGTCGAGTCGGCTTCTTGACTCGACGGGTCCATTCAGACTCATCTCTCATTCAGTCGTTTTCAAAGCAGAGAACCTCCCCAAACTCTGGATCTACACTCCTAAGGCTCACCTATCACGTATAGTCACAGGCTTTACGTTCATGCATGGCATTTTGAGCTTAAAATGCCAAAACACACCCCAAAAAGGTTTTTTCACTCAAGATCACTATTATGGTTGGATAAATGTAACGCCCGCAGATTCGGGCTAGTCAATTTAAGGACAATGAGCGTCAAAAATGACTTTTTGATGGAAGATTATTTAGAAGGAGTAGTCTTAACTAAGTTGTAGTATATGTTACAAGCGTTTCGTACATATAAAGAACGCTGAAATCCGAGTTATAACGAAGAAGTTATGACCCGTCGAAGTTTCACGACAGAACCGACACGACACAGCGCGACGTAAATAGCGAATTTACAATAGAGCGATATTTGGCCTTAGCGATCTAAACAAAAGTCGTATAATACGTTAAACCGAGAGCGTGCACAAAAAGAACGCCCAAATCTGACTTCGTATGAGGAAGTTATGATTTTTCGAAGTTTCGGCTTAGCAGTATGCAGCCGAAAATTCGAATAATAGATCGAGCGGTTTTTAGCCGACACAACCTAAACGAGAATCGAAGATCTCGTTAATAGTAGCATAACGATAAAAAGACAGACGAAAACGGACGTCGATGAAGAAGTTATGAATTTTTAACGGACTTTTCCTGTCCCGGCCCGTTAAAAATATAATATTAAAAATAAAGTCAAAATTAGCCAACGGAGTCTAAACTAAAGTTGTATAGCATAATCTGACCTACGCGTGGATATAAAGAACGTCAAAAACGGAGCTCGTATGCGAAAGATATGGATTTTTGAAGTTCGGAGCACAAACTTCGAGACCTGACTGTGTTCACGACGTGAACATAGAAATTCACGACGTGAACTCAGTAAACGACACCTTTCGAGCCTAGAAGACACACGACAAGCCTAGGATATGACCGGGATCAAAGTCACGACGTGAATATACCTGGTTCAGGACGTAGAGGTCGAATTTTCAGCCTATAAATAGAAATCGAGCCCTCCGGGTTTATGTTACCAATTCTCATTTCTCTTTCACTTTAAACACTCCTTTAGCCTACTTTTAACCCCTCGAAGTCTCGGTATCGTCCCTAACACCCAAAGCAAGTCCCGACTCCCCGAAGTTCCCGAGAAAATCATATTTTCTAGCCGAAACTCTGCCCGAGTAAGGCCGATTTTCAACTAAAATCCCGGTTTCATCGAAGAATATTGTCTTAATAGACAAAGTGCTGTCCAATCATCGTCTTATCAAGTGAGTGTATAGTCACTTTCATCTTACACATAGATATGAAGTATTTTATATAAAATACGTGCTATGTAACACCGTAATTTTTCAAACAAATTTTTCATTTTAAAATCGCATACTTTTCATAACATATTGTATAGAAATCTCGTTTATTCAAATTACAAAACACAACTCCATTAATAATCCAGGATCCTCAAAACATAACTTTTTCTCTGGTGTGTACAATCAAGCCGGTGCCTTCCCGCGATCCTCTGAGATACCTGAAACACATAACACATAACACGGTAAGCACGAAGCTTAGTGAGTTCCCCAAAATACCACGCACAACAACTAGCCACTCGAGGCTGAAACTCTGCTAGACCTTCCGGTCAATGTGTCTCAGTGGGACCTTCCGGTCCCATAGCTCGTTGGACCCTCTGGTCCGGTCATAGCTCGTTGGACCTTCCGGTCCGGTCTAACTCGTTGGACCCTCCGGTCCGGTCTGGTTGAGCCTTCCGGCCTCATAAATCGTCGGACCCTTCGGTCCAGTCTGTAACACTCCGCATAGCATAAATCACAAAGAAATAATGCACAACATAAAACATAAGGCATAATAACACAGTACTCAATGTAAGCACATAAGACCTTTCGGTCGCACATAACTACCACTCAAGGTAAAGTATAGTAAGAAGACTCACCTCGGCTAGCAGGTGAGCAAATAACCTCGCGCTCGGATCTCGAACTAGCCTCCTCCTAACACAAGGATGAATATCTCTAATTAATACTCTTTTCACGACTCAGATAACCGGAGGCGATTCCTTCTCTTTCTAACTCTTTGAAGTGGGTAAAAGACCATTTTACCCCTCCAAGGTCTCTATCACTTATGTTGACCAAAACCCCAAAGTCAACAGAAGTCAAACTCGAGTCAACAGTCCAAGTTTGACCCGACTCGTCGAGTGCACTCCTGCGACTCATCGAGTCCCCTCGTATTCTCAGAAGTCTCAAAATTCCAGCTCAACTCGGCGAGTTGACCCCCAACTCGCCGAGTTATTGCACAATCAATCCGTCGGGACAAACCCTCGCCGACTCGTCGAGTCGGTTCATGGACTCGGCGAGTCCCTTTGATCTGATTTCTCATTCAGACGATTTAATGCAGATCTATCACTCCAATCACTAGATCTACTATTCTAAGGCTCGATTAGCACGTAAAGCTGCAAGCTTTACGGTCATGCATGGCATGCAAGTCTCATAATGCCAAAACATGTTCCAATAAGGGATAGATGTACAAGAGCTTGCTTCCTACTCAATAAAGCTCGGGTTTCTGGACTCACAAGGCCACTCATAGTCCAGATCTGAGGTCCCAACCTCAAACCATACACAAATCACTCCATGACACAAGATAAATGGAAGAAAGCCCTAAAAGTTCCCTTAAAACAAGATCTTATAAGGAAATGATCAAGATAGCATCTTTTTACCTTCAACTGAAGCAGAACTCTGAAGAATCTCTGGATCCAAAGCCTTCTCTTGATCCAAGCCAAGATGCTCTCCAAATCCCCTCTCAAAATTGCACAAGAACACCCAATTTAGCCACTCTCTCTCTCACACACAATGGATGGAACTGATCTAGGGTTTCCCACAGGGCTCTCTGGAGATAAGGGAGGCGGAAATAAGGGCTTAAGGCCACTTAAATAGGGCACAAGTCCGGAAAATTAGGGTTTCTCTGCCCAGCGCCTACTCGGCGAGTCCTTCCTTTGACTCGTCGAGTCCCCTCATTAAATCCACACGGCAATCTCGACTCGACTCGGCGAGTTGGACCCTTAACTCGTCGAGTCTCTTCTTCAACCTCACGGTTAACATATACAATAATATCCCTGAAAATCCGGATGTTACAATTCTCCCCCACTTGAATTAGATTTCGCCCTCGAAATCGCTTCCCAACGCCACATAGGTTGAACCCAACAACCCGGAAAGTACCACCGAAGTATCTCATGCCACACAACTAAATTCCTCCATAGACACCTGAAACCAACAGGAACTCCCAAACCCGGAAGAGGACATACCCATCCGCCGCTACGCTACCCCTTCTGACTCTCCAGAATCTGGGAACTCTAGTGGCCTGTCACGCAACCAGACCGCCCTTTCAAGATATCGTCACGTTATTCGCTCCTCGAATAACAAACCCTAATAACTCACTGCCCTAAAACGTCTCACTGACTTCCCTCTCACAACATCTTTATCGACCCATTGTGACACACAAGTCACGAAGTTCGCCTTACCCCAAGCGAAAGCTACACTCCTAACTGAAATCGTCTCACCCTCGACCTTTGTCGCCTACTACTCATTAGATCTATGCACCTCGCGGTACCTCCCGTACCAACGAACTGACCCCACTCAGGTCTAAAACTTTGGATGACAAACAATACTCCTCAAAATGGGACCCCTCTCAGAATCCGGAGTCTCATTCCGCCAACTCGATGTACCATTAATGCCGAACTCAAACTCGAGAGTCTGGTCCGACCCAGAATTGGAACCACTCATCCCAATGAATCAGTCAACTCCTGACTCATAATCTGCAACCCGCGCGTATACCACTTCTCCAATTTCCCCTTGGTTGCAATAACCACAACTCAATTCAGAATATAACGATTCCCGACAATTATGGAGACCCCAGTCTCGCCCCTGGTTCGACCACCAGGCTCCCAAAAACTCAAATATTAAGGCTACCCAAGCCTAACACTCTTCTGCGTCATGCTCTGATCAGAGAGTACTTCATCACAACATCCCTCTCGCTGACTAGTGAGTACTACGGCTCCCCGCAGTATCACAACATCATCTCGCTGACTAGTGAGTACTACGGCTCCCTGCAGTATCACAACATCCTCTCGCTGACTAGTGAGTACTACGGCTCCCCGCAGTATCACAACATCCTCTCGCTGACTAGTGAGTACTACGGCTTCCCGCGGTATCACAGCATCCCTCTCGCTGACTAGTGAGTACTACGGCTCCCCGCAGTATCACAACACCCTATCGCTGACTAGTGAGTACTACGGCTCCCTGCAGTATCACAACATCCCTCTCGCTGACTAGTGAATACTACGGCTCCCCGTAGCATCACAACACCCTCTCGCTTCACCCCACAATCTCATCCTCAGGTCATTACTTCACTGCGTTTACTAACTCACGTTTCGCGGCCTAACGTAGATAGGTATACACACCCACCCGGCTAGCATCACTACTCCTGACGACCACCGTCGGGACAACCACTTTTTCTTGCTGCAATTCCCATTCTCAGATAACCCGCTTGATGTCAATTCGTTGGAAGGGCTCCCACTAGAATTGAAGATACTTGATACACCACTTTCCATCTCAAACTCAAAACTCAAAATAATCCGAGATTTAGGGCATTAAACTCGGATACCCCGGTATACCATCACAGCGCCTCGCAGTGTCTTGACTCTACCACTGATCTCATACTCAGATACCGCATTGCTTCCTCGAAATCTCGCAACCGATCTTTCTCTCGTGCCACTTGTAACCCCGGAATACTCCATCTCCCAAATTAAAACACGGAGAAATTGCCAACGACTAAGAACACGAAGATAGCCCTCCGAAACTCTTCCCTCTATTGCTCAAAACCAAGCGATAATACGCATGCCGACCCGAAAATTGTATGCCCGATCATCTCTTACCCTTTCTAAAGAGCATAGAATAATCCATTCATTGAACCAAAATTTCCCAATTACAGAAGTATCCCTACGAACCAACCACCTCGAAAAATTCTTATCTACCACAAGGCCTCTGACCAACGGCCACCTGCCGTGCAAACACTCATCCTTTCTTGAACGCGTACCACATGCATTAACTCCCTCTGCAACTCACCTCAACCACCAATAACCCTGGTCTCATGAGTCCATAGTGCATGTCTCTATCCAATTCCCTAACCGCTCTTGAACAATTCTCTGATCCTCTCGATAGAATACCCGGTTCTCCCCTACTCAGGGTTTGAACCATCACCAATTGGCGCACCAATAATCTATTCCACAGACTGTTTCCACCAGGAACATCACACTTACTCGTGGAAGGTACTACGCAATGCTCGGTGGTCTCCCCGATAGAGACCCCGCAACTCCAAATGCCCCGAGTCTCAGATGAAATCCTCAGAAACTTCTCATCATGACTGCCTCTAATCATACAGAATCTCATACCATCCCATTACCGGACATCTCAACTGTCCAGTAGTAACTCTGACTCTTAATCTGAAATAATGAACTATCATACTCCTCATCCTCGACTCTTCAACCAACGTTCCATCACGTGGGTTGTAATAAGAGCGGAGTCCTCATTACCACACTCGATACTCATCATAGACAATAAGAGCCACCGCCCCAATATCCTCTTCTTGATCGTCTGCCGCTGCAGCTAATACATGCCCTACTATACTCAAATAGGGTGTATCCTTGTCCTTAACCATCTCAGTCCCTACTGACAACCTGCTCATGCTCTAACATTACCTCTCGGCAGACATACTGCCTAAATACTCTGATGGAAGGTCGCCATCAATGCTAACCCGCAGGGTTTTACCCCCAAGCTCAGAAACTGAAATCTCAACACCTCTTATGTTTCCCACAGGAAACGGAAATAATACCACCCAGGTCACAGAAGGTGACATCTCCACTATCGGCTGATTGCTCAACTCATGTCGCAATCCTCCATAAACGTCATCTCTACTCATCCTTGAGCCTTGCGACTTCATCCGACATCTCACCAAAAATACCTTGGAAACATCTCGACTTCCCTCACAAGGGATGCTTCGCTAGAACTTGTTCCACATTACCCTCTGACCTCAGACTCTATTGCATCCGATCTCGGTCTAACCAATCACCACGGAATAACTGGTAGAACCAATAACACTAACCGCCACGGGTCATGGTACTCGAACCATGTGGCCACCTCTCGATCTGCTATAAACCATGGTAATCGATCCATGTTATCTCCTCTTAATCTGCTACGGATCATGGTACTCGAACCATGTTCTCTCTTCTCAGTCCGCTACAAAGCATGGTACTCGAACCACGACATCACCAATCAATCTGTCACTTAGCATGGTACTCGAACCATGACATCACCTCTCGATCTGCTACAAATCATGGTACTTGAACCATGACATCACTTCTCGATCTGCTACAAATCATGGTACTCGAACCATGACATCACTTCTCGGTCTGCTACAAATCATGGTACTCGAACCATGACATCACTTCTCGATATGCTACTTATCATGGTACTCGAACCATGACATCACTTCTCGATCTGGTACTTATCATGGTACTCGAACCATGACATCACTTCTCGATCTGCTACTTATCATGGTACTCGAACCATGACATCACTTCTCAATCTGCTACTTAGATTCTCCGGAATACTCCCTGCATCGAGTGTGGGTCCTCTGCTTTCAGTAGTACGAGCCCATACTACCTGCCACATCTACCCATACTTTTTCTGCACGGACCATCCCAGAGTCCCTAAGTAGCTGCTCAACCTTCTCAATCACCAATCCCGACATACGTGCTCGCTTTCCAGCGAAATGCTCTACTCTATCAGCGTACTCATCTAACTAAGGTCACTTCCTAGGTTCTCACACTTCTCCGCCATCAGCTGCTGAGAAACTCCTTATGATGTCAGTCATCTACCTCATGAATATCGTCACATTCGCTTGGTAGCTGACTCCCATCATCGGGAGTTCCACAAAGCACGAAGCAAGCAGCATTCGGGCATCGAATAAACACGTAAAACCCACTCTAGGTGATAACTCCACCTGTTCTACTCATACTCAAAAGATATCACCGAACTCAGCAACTCTACCCCTCGCGGGTATCTAACTACTCTCTCAATAGGCTCCGCAAATGCTCATCTAGGTATCTCTCCTAGATTACTCCTTTACTCAAATCCCTCTCTAAAAGGATTCCTGCTGGATACTCTTACTCAGCACATGCTCGAAAGCACATCACAGATAACAGTAACTCCTAGGCTAAGGCATCACAAATCAGGCCACTCTAGTCCTAACATATGAAATACCTAGCCTATCTCTAGCATGCATAATATCTCATAGCATATCTCATAAATATCTCATAATACAAACGTAAGGGTATTTTGGGAAATCACTGTTCGGGCTCTGGCTGATTGTACATACTGCTCCAACTCATATTCTTTTAGAAACTCTTGCTCGTTTTAGAAAAATCATTTCCTTGAAAATTTTTCTCAAATCCTCAGTTTGAGTTTAGATCTACCCGAAGGTGCATCCGAATCCCTCAAACCAAGGCTCTGATACCAACTCGTAACACCGTAATTTTTCAAACAAATTTTTCATTTTAAAATCGCATACTTTTCATAACATATTGTATAGAAATCTTGTTTATTCAAATTACAAAACACAACTCCATTAATAATCCAGGATCCTCAAAACATAACTCTTTCTCTGGTGTGTACAATCAAGTCGGTGCCTTCCCGCGATCCTCTGAGATAACTGAAACACATAACACATAACACGGTAAGCACGAAGCTTAGTGAGTTCCCCAAAATACCACGCACAACAACTAGCCACTCGAGGCTGAAACTCTGCGAGACCTTCCGGTCAATGTGTCTCAGTGGGACCTTCCGGTCCCATAGCTCGTTGGACCTTCTGGTCCGGTCATAGCTCGTTGGACCCTCCGGTCCGGTCTAACTCGTTGGACCCTCCGGCCCGGTCTGGTTGAGCCTTCCGGCCTCATAAATCGTCGGACCCTTCGGTCCAGTCTGTAACACTCCGCATAGCATAAATCACAAAGAAATAATGCACAGCATAAAACATAAGGCATAATAACACAGTACTCAATGTAAGCACATAAGACCTTTCGGTCACACATAACTACCACTCAAGGTAAAGTATAGTAAGAAGACTCACCTCGGCTAGCAGGTGAGCAAATAACCTCGCGCTCGGATCTCGAACTAGCCTCCTCCTAACACAAGGATGAATATCTCTAATTAATACTCTTTTCACGACTCAGATAACCGGAGGCGATTCCTTCTCTTTCTAACTCTTTGAAGTGGGTAAAAGACCATTTACCCCTCCAAGGTCTCTATCACTTATGTTGACCAAAACCCCAAAGTCAACAGAAGTCAAACTCGAGTCAACAGTCCAAGTTTGACCCGACTCGTCGAGTGCACTCCTGCGATTCGTCGAGTCCCCTCGTATTCTCAAAAGTCTCAAAAGTCTAGCTCAACTCGTCGAGTTGACCCCCAACTCGCCGAGTTATCGCATAATCAATCCATCGGGACAAACCCTCGCCGACTCGTCGAGTCAGTTCATGTACTCGGCAATTCCCTTTGATCTGATTTCTCATTCAGACGATTTAATGCAGATCTATCACTCCAATCACTAGATCTACTATTCTAAGGCTCGATTTGTAACGCCCCATTTTTGGTATGTGATTTAAATAAAGTAATTTTCATTTTCTTAAGGGATACTCGACGAGTCTATAGCCCAACTCGTCGAGTATAGACGGGATGATCACGCATTTTAAGTTGGCTACTCGGCGAGTCCATATGAAGGGACTCGGCGAGTCTGCCTGTCTGGATGAAGCCCTAATTTCAAGGGTTTGTACCCTATATAAACGTCATTATAGCCTCCCACCTCAGCCTCCAGCACCTTTAGAGCATTTCCCCTGTAAACCCTAGCCCCCATTGTTGAGCTTGAGTGTGTTTGTGCTAGTTTGGAGGTTTTGGAAGAGAAAGAAAGAAGGAAGGATCCAAAGGAGAAGAAGAAGATCCAGAGTCTCTTGATCATCAGCCTCACATTCTGGTACTAAAGCTTGTACCTTACTTGTTATTTCCATTTGATAGTCTTGTATGCTTAGATGTGCTTCTTTTTGGGACTTTTTGGATCCAAACTCGAGATTGGGACTCCTATAAGGAAATGGATCTTAGATCTGAGTATATTTGAGCTGTAGGAGCTCAAAGTAGCTGACTTTATGCACCCAAGGTCGAGTTCCAAACCCTAAGACCCCATTGTTAGCTTATTTTGATGTTCTAGCCTCATTTCTTCATGCATGCACGTAAAGTTGGAAACTTTACGTGTAAAACCAACCCTAAGAGCCTAGATCTATGATTTGGAAGCACTGAAATCGATTAGAATCGACTGTATAGTAATAGCATGCTTGGGACTCGGTGAGTTGTTCTTCAACTCGGCGAGTTGTTCTTCAGGCTCGATGAGTTGTTCTTGCGACTCGGCGAGTCGCAGCCTGGACATGTTCATATGATGAAGGAGAACTCGACGAGTTGTTCATACAACTCGGCGAGTCGGATGAAGTTAGACTCGATGTATGTATCGAAGAAGAACTCGTCGAGTCAAACTCGACGAGTAGAAGCGAGTAGAGGACTAGAACAGATGAAAGGGACTCGGCGAGTTGGCGGCCCAACTCGGCGAGTCCGGTCAACTGGAGATTTACTTTGACCAGGAAGTTGACTTTAACCGGGGGTAAAATAGTCATTTCACCCCCAGTTTAGTTATCAGTATTTGATTGAGTATATTTATGGGAATTGTAGCCGGGGAGATACCGGAGCAGCAGCAGACAGTTCCCGAGTAGCTTTTTCAGCATCTAGCTTACGAGGTGAGTTTCCTTCCAGTAGGAACGGGTCTACGGCCACAATGCCGGCCCGTTTAGTTAGCAGTAGTTCCGGACTTCGGTCTGATGCAGTAGTCCAGTGTGCTTGATGTCTTTGTGATTCAAGCATGTCTTTATGTTATGTGTTCCGGACTTCGGTCTGATGCAGTATGCAGTATATGTGCTATGTTAGTAGTTATGATTATGCTATGCTATGTTCAGTCAGTTTCCGGACTTCAGTCCGATGCAGAGGGCAAGGCCCTGGTTAGTTCCGGACTTCGGTCCGATGCAGTTTCCGGACTTCGGTCTGATGCATAGGGCAAGGCCCTGGTTAGTTCCGGACTTCGGTCCGATGCAGTTTCCGGACTTTGGTCCGATGCAGAGGGCAAGGCCCTGGTTAGTTTCGGACTTCGGTCCGATGCAGTTTCCGGACTTTGGTCCGATGCAGTGGGCAAGGCCCATTAGTTGTTTTATATATTATTGTATGGTATGTGGTAGATTGGGGGAACTCACTAAGCTTTGTGCTTACAGTTTCAGTTTTTGGTTTCAGGTACTTCCGCAAGTAAAGGGAAGAGCTCGGGATGATGGCATGGCACACACCACAGTTTCAGTTTTATCCTGGGAGTTTTATTCAGATATTTCGATATGATTGATACAATATTTGTTTTGACACAGTTACTTGACTTTTGAGTTACTCACTCTATGGTTCTTAGTATTTATGACATTCGATGATGTGATTTTAGTAATATTAAAACAAAAATTTTTGGGTCGTATTTTGGGATGTTTCACGATTAGCACGTAAAGCTGCAAGCTTTACGGTCATGCATGGCATGCAAGGCTCATAATGCCAAAATATATTCCAATAAGGGCTAGATATACAAGTGCTTGCTTCCAACTCAATAAAGCTCGGGTTTCTGGACTCACAAGGCCACTCATAGTCCAGATCTGAGGTCCCAACCTCAAACCATACACAAATCACTCCACGACACAAGATAAATGGAAGAAAGCCCTAAAAGTTCATTTAAAACAAGATCTTATAAGGAAATGATCAAGATAGCATCTTTTTACCTTCAACTAAAGCAGAACTCTGAAGAATCTCTGGATCCAAAGCCTTCTCTTGATCCAAGCCAAGATGCTCTCCAAATTCCCTCTCAAAATTGCACAAGAACACCCAATTTAGCCACTCTCTCTCTCTCTCTCACAATGGATGGAACTGATCTAGGGTTTCCCACAGGGCTCTCTGGAGATAAGGGAGGCGGAAATAAGGGCTTAAGTCCATTTAAATAGGGCACAAGTCCGGACAATTGGGGTTTCTCTGCCCAGCGCCTACTCGGCGAGTCCCTCCTTTGACTCGTCGAGTCCCCTCATTAAATCCATGCGGTAATCTCGACTCGACTCGGCGAGTTGGACCCTTAACTCTTCGGGTCTCTTCTTCAACCTCAAGGTTAACATATACAATAATATCCCTGAAAATTCGGATGTTACATGCTATGTGTATATATTTTGTTTGTTTATTTGAGATGGATGATGAATGAATGTTTTATACAGGTTTTACACTGTATATATATTTTATATCTACAAATATGTTGGGTAAAACATGGGTAGATAAAGAATGATGGATGAAAGATGATATAGATGTTATTGGCAGCTGCGCCAAATAAATAACATTGGCAGCTGCGCCTAATAAATAATATTGGCAAATGTGCCAATTAGAGAATAAATGATGTTGTTGGCAACTGCGCCTAATAAATAACATTGGCAGCTGTGCCAATTAGAGAATAAATGATGTTGTTGGCAGCTGCGCCTAATAAATAACATTGGCAGCTGCGCCATAGGAAAAGATGGACTTCGTGCTTATTTCTTAGGTTAATCCTTAGGAATGAATGAACGAGGAATAGCTAATTTCTTAGGGTGGATCCTTAAGAGTAAAGAAGATAATGGTGGTTGGAAATTGAGTTGATTGTTTGATGTTTAAACATAATTAATAAATTTATTGTTGGTTGCTGAAATTAATAAATTTATTTATTGTGGGATGAAAACCCTATATGCTCACCAGGCTCCCAAGCCTGACCCACTCAGCTTTTTATATTATTACAGGTAGTGGAACAAGAGCATAGTTGGACGATGACAAGGGATTTTGGATTATAGGCCAGTAGTTGTAAATAACTGTTGTAAGGCTTATAATATACTGTTTATGCTTTTGGTATGTATCGGAACATGACATCCCGAGGTTTTGTTATGAAATGGAAAATATATTTCTTTAAGAAATGATTTGATAAATTTTATCATATTTTGTTTTGGGGACAAATTCGCAACACCTTTTAAAAGATTACTCTGATTTTATTTTAAAAGCATAAACTAAATCGGTCTTTTCTGGCCGAGAAATTTGGGGATGTTACAATAAAGTAGGGACTTTTGGACTCTAGGGACCTCACATGGTCCAGATCTGAAGTTCAACCCTCTCAATGAGCATGGAACACTCAAGGTCCTCATATTTGGGTGGAAAAACCCTAGATTCACAAAATCATGAGATCTATACAATATAATGAGAAAGGTGCAAGCTTTATACCTTTCCCAGAAGCTTTGAAGTGAAACAACCTCAGATCTAGTAGCACCCTCTTGTCCCTTGGCTTGAAAATCTTCTCTTCTCTTCACAAAATGCACCAAACACTCACAATTAGCAAAACACTCTCTCTCTAGGCTCAAAGGTCGTTTAGGGTTTGCTCTCAAGGAAGGGTAGTCGCAAATGAGGCTATAAGTGCCTTTAAATAGGCCCCAACCCGGGGATTTAGGGTTTCTCATCCCAACGCCTACTCGGCGAGTCGGCTCTCGGACTCGTCGAGTAGGTCATTAATCCTATGTGGCACATCACGACTCTACTCGACGAGTTGGAGCACCGACTCGTCGAGTAGCTCAAAAGATAAATAAATAAATAAGAAATGATATACCTGGAAATCCGGATGTGACAATTCTTCCCCACTAGAATCAGACTTCGCCCTCGAAGTCATGATCTGAAAATAACTCTGGATACTGCTCTCGCATCTCGGACTTCGGCTCCCACGTCAACTCGGACCCTCTCCGATGTTGCCACTGGACCTGAACCAGGGGTACCCCTTTGTTCCTCAGAACCTTCACCTTTCGATCCATGATCGCAATTGGTCTCTCAATGTAATTCAGGATCGCATCCACCTGAATGTCTTATAATGGTACTACCGTCGTCTCGTCGGCTACACACTTCCTTAGCTGAGACACATGGAAGGTGTTATGAATCTGACTCAACTCCGCAGGTAGCTCCAAACAGTACGCTGCCCTACCCACTCTGGCGGTCACCCTGAAAGGGCCGATGTATCGGGGCCCAAGCTTGCCCCGTTTCCTCAATCGGATCACCCCTTTCCAATGGGATACCTTCAGAAGGAAAAAATCTCCAACCTGAAACTCAAGCTCGGATCGTCGCCTGTCTGCATAACTCTTCTGGCAACTCTGGGCCGTTAGTAACCTCTGTCTGACCTGTTGAATCTGCTCAGTCGTCTTGAGCACTATCTCAGTGCTACCCATCACTCGCTGCCCCACCTCTCCCCAACAGATAGGAGTCTGACACCTTCTCCCATAAAGGAGCTCGAAAGGAGGCATACCAGTACTGGAATGGTGGTTGTTGTTGTAAGAAAACTCAGCCAAGGGTAGATATGTGTCCCAACTCCCACCGAAGCCCATAACGCATGCTCGAAGCATGTCCTCGAGCGTCTGAATCGTCCGTTCACTCTGCCCGTCTGTCTGTGGGTGGTAGGTTGTACTGAAGTGCAATCTCGTACCCAACTCCTCAGGAAACTTCTTCCAGAACCTGGAAGTAAAGCGCACATCCCGATCTGACACTATCGATGTCGGCACTCCATGCGGAGATACCACCTCTCTTACATATACCTCGGCCAGTTTCTCTGCAGAAGAACTCTCACTAATAGCAAGGAAGTGAGCGCTCTTCGTCAACCGGTCCATAATCACCCAAATTGCGTCGACACCTCGCGTGGTCCTCGACAATTTCGTGATAAAATCCATGGAAATTTGTTCCCACTTCTACTGGGGAACCTCTAGTGGCTACAACTTGCCATGAGGACGCTAGTGCTCGGCCTTAACCCGACGACAAGTCAAGCACCTCTCGACTACCCAAGCCACGTCCCTCTTCATACAGGGCCACCAATAGTCTCTCTTCAGGTCCAAGTACATCTTAGTGGCCCCTGGATGGATCGAGAATCTCAATTTATGTGCTTCCTCCATCAGAATACGGCGTGCTCCGCCAGTATAGGGCACCCAAATCCGCCCCCGTAAAGTCATAAGCCCTCGACTATTTGTCGTAAACTCGGACACCTGCCCAATCACCCACTCCCTTTTACGGTTCTCCGGTCTCATAGCCTCCACCTAGGCCTCTCAAATGGTATCCAAGACTGGAGTCATCACTATCATCCTCATACACACATCTCGGATCGGAGCACTCTCTGCCCTACAGCTCAGGATGTCAGCTACCACATTAGCCTTGCCCGGATAGTACAAGATCTCGCAGTCATAATCTTTCACAACATCCAACCACCTCCTATGTCTCATATTTAGGTTGGGCTGATCCATGAGATACTTCAGACTCTTGGGGTCCATGTATATGGTACACCTAACACCATAAAGGTAATGGCGCCAAATCTTGAGGGCGAACACTACCGCCCCTAACTCCAAATCATGGGTGGGATACCTCGCCTCGTGAGGTTTCAGCTGCCTCGACGCATAAGCTATCACGTGACCCCTCTGCATCAACACTGCACCCATCCCTGAGATGGATGCATCGCAATAAACCACAAAGTCCTCCACTCCCTCCGGAAGGGCTAACACCGGAGCTTCGCACAATCTTTGGCGAAGAGTTTTGAATGATGCTTGCTGCTCAGGCCCCCAAGCAAAAGTAACACCCTTTCGGATCAATTTGGTGAGAGGAACTGCAATCTTGGAGAAATCCCTGATAAATCTCCGATAGTAGCCGGCCAATCCTAGAAAACTCCTGATCTCGGATAGGGATCTTGGCACCTCCCATCGCATAACCGCCTCAACCTTGGCCGGATCGACCAATATTCCATTCTGATTAACGAGATGTCCCAGGAACTGGACCTCTCGTAACCAGAAATCACACTTGGAGAATTTGGCATACAGCCTCTCCGACCTCAAAACCCCAAGAGACTCTCGCAGATTCTCCTCATGCTGCTCTCTGGATCTCGAATATACTAACATATCGTCGATGAACACGATCACCGACCGGTCCAACATAGGCTTGCACACCCAGTTCATGAGATCCATGAATGCTGCCAGTGCGTTAGTGAGTCCAAAAGGCATCACCACGAACTCGTAATGCCCATAACGAGTTCTAAAGGCCGTATTCTGAATATCCTCCTCGCACACTCTCATCTGGTGATATTCGGATCTCAAATCAATCTTGGAGAACCAGGATGCCCCCTGCAGCTGATCGAATAGATCATCAATCCTTGGAAGTGGGTAATGGTTCTTGACCGTCAACTTGTTCAACTCCCGGTAATCAATGCACATCCGGCGTGAACCATCATTTTTCTTGACAAAAAGGATCGGCGCTCCCCATGGCGAGCTACTCGGTCGAATAAATCCCTTCCCCAGCAGCTCCTGAAGCTGCGAGGATAACTCCTGCATTTCTGGCGGCGCAAGGCGATAAGGTGCCTTGGCGATAAGTGCCGCCCCCGGAACCAAGTCAATCCGAAACTCCACTTGCCTCTCGGGAGGCACACCCGGTAACTCCTCGTGGAAAACATCAGGGAACTCGCATACTATCGGAACCTCGGATATAGAACTCGGCCTCTCTGACACGGTCTGCGAATCCATCAAATACACCAGGAATCCCATACAACCCTACTGTAAACTCTGCATTGCCCTGGCGACAGAGCGGAAAGCTGACCAATATCTGGTACCCTCGCCATACACTGTAAGCACTCCCCCACTAGGGTCTCGTATAGTCACCAACTGGCACTCGCAGTCGATCACTGCTCCAAAACGGCTCAACTAATCCATGCCCACGATGACACAAACATCGCCCATCGCGATCGGTACCAGGTAGATCGGAAACTTGACGCCAAAAATCTCCAGCACGCATCCTCATAACACCTCGGTAGCAAAAACCACATGCTCATCTGCTATAGAAACCCTCAGAGGTCGACTCAACGCCTCACGCTGGTTGTCAATGTGACGAATAAAGGTTATGGATACGAAGGATCGACTCGCACCCGAATCAAATAACACTAGAGCAGGTACATAACTCACAAGAAATGTACCTAAATATAGCACAGGATAATCATAAAAAGAAGTTCAAGGTAAATAAATGAATAAATAGAGAAATACATACCAGCCACAACATCTGGTGTTGCGCGGACCTCCTCCGCTGTCAGCTGGAAAGCTCTCCCATGAGCCTTCGGAACCTCGGCCTTCACCGGCCTAACATTCGTAACACGCAATGCAGTAGGAGTGGAACCCTGGGCTGATCCTTGAAAAAGCTGAGGGCACTCGGCCTTCCGATGGCCGGTCTGATTGCAGTGGAAACAGACTGCAAAACCCTTGGGGTAATCCTTCGCCATATGCCCCTCCTTGCAAATATTTGTAGCAAATCCCTGCTCGGCAAGATCCCTCGTGACTCTTGCCGCACTTGCCACAAGTGCGGCCCTTCTGGCCTCCTAGTCTCGGATTAGCGGGCTTAGCCCACTTGGCTGCCGGCTGCGATTGCACCGGCCGCCGGTCTCTCCCCTGAGACTCCTCTTCCTCCCTCGCCTGAGTCTTCAGCTCAATCTCTCTCCTTCTACCATTTGCCTATAGCTCAGCGAATGTACGGTAAGACGAGTTCGCCATGAACTCCCGAATATCCCTCCTCAGTATGCTCAAGTACCGACTCATGCGAGCCTGCTCAGTCGCCACATGTTCAGGGCAAAACAACGCCCTCTCGTGAAACATCCGCGTAATCACAGTCACCGAATCTGTCTTCTGTCTAAGAGACAGAAACTCCTGGGCTAACCATTCCCTTTCCACATGTAACATTCCGTTTATTAAATAAATCAATATGTGAAATAATAATGAGTAATAGCCTTAAATCGAGTATATTTTTGGAATCAAGGGCTAAATGGTAATTTCCGGATTCAATTCGTAAAGATTTCTGAGGTCAGGGGTTATTTGGTAATTTGTAGGACCTGTATTGTAATGAATTTATGGATTCAGGGGGTTAAAAGGGAAATTTTGGGTTAAAGTTGAAAAATATATGGTGAGGAGGGGCTGATCTTGTAAAAGTCTAGAAATGTAATGAAACACGGGTATAGCCGGTGCTCTTAACCCGTCACCATGTGAGATTGGTAACCCTAAACCTAGACAAAGACTCCAGCCGCCACTTATAGCTCCAGCCGCCACCCATCCTTTCGTCGCTGCTCCGACGTCGCTGCCACAAGACCACCGAACGTCGCCATTGCGACATATGCTGCCGGAGAAACGCCGAGGACCGGGCGAAAATCGTTGTGCAGGCCGCGAGTCACCGGAAATGCGTGGTAAGCCCATCAACAATCCATTATTCTTCTCTCCCTCGCTGCTTTTTGTGGGTACCGATGCCGGAAACGTCGATGTTGACGTCGGTGGCCGTGGGGGGGCGCTATGTGCGTTTTCCGACGACTTTAGCCGCCTAGGCGGTGGCTGTATGATTGAGCATTCTATTATACTTGCTGATTGTTGCGTTCTTGGGAATTATGTGTGCGAGTTTGGCGAGAAAAACCCACCATGGCTGCCAACCATGGTGGCTGCCGCCTCCTGCTGCCAAGTCACCACCACCAGCCGCCATAGGAGGTGGCTGCGGGTGTGTTCAAGAGTTTGTGCTTGAATGTAGCTATTGTTTTCAGAAATTATGAGGTTGAATGGGCGTTTTTATGGCCGAAAAACCCCCCACCACCACCGTGAGGCGGTGGCCGCCGCCATGAGCCGCCGATGACCACCACTACCTGGGGTGGTAGTGGGTGGTGCTTGGAATAGTGAACCCTAATCGGCCCAAATGCTTGAACTGGGCTTGTTGGATGGTTATTGGGCTAGAATCCCTAATTAGGGTTTGGAAAACCCTAATTTTGGGTTTGTTGGTTTGGGCCTATTGGGACCCACGTCTGGACTAGTGAACTGAAGTTATGACTCATGCTGACTCTATTGTTTGATGACTTAGTGGGAAAGATGGACTTAATGGGTTAAGTCCATAATGGGTTAAGTGAGAATACCTAACCCTAATCGTCATTTCATGTGGAAACCCTAATTAGGGTTTGGGCCTTGAATTTAGCCTTCTATTAGGCTTTGATGATTGGGCTATTGATGGGCCATCCAAGAACAATCATGTGGACTAGATTATTTAGATGGGCTTTGGGTTAAGGCCCAAATGAGGGTTTGGGCCCAATTTGGAAAATTAGGCCATAGTTGGGCCATTAGTGGGCTTTTGTGGACCTATTTGGTATTGGGCCTTGGTGGGCCCAATGGGCTTGAGTTATTTATGGACCGAATTGGTGGACCATATTTAGACATAATATGTGAAGGTTGGTCTTAAATCCTAATGGGGTTAATTGTGGGCTTGGCTCAGTGTTAGAAGCCGGAGTACAGCAGCAATATTTATAGGATCTGTTCGCCACCCGAGGTTATTCTTCTCACTATACTTTACCTTGAGTGGTAAGTAGAGTTATGTGACAGAGTATCTTGTATGCTATGTATGTGATGTGTTGCACTGCATTATTTCTATGTGATCTATGATGTGTGTATTCCAGAGTTTACAGAGTTAGGACCGGAAGGTCCACAGAGTTAGGACCGGAGGGTCCACAGAGTTAGGACCAGAGGGTCCACAGAGTTATAGCCTCGAGTGGCTAATATGTGTTATATGTGGTATTTTGGGGAACTCACTAAGCTTCGTGCTTACCGTGTTATGTGTTTTGTATTTCAGGTACTTCTCAGGATCACGGGGAGGCGACGGCTCGATTGTACACACGAGATAAAGAGTTATGTTTTGGAGGATCCTGGATTATTAATGAAACAATTATGGGTTTGTGTTTTGTTAATTTGATAATTGGGGATTTTTGTGTAATGTATTATGAGAATTTTTGTGATTTAAAAATGACAATTTTGTTTGAAAATTCACGGTGTTACAAGCTGGTATCAGAGCCTTGGTTTGAGGGATTCGGATGCACCTTCGGGTAAATCTGGACTCAAACTAAGGATTTGAGAAAAATTCTCAAAGAAATGATTTTCCTAGAGTGAACAAGAGTTTCTAAGAGAAAACAAGGAAGAACAGTGTGTACAATCAGCCAGAGCCCGAACGGTGATTTCCCAAAATACCCTTACTTTTGTATTGTGAGATATGTTATGAGGTATTATGCATGCTAGAGATAGGCTAGGTATTTCATATTTTAGGACTAGAGTGGCCTGATTTGTGATGCCTTAGCCTAGGAGTTGCTGTTATCTATGATGAGCTTCCGAGTATGTGCTGAGTAAGAGTATCCAACAGGATTCCTTTTAGAGAGGGATTTGAGTAGAGGAGAAATCTAGGAGAGATACCTAGATGAGCATTTGTGGGACCTACTGAGAGAGTAGTTAGCTACCCGCGAGGGGTAGAGTTGCTGAGTTCGATGATATCTTTTGAGTATGAGTAGAGCAAGTGGGGTTATCACCTAGAGTGGGTTTTGCGTGTTTATTCGATGCCCGAATGTTGTTTGCTTCGTGCTTTGTGGAACTCTCGATGATGGGAGTCAGCTACCAAGTGAATGTGACGATATTCAGGAGGTAGATGACTGACACCATAAGGAGTTTCTTAGCAGCTGATGGCGGAGAAGTGTGAGAACCTAGGAGGAGCCTAGGAAGTGACCTTAGTCAGATGAGTACGCTGACAGAGTAGAGCATTTCGCTGGGAAGCAAGCACGCGTTTCGGGATTGGTGATTGCGAGGCTTGAACAGCTACTTAGGGACTCTGGGATGGTCCGTGTAAAGAGTATGGGTAGATATGGCAGGTAGTATGGGCCCGTACTACTGAAAGCAGAGGACCCATACTCGATACAGGGAGTATACCGGAGGATCTAAGTAGAGAATCGAGAGGTGATGTCATGGTTCGAGTACCATGATTTGTAGCAGATCAAGAGGTGATGTCATGGTTTGAGTACCATGATTTGTAGCCGATCAAGAGGTGATGTCATGGTTCGAGTACCATGATTTGTAGCAGATCGAGAGGTGGTGTCATGGTTCGAGTACCATAATTTGTAGAGAATCGAGAGGTGATGTCATGGTTCGAGTACCATGATTTGTAGCAGATCAAGAGGTGATGTCATGGTTCGAGTACCATGATTTGTAGCAGATCGAGAGGTGATGTCATGGTTCGAGTACCATGATTTGAGGCGGATTGAGAAGAGAGAACATGGTTCGAGTACCATGATTCGTAGCAGATCAAGAGGAGATAACATGGTTCGGGTATCATGATTCATAACAGATCGAGAGGTGGTCACATGGTTTGAGTACCATGACACGTGGCGGTTAGTGCTTCTGGTTTTACCAGTTATTCCGTGGTGATTGTCTAGACTGAGATCAGATGTGAAAGAGTATGGGCCAGAGGGCCATGATGAACGAGTTTTAGTGGAGCATCCCTTGAGAGGGAAACCGAGTTAGCTCTGAGGGATTGTTGGTGAAATGTCAGTTGGAGTCGCAAGACTCAGAGATGAGTAGGGATGATGCATTATGGGAGAATACGGTCTGGGCTGAGCGACCGACCGATAGTGGAGATGTCATTTTCTGTGACCTGAGCGGTGTTATTTCTGTTCATGTGGGAAACAGGAGAAGTATTGAGATTTTCGGTTTCCGAGGTTGGGGGTGAGCCCTGTGGGGTAGCTTTGGTTACGATCTTTCATCGAAGTATCTGGGCAGTACGTCTGCCACAAGGTAAGGTTATAGCATGAGCAGGTTGTCAGTGGGGACTGAGATGGTCAAGGACCAGGATACACCCTATTTGAGCATGGTAGGGCATGTGTTAGCTGCAGCAACGGACGATCAAGAGGATTATATCGGAGCGGTGGCTCATATTGTCTATGATGGGTATCAAGTGTGGAAATGAGGTCTCTGCTCTTAAGATAATTCACGTGATGGGACGTTGGTTGAGGAGTCGAGGATGAGGAGTATGTTAGTTCCTTATTTTCAGACTGAGAGTCAAGGTACTACTGGACAGTTGAGATGTCCGGTAGTGGGATGGTACGAGGTTTTGAATGACTAGAGGAAGTCATGATGAGAAGTTTCTGAGGATTTCATCTGAGATTCGGGGTATTTAGAGTTGCTTGATCTCCATCGGGGAGATCATCGAGCATGGCGTATCACCTTCCAAGAGTAGGTGCGATGTTACTGGTAAAGACAGTCTACATGATAGATTGTTGTCAAACCAATTGGTGATGGTTCGAACCCTGAGTGGGGGAGAACCGAGTACTTTTTGAGGAGATCGGAGATTTGTTCAAGAGCGGTTAGAGAACTGGATATAGAGACATACGATGTGGATTCTTGAGACCAAGGTTATTGGTGGTCAAGACGAGGTACAGAGCGAGATAGTGCATGTGGTACGTGTTTGAGAAAGGATGAGTGTCTCCACGGCAAGTGGCAATTGGTCGGAGACCTTATGGTGGTTAGGAATCCTTCAAGGTTATAATGGTGAATTCGAGGTGGTTGGCTTGTAAGGTTAGTTCGGCGGTTGAGAATTTCTGGTTCAAGGTATGGGCTATTATATGAAGTATGGAAAGGGAAGAAGTTGATTGGGTAACCAGCTTCAGGGTCGTTATGAGTATTCCTGCATGAGTTTTGAGCAATAAAGGAGGAAGTTTCAGGTTGTCGTCTACGTGTTCTGAGTCACTGACGACTCCTCCGTGTTTCAATTGAGAGTTGGAATATTTCGGAGTTATGAGTGGTGCGAGAGGAAGATCAGTTGCGAGACTTTGAAAGGATACTTTGCGGTATCAGGGTATGATACCGTATATAGAAGATCGGTGGGTGAGGAAAGACTTCGTGAGGTTCGGTGATGGAGTACCGAGGTATCCGAGCATGATGCCCTGATTATCGGGTTATTTTGAGGCTTGAATTATGAGACTGTAAGTGGAGTATCAAGTATCTATGATTCCAGTGGGAGCCCTTAGGCTAGTGACAGCAAGTGAGATTATTTAAGAATGTGGATTGCAGCAAGAAAAAGGTGTGGTGATACTACGGGGAGCTGTGGTACTCACCAGTCAGTGAGAGAAGGTGTGGTGATACTACGGGGAGTCGTAGTACTCACCAGTCAGTGAGAGAGGGTGTGGTGATACTGCGGGGAGCCGTAGTACTCACTAGTCAGAGAAGGTGTTGTGATACTGCGGGGAGCCGTAGTACTCACTAGTCAGAGAGGGTGTTGTGATACTGCGGGGAGTCGTAGTACTCACTAGTCGGTGAGAGGGTGTCGTGGTGCTGCGAGGAACCGCGTTATTCGTTAGTCAGAGCATGACACAGAGGAGTTCTTAGGCTTAAGTAGCCTTGACGATTGAGTCCTTGGGAACCTGGTGGCCGGACCAAGAGTGAGATTGGGGTCTCCATGATGGTCGGGATCCGTTATATCTCGAATTGGGAAGAGGTTGTCATAATTCGGAAGGAATTAGAGAGTAATGTACGCGTAGATGCGCAGAACACGGGTCGTGGGTTAAGTATCAGATTGGATATGAGTGATTCTAATTCTGCTGTCGAATAAGACTCGTGAGTTGGGGTTTGGCCCTATTGGCGTATAGGATAGATGAGTTGAGATTTTAGATTCCTGATGGTTTTCGTTTGTGGTGGTTTTGGGTTGCATCTGATGTTCTAGACCTGGGAGGGTCGGTTCGACTGGTTTGAGAAGGACCGCAGCATGTATGGAGTTAGCGAGTATTAGACGACAGAGGTCGGAAATGATGTGGGGCTATAGATCAGTTGTAATAAAGATTGGAGCAAAGTGATCATAGTGATTTGTACATGTAGTTGGTTGAGATAGCTCTATTGTATTGAACGGTTGGGGTTATGCTCGGGCTTGTGGCCATGCCGTTCAAGTTGTCGGGCGTGTCAGGGATGGCGAGGAAAGATTTCGAGGACGAAATCTAATTTAAGTGGGGGAGAATTGTAACATTCCGTTTATTAAATAAATCAATATGTGAAATTAATAAATGAGTAATAGCCTTAAATCGAGTATATTTTTGGAATCAAGGGCTAAATGGTAATTTCCGGATTCAATTCGTAAAGATTTCTGAGGTCAGGGGTTATTTGGTAATTTGTAGGACTTGTATTGTAATGAATTTATGGATTCAGGAGGTTAAAAGGGAAATTTTGGGTTAAAGTTGAAAAATATATGGTGAGGAGGGGCTGATCTTGTAAAAGTCTAGAAATGTAATGAAACACGGGTATAGCCGGTGCTCTTAACCCGTCACCATGTGAGATTGGTAACCCTAAACCTAGACAAAGACTCCAGCCGCCACTTATAGCTCCAGCCGCCACCCATCCTTTCGTCGCTGCTCCGACGTCGCTGCCACAAGACCACCGAACGTCGCCATTGCGACATATGCTGCCGGAGAAACGCCGAGGACCGGGCGAAAATCGTTGTGCAGGCCGCGAGTCACCGGAAATGCGTGGTAAGCCCATCAACATTCCATTATTCTTCTCTCCCTCGCTTCTTTTTGTGGGTACCGATGCCGGAAACGTCGATGTTGACGTCGGTGGCCGTGGGGGGGCGCTATGTGCGTTTTCCGACGACTTTAGCCGCCTAGGCGGTGGCTGTATGATTGAGCATTCGATTATACTTGCTGATTGTTGCGTTCTTGGGAATTATGTGTGCGAGTTTGGCGAGAAAAACCCACCATGGCTGCCAACCATGGTGGCTGCCGCCTCCTGCTACCAAGTCACCACCACCAGCCGCCATAGGAGGTGGCTGCGGGTGTGTTCAAGAGTTTGTGCTTGAATGTAGCTATTGTTTTCAGAAATTATGAGGTTGAATGGGCGTTTTTATGGCCGAAAAACCCCCCACCACCACCGTGAGGCGGTGGCCGCCGCCAT
This sequence comes from Lactuca virosa, assembly GCF_052849685.1. Classification (NCBI taxonomy): domain Eukaryota; kingdom Viridiplantae; phylum Streptophyta; class Magnoliopsida; order Asterales; family Asteraceae; genus Lactuca; species Lactuca virosa. The sequence goes on along the minus strand of NC_136426.1, from coordinate 64,551,249 downwards.
GAGCCGCCGATGACCACCACTACCTGGGGTGGTAGTGGGTGGTGCTTGGAATAGTGAACCCTAATCGGCCCAAATGCTTGAACTGGGCTTGTTGGATGGTTATTGGGCTAGAACCCCTAATTAGGGTTTGGAAAACCCTAATTTTGGGTTTGTTGGTTTGGGCCTATTGGGACCCACGTCTGGACTAGTAAACTGAAGTTATGACTCATGCTGACTCTATTGTTTGATGACTTAGTGGGAAAGATGGACTTAATGGGTTAAGTCCTTAATGGGTTAAGTGAGAATACCTAACCCTAATCGTCATTTCATGTGGAAACCCTAATTAGGGTTTGGGCCTTGAATTTAGCCTTCTATTAGGCTTTGATGATTGGGCTATTGATGGGCCATCCAAGAACAATCATGTGGACTAGAGTATTTAGATGGGCTTTGGGTTAAGGCCCAAATGAGGGTTTGGGCCCAATTTGGAAAATTGGGCCATAGTTGGGCCATTAGTGGACTTTTGTGGACCTATTTGGTATTGGGCCTTGGTGGGCCCAATGGGCTTGAGTTATTTATGGACCGAATTGGTGGACCATATTTAGACATAATATGTGAAGGTTGGTCTTAAATCCTAATGGGGTTAATTGTGGGTTTGGCTTAGTGTTAGAAGCTGGAGTACAGCAGCAATATTTGTAGGATCTGTTCGCCACCCGAGGTGAGTCTTCTCACTATACTTTACCTTGAGTGGTAAGTAGAGTTATGTGATAGAGTATCTTGTATGCTATGTATGTGATGTGTTGCACTGCATTATTTCTATGTGATCTATGATGTGTGTATTCCAGAGTTTACAGAGTTAGGACCGGAAGGTCCACAGAGTTAGGACCGGAGGGTCCACAGAGTTAGGACCAGAGGGCCCACAGAGTTATAGCCTCGAGTGGCTAATATGTGTTATATGTGGTATTTTGGGGAACTCACTAAGCTTCGTGCTTACCGTGTTATGTGTTTTGTATTTCAGGTACTTCTCAGGATCACGGGGAGGCGACGGCTCGATTGTACACACGAGATAAAGAGTTATGTTTTGGAGGATCCTGGATTATTAATCAAACAATTATGGGTTTGTGTTTTGTTAATTTGATAATTGGGGATTTTTGTGTAATGTATAATGAGAATTTTTGTGATTTAAAAATGACAATTTTGTTTGAAAATTCACGGTGTTACACCACAAGGGGAGCATACTCATCTCGGAACATCCCAACAAATATCTCCCAAGTCACTGTAGCATGCTCTGCAGGGGTGAAACTAGCTGTCACAAACTTCCACCAGTCCTTCGCTCCCAAGCGAAGCTGGTTCAGCGCGAACCGTACTCTCAAATGCTATGGGCATGAACAAGTGTAGAAACAACCCTCGATATCAGAGATCCATCTCATCGCAGCAATCAGATCCTGAGCCCCATCAAACTCCGGTGGCTTCGTGTTGCTGAATTCCCGGTACAGCAACGATTCACCTCCCTGCGGTCTGGCAGCAACGATAGTTGCGGTGGCTGCAGCAGCAGCGGCCTCAGTAACAGCGGCATACCGCTCATCAAAAGTCTCAATCAAAGTGGTCTTAATAGACCCAAACATCTCAAGAATCTCCGCTCGAATAGTTGCGGCCACCTCCTCGTGAATAATCCTGCGAATCTCATCATCACTAGTCCCACTGCTCCCGGGGGTGTGGCGTGTACCGACCATGATGTCTTTAAAACACAACACTAAATCATCAGAGACTCGCTCGAGCATAATCACACTCGACTACTCATCCTAACTTGCTCTTCAGCATCCCAAGGATTCTTACTTGGATTGCACACAGACCGGGTGCTTTCAGTAGTACGGGCCCAATACTACCTTCCACACCCCACCTGTAGTCACCCCAAGTCCTCCTCCTAGGATTCTAATTCACAAACATTCTATACCTCACGGATCACAAGCTACTCTCTCAGTAGACCCCTTTCTTAGGCTCAACTAAGTATCTCTTCCTAGATCATCTCCCAACTCAGAACTCGACACATACTCAGGCAATAACAGATAACACTGACCAAAATATCTCCTAGGCTAAGGCATCACAAATCAGGCAACTCTAGCCCTAGAATATGAAATACCTAGCCTATTCTCTAGCATGCAATCTTAGTAAAATACCTCATGAATATCTTATAACACAAAGGTAAGGGTATTTGGGAAATCACCGTTCGGGCTCTGGCTGATTGCACACACCGCTTCAGCTTGTTTTCTCTTAAAACTCGTTCTTGTTTTGGAAACATTATTTTCTTTTGAAAATCCTCCTCAAATCCCCAGTTTGAGTCCAAACACACCTGGAGGTGCATCCGGATCCCTCAAACCAAGGCTCTGATACCAACTTGTAACGACGTAAAATTTTAACCAAATTTTTACTTTTCAAAACACATTAATTTTTAATAAATAACTATAAAATTCCACATTGTCAATCCACCAAAATTCATGTTCAAAAGAAAACAGTGTATAAAACTCCAGGATCCTCTAAATCATAAAACAATCTCCGGTGTGTGTACAATCAAGTCGGCGCCTTCCCGTGATCCTGAGAAGTACCTAAAACACATAACACATAACACGGTAAGCACAAAGTTTAGTGAGTTCCCCAAAATACCATACACAACTCATTAGCCACTCAAGGCCATAACTCAATAAGACCCTCCAGTCAATGTGTCTCAGTGGAACCCTCCGGTTCCAACTCAGTAAACTTGTAGCAACAATATTCAGCAATAATCACAAGACATAATGCAGAATATTACAATACACAGATAAACACATAAAACAACACAATCACGTAAGGATACCACTCTTGGTAAGTATAGTGAGAAGACTCACCTCGTAAGTAAGCTAAGTGAATGAATACTGTCGCACACGAATCACCAAGTCTAGCCTCCTCCTAATCACATAAGATAATTATATCTAATTAACTCTTTAAATTATACATTTTACTAAGTTATCTCTCTCTCTTGAAGTGGGAAAAGACCAATTTACCCCTCCATTGTTTTCCAAAGACAGGGTTGACCAAACCCTAAGTCAACAGAAGTCAAACTCGAGTCAACAGTCCATGTTGACCCTACTCGTCGAGTGCACTCATGGGACTCGACAAGTCTGCTCGCCATCCACAGAATGACTCAAAAGTCTGACTCAACTCGCCAAGTTGACCCGTCAACTCGCCGAGTTGCTGCACGATCAAAACCATCGGGACAACCCCATCCGACTCGTCGAGTCGGCTTCTTGACTCGGCTCCATTCAGACTCATCTCTCATTCATTCGTTTTCAAAGCAGAGAACCTCCCCAAACTCTGGATCTACACTCCTAAGGCTCACCTATCACGTAAAGTCACATGCTTTACGTTCATGTATGGCATTTTGAGCTTAAAATGCCAAAACACACCCCAAAAAGGGTTTTTCACTCAAGATCACTATTATGGTTGGATAAAGCTAGGACTTTTGGACTCTATGGACCTCACATGGTCCAGATCTGAAGTTCAACCCTCTCAATGAGCATGGAACACTCAAGGTCCTCATATTTGGGTGGAAAAACCCTAGATTCACAAAATCATGAGATCTATACAATATAATGAGAAAGGTGCAAGCTTTATACCTTTCCCAGAAGCTTTGAAGTGAAACAACCTTAGATCTAGCAGCACCCTCTTGTCCCTTGGCTTGGAAATCTTCTCTTCTCTTCACAAAATGCACCAAACACTCACAATTAGCAAAGCACTCTCTCTCTCTCTAGGCTTAAAGGTCGTTTAGGGTTTGCTCTCAAGGAAGGGTAGCCGCAAATGAGGCTATAAGTGCCTTTAAATAGGCCCCAACCCGGGGATTTAGGGTTTCTCATCCCAGCGCCTACTCGGCAAGTCGGCTCTCGGACTCGTCGAGTAGGTCATTAATCCTACGTGGCACATCGCGACTCTACTCGACGAGTTGGAGCACCGACTCGTCGAGTAGCTCAAAAGATAAATAAATAAATAACACATGATATACGTGGAAGTCCGGATGTTACATATTCTAAGATCCATATTCAAAATTGGTCCAAAACTCCCCTATTCAGAATACCCATCAAGGCCCAATTCCAACTAGTCCAAAGGTGGCCCAATCCTGAAGCCCAATTCAACAAAAGCCCAACAGAGGATGTATGTGGGGCGTACTCCTCTGGTACGTTGGGCGTACTCCTCCTGGCGTTGACCACCAGCGGGGTGGTTGACTCAGTACGCTGGACGTACTGGATTTACATTGGGCGTACGCGGGGTTTTGCCAAAACCCTAATAAGTGCTTAATGACTTAAGTACTTAAGCCCAAACATCATATTCAGGGATCAAATGTGCCTAGGACTCATAAAGTCACGAACTTTAACACTTTGGACGTCCAGAAAGCTCTTAATACTTGGTCTTAATCCATTAAGACCTTCCTACTCCAAGCATGGGACATCTTAATCCATTGGGACCTCATTTTTATCACTCAAAACCTATTCAAGAGTCTAGAAGGATAGTTTATTTCGTCCAAATCACATCATGCACCATCTTGGGACTTTTGGGACAAGAATTGGTTCCATAAGGCTAGAATAGCAAGATCCATAACATACATGCATAAAGTTTGAAGCTTTTTACCTTCTGGAGCTTCTAGGGCACCACACAACTTCAGATCTACAAGCTTGATCTCCTTCTCTAACACCTTGATGCAACACCTTCTTCTTCTACTACTCAAAACACACTCTATAAGCTCACACACTCAAGGAATTGATTAGGCTTTGGGGAAAATGGCTCTAAACAGTGGAGGCTAAGGTAAGGGAGGGTTATGAGCTCATAATGTTGTTTATATATCCCCCAAACCCTAAATATTAGGGTTTCATCCTGACGTACGTACGCCCAGCGTACATAAGTGTACGCCCAACGTACTAAGGCGTGCCTTAGTACGATTAGCATACTCTTATGTACGCTCAACGTACTCCTTCCTGATCCAAGGTTGCAACCTTGGACCTTAAACTTATCTTGGATCTACACTTCCAACCCCAAGGACTACAAATAACCAAATAATGATAGTAGGGAAGGTTTGAAAATACCTGCAAAATCTCGGGATGTTACTATTCTCCCCCACTTGACCTAGACTTCGTCCTCGAAGTCTGCGGTGGTAAACAGGTCCGGGTAATTCCCCCGCATCTCAGACTCTGGCTCCCATGTCCACTCAGATCCCCTCCGATGTAGCCACTGCACCTTTACCAGAGGTATCTCCTTGTTGCGCAGAACCTTTACCTTCCTTTCCAAAATAGCCACCGGTTGCTCCACATAGTTCAGGCACTCGTCAACCTAAACATCATCCAACGACACTACGACCTCCTCATCTAATATGCACTTCCGCAACTGGGAAACGTGGAAAGTGTTGTGTATCTAACGGAGCTCCTCCGGAAGATCCAGTCTGTATGCAACCTTGACAACCCTGGCAATGACCCAAAATGGTCCAATGTATCGAGGACCCAATTTCCCTCTCTTCCTGAAGCGGATCACCCCCTTCCAGGGCAAGACCTTCAGGAGTACCATGTCACCGACCTGGAACTCTAACTCATATCGACGTCAGTCGGCGTAACTCTTCTGCCGACTCTGAGCGGTCTGCAGTCGCTGTCTAATCTGCTGAATCTTCTCAGTAGTGTATAGCTATAAAATGCGTTATGATGCTATTATTTGATCGGATCTATGGTATATTGTCGACCGGGTCTGGAAACTGTATGTGTTCAGATTTCTAAACGTTTAATTACGATATTAGAACTGACATGTAACTTTTCGGAGTGACAAGAAGGAATTAAACGTCTATCGTAAATAAAGATCTAAATTCGCCTGCTTTGGGGTATAGATCGACATGGCGAGAACCCGAAGCGGATTCGGAAACGCTAATGGAAACCCCCAATCTAAGCTACGAGTGATTGAGTGCGCACCAAAGGTAGCAGCTGCACCTGAGCCAATCACGATGGCAGGAGTACAAGCAATGATACAAATGATGTTGGATCGTCAGATGGAAGAAACAAGGCGTCTACTTTAACAAAAGATGGATGAACCTACGGTACCCATTGTACAACCTGAACTGAACATTGAACAGTCAGAGGAAGGAAACTTTAGTCAGACTGTCAGTCAAGCTGAGCCACGTATGGTTAGAAGAAACCAACCCAATGGAGGAAATGATAGACGTAGATGTAAGTACAAGGATTTCATGGCATCCAAGCCACCAAGTCTTTCTGGAAGCCCAACACCAGTGGAAGTCATGGATTGGATCTCCGAGATGGAGATGATGTTTGAAAGTTGTGACTGCAGCAACAAACAGAAGACCACTCTCGTCGTTACACTGTTGAAGACTGGGGTATTAAGTTGGTGGAAGCTACTAGCTGATACCATGCCCAAAGGAGAAGTTAGAAAGATGTCTTGGGAAGACTTTTTGGTGCAACTAAAAATGTAGTGCTGATCTGAGCAGGATCTTCTGGAGATCAACAACGAGTTTCAAAATCTGAAGAAGGGAAGAATGAGCGTCACCAAGTATGCTGCAAGTTTTACAGAGAAAATGAAGTTTGTTCCTTATTTGGTTCCAACTGAACTCTACAAGGTCAACAAGTTTGCTAATGGATTCCCAGCGGACTTTGGTCTGATGGTCGAACAAGCAACCACCTTGAAAGTCGCCATCTGGGCAGCTAAGAATGTTGAGACCTAGTTAAGGAAGAAGGGTCTGTAAAGAGCTGAGGTAGGAGAGAAGAGGAAGTTTGATGGATCTTCAAGGTCCAACAAGAAAGGTAGATTCTCGAATTCTGGTTCTAAGAAGTTTGGAGGAGGAGGAGGTGAAGCAAGATGGTGTGATAAGTGCAAATAGAAACACTTTGGAAAATGTGGCGAGGAGGTGACTTGTTTCAAGTGCGGGAAAACTAGGCATTACACCAATGAGTGCACATTCAAAAAGAAGGTGTGTTATGGATGCAATGAAGAAGGGCATATTTCTAAGGACTGTCCGAAGAAGAAAGAGGGGGCAAGGCCTAATGTTCCGTCGAGGCCAAAGGCAAGAGCATTTCAGATGACCCTGGAAGTAGCAAGGGATGAAGTAGATGTCGCTTCAAGTACATTTTCTTGTAAATGGATTCTCTGCCAATATATTGTTTGATTCTGGAGCAAATTACTCCTTTATATCACATAAATTTCATGGATGACTAGCATTGCCTGTAAATAAACTTGATAATGCTCTAGTTGTAGAAGTTGCTAGTGGCAAATTCATACCTGTTAGCGATTACATTAAAAACATCGTCATCGACTTGAACGGAAATAAATTTCATGAGGAGTTGTTGCCCATTGAGTTGAATGGTTTCGACATAGTACTAGGAACGGATTGGCTTAGTGCAAACGATGTCGAGATACTATGCAGGAAGAAGATGGTGAGAGTAAACCCACCTGGAAAAGAGACGTTTATGGTGTGTGGGGACAAACGTGGAGTAAATTCTGGAATGATTTCCCTGATGAAAATCAGAAAATGTTTGTCCAAAGGATGTACATCATACTTGGCGTTTGTGATCGATGCAAAGAAGGACAAGAAAGAAATGCAAAGAGTACCAGTGGTGTGTGACTATCCGGAAGTATTTCCCAAAGATCTTCCTGGATTACCCCCTGATAGACAAGTAGAGTTTCGAATATACTTGTTGCCAGGATCGACGCCAATAGCGAAAGCACCATACCGATTAACATCGACAGAGATGAAGGAGCTTATGATGCAACTTCAAGAGTTGTTGGACAACGGTTTCATTAGACCTAGTTCTTCAACTTGGGAAGCTTCGGTGTTATTCGTGAAGAAGAAGGATGGGAGCTTGAGGATGTGCATAGAATATAGAGAACTGAACAAGGAAACGGTAAAGAACAAGTATCCATGCCAATGATTGATGACCTGTTAGATCAACTGCAAGGTTCAAGCTATTTCTCAAAGATCGATCTTAGTTCAGGATATCATCAGTTGAAGGTAAGACAGCAAGACATCGAGAAGACCGCATTCAGAACGAGATACAGACACTATGAGTTATTGGTTATGTCATTTGGACTAACTAATGTTCCAACAACATTTATGGATTTGATGAACAGGGTTTGTAAACCATTCCTTGACAAATCTCTTATAGTGTTCATATATGACGTTCTGATTTACTCAAAGAGCCAGCAGGAGCATGGCAAGCACTTGCGAGAAGTATTAGAAGTTTTGAAGAAGGAGAAGTTGTACACAAAGTTCTCCAAATGTGATTTTTGGATTCAAGAAGTCCAATTATTGGGTCATGTGGTTAACCAGAAAGGAATAATGGTTGATCCAGCAAAGATTGAAGTTGTGATGAAATGGGAACGACCAAAAAGTCCCATTAAGATTCGAAGCTTTCTGGGATTAGCTGGATATTACCGAAGATTTATCCAAGGCTTTTCTTTGATAGCTTCTCCATTAACAGCTTTGAACCATAAGGGAGCTGCATATACATGGAGTGAGAGACATGAAGAAGCATTCGAGAAATTAAAGAAGAATTTGTGTGAAGCACCAATTCTTTCTTTACCTGATGGAGTTAAAGACTTCGCAGTCTATAGTGATGCATCTGGAGTTGGGTTAGGTTGTGTTCTGACCTAGAGAGATAAAGTAATAACATATGCATCTCGACAATAGAAAGAGCACGAGAAGAACTACCCCAATCATGATCTGGAGTTGGCAGTGGTAGTATTCACCTTAAAGATATGGAGGCATTATCTTTATGGCACAAAGTGCAAACTCTTCACTGATCATAAAAGTCTCAAGTATCTTTTTGATCAAAAGGAATTAAATATGAGACTGGTTATATGAGTATAATATGTTACTGGATATATGTTATCTGTTATGTATAGGTCGACATTATATGTTTGGGTTAAGGCGTTGCTGCTTTATGCGAAAGCTAACAAACCTGGAGCAAGCCAGACATAAGCTGTAGGCCCAAGGGGCAAGTCAGGCTTATGTTGTGGGCTTGGGAGTAAGGCAGACATGAGTTGTGGGCCGGAAGGCAAGCCAGACTCATGTTGTGGACACAAGGGTAATCCAGTTTGTTAGTTGTGGACCCAATATGCATGTTGTTATATGTTGTGTGGTGGTACTTTGGGTGAAATCACTAAGCTTTACCTTAAAGTTTCAGTTTTATGTTTCAAGTACTTCAGATAACCGTGGGAAAGCAAAGGCATGATCGTGCACATCCTCCTGGTTTTGATGATACTAATTTGGGACACTCTGATATATGATTTCCATTTTTGTAAACAATGTTTTGTAAACGTTTGGTTTTGATTTGGGTTTTGTTTGAAAACAATGATTCCTCTTAATTTAAAATTAAGGAATTTTATCGTGATTTTTGGGATGTTACAAAATGGATTATCTAAAAGCTTTGACAATGTCATAAGAGATGCAAGGAAAAAACCAATCATCACAATGTTAGAAGAAATTAGATTGTATGTTATGGAAAGACAATTTAATTTGAGCATCAAAGGTAGTTTATGGCCTGAATTTAAACCATGTCCAACAATTATAACCTTACTTGATCAGTTACAAAAAACTCAAAGGTAAAAATGCAATAGGTTATTTAATTTGATTACTATTAACATATAATAACTTGATACCAATGTTTTTTGATTTTGGCAGGTTCTACCAACTGGTTTAAACCAGTTTGACATAATAAACTTGGCAGAGTCTTATGTGGTGGATTTAGAATAGAAGACATGTTCTTGTAGAGTGTGGCAACTAAATGGCTATGGGTGTGTGCATTCAGTTGCAACTATTTCCTTTCTTAATAGGGATGTTGGAAGTTATGTGGATCCAATGTACTATGGAGAATTTTACAGGAACACTTACAAGTTTCCAATGCATAGGATGAATGACAACAATATGTGGCCATGTACCGACTTTACTCAACCACTGCCACCTTTAGGAGAAAAATGTCAAGCGGACCAAAAGTGAATAGAAGAAAGAACCCAAGTGAAAAAACTACAAGGCAAACGGTGTCAAAGGTTAGGAAGAAAATTTTATGCAGTGTGTGTAAACAGGTTATACATAACAAGGTTACATGTCCTCAAGTTAAAAGCCCAAAAAACTTAAGGTCAAAAGGAGAAAGAAAGCAATTAATGAAGATGGTAATGGAGGGGAAGTGTAACATCCGGAATCTAGAAGGTTAATTATGGAAATAAATTTCCTTTTTTGGGCCAACTCGTCGAGTTTATGGCATAAACTCGACGTGTTGGAAGCTTTTGGGGCGCGTGTTTTTAAGGACCAACTCGTCGAGTTGGTGAAGAGAAATCGACGAGTTGGACTCTGTTTGAGAAACCCTATTTTTTGGGTTTTGCATCCTATTTAAACACCTTAAGTTCCAGGTGGTGGCCTCATTCCCAACCTCCATAGCCCTTAACCCTAATCTCGAAACCCTAGAGCCTCCTTGAGTGTTGTGATCTCATTGTGAGTGTACTTTGGTGCGTTGGAAGTTCATTGAAGGGATGAAAAGCTTGGTGCAAGGTGGTGGTTCATGTAGGAGCTTTCGGATCTTGATTCTCTGCTTCATTTCCAGCGCATCTTGGGTATAAAGTTCTAACCTTGCTTAATATTTGCTTAGATCTCTTATTTGGTTAAATTGCATGCTTTTAGCCATGGATGGGTGATTGTTGGGGTAGTAGAGGTCCCAAGTGCTTACTCTTTCAGATCTATGATCTTCATGAGTTCTTTTGGCATAAAGGTGCCAACTTTATGGTCTTAAGGGCTTCATGCATCTATTAAGCTCTTCTTTTAGTCCCTTATGAGCTTTTGAGCCTCTCTTAGCCATGCATGAGTGTAAAGTTGGAAACTTTACGTAACCATGCAGCCTTAGAGGATCAGATCTGTATTTTGGGGCTTTGCCTTGGTGGTTAAGTGATCATTTATTAAGCCCTTAACCTTTTAAGCCTAGGATTTGGGTTTTGAGCCCACTTGGTTGGTCCCTAGGGGTAAAGTTGGAAACTTTATCCTTCTAGACTCTAAGATCTGAGTGGGGAAGTTGTTGGTTTCGTTTATGTCGACTTAATGGGTTAAGATGTTTGGTTCCTGATGAACTCGACGAATTTTTGGGTGAACTCGGCGAGTTGGATCGGTTCTTCTCGATTTTTGTAGACTGATGAAGGAAACTCGACGAGTTGAAGGGTAACTCGGCGAGTTGGGTCAACTTGGGCCGTTGACTTTGACTTTTGACTTATGTCTTTGACCTAGTTTGTCCCAAGGGGTGTTTGTGGTAATCTGAAGTGTATTTAAGGAAAATATGTGCTTAGGATAAGGCCCATATAGGATTGGTCCCAATTTAGAAAATTGGGCCATTAGTGGGCCTCTGTGGATCTTTTGGTGTTGGTTCTTGTGGTTATTGGAATTGGGCCTCGGTGTTGGTTCATTTTGGGGTCAAGGGTAAAATGGTCAATTTTACCCCAAGTATGGATGGTGGGCCTTAAAATGGAACCCAATCGTTAATTGGGTGTTATTTTGATTTGTTAGATCGGAGGTGTCGTCGGGGCGGCAACTGGGGATTTCTTTCAATAAGCTTCATCATTCGAGGTGAGTCTCCTCACTGTTTGTATGGGTCGAAGGAACCAATGTCGGACCGTTTGGTTTATGTATTATAGGAAGACCCAGGGGTTAGCCCTTGGCATTATGTAAGAAAGACCAGGAGGCGGCTCCTGGCACACTGTATGCAAGACCAGGGTCTGAGCCTGGCAGTACTTAGTTTAGTAGTGTAGATTGTATGCTAGTTGTCTTTGTGATGCTTGCATGGAAGACCCGAAGGTGGCTCCTGTCACTTGTCTGTAAGACCCAGGGTTGTGGCCCCCGGCCTGGCAAGGAAGACCATGAGGCGGATCGTGGCATAATGACAAGACTATGTGCAGCACATAACACCTTTATTGATTATGATATATGAATAATATGTATGGCTCGCGATTTGGTACGACATGTGTGGATCACTGGTTATGTATTATATGTGGTATTTGGGGAACTCACTAAGCTTTGTGCTTACGGTTTTCAGTTTTTGTTTCAGGTACTCCAGTTTTCAAATGAAGGAGCTCGGGACGATCGCAGCGCATACACCCGTGTTTTTCGTGATATGTGATCTGTGGGATTGGGCTCTAATAATTTTATTATTTGAAATGCTTTTCAATGTTTTGAACAAAGTTACAATTGTGTTTTTATCATAATAAAAATGAAATTTTTATCTTGGATTTTTGGGCTGTTATAGGAAGTACGTAGTGGAACAAAAGCAAATGAAGGTGGTAATGGAGGGGAAGGAGGCAGTGGAACAAAACCAAAAGGAAAAAAGAATACAAGGAAAAGGAAACATTCTGAAAGGATTATAAAAAAATGGCTAAAAATGTTGAAAGGAAAAATGGAGAAGGCAATATAGGTGCTAATCCATTGGAGATTGAATAAGGAAAAAATGTTATTTGCTATATAATTTGTTGGATGTTGTTGGATTTACATATGGATGTTTATTGCATGTTATGTATTACATTTGGTTGTTAGACTTATATGTGTGTTGTTATTTGAAGTTGAATGTTTGCAAACTATGATTTTATGTAATGTAATGGACGTGCATGGTTGTATTAATCATCTTTTGTGTTATTGTATATGTATGTGATCCCTTTTGTGGTCTAATTATAATATGTGCATGCAAATTAGTGATAATGTGGGTATGTAGTGGATTGCAATCTTACAAATTTAACCATACATTGTTTTTCTACTTCAAATGGCATTTTCATTAATTTGGAAGACGATTACAACCACATTGGTTACTTATTACACATCACTAGAAAATACCATTAACAAACCATTACAACTTGTACACTATTGATGTGCATAGATTATACCTATCTAGTTTTAAATTTATAACCTAACGAACATAACTAGCTAGAATGCACCTAGGCAGTGTACCTAGTCGAATTATAGAATAGTTTAGGTAAGTCGGATGTTAATCACAGGAAACAGTATTTAATTAATAAAATAACTACTAAAAGCTAAACTAAGAAAAACAAATAAAATGAGGGTTTTTTATCTGATTTTTCAAGTTCAGACAAACTTAATCACTCAGCTAATATGGTTGTTATCAATATATCTAAAACACTTTCGTGTAGTTTCGAATCCACCTTTTTCCTATTGTTAGTTATTATTTATGGATTAATTAAGTTGGTTACCAATTATTATGTAATTAGCGATCTAGTCCAATCTACTAATATTTTCACCAATTCATGTACTACTTCGTAAGGTCCTACACAAGCAAACACAGAATTAGTTATTAATCATAATTAGGCTATGTAAGATTTGGTAAACACAATTATGGTCACAATGATGTTCTCCAACACAGCTAAATTGTTATTTTTATCACTTAACTAAGATGTGGTCAATCCTAACTCTAGCAATTTAATGGTCACTAAATCACTAGGTAAACAAGTTCATATAATTTAATGGTCACTAAGCTACACTTAACTTGAATTAAAGCAACAAAGAGAAACACTTTAACATGCTAGGTAAGTTAATCAAACACAAGCTCCAAACCAACTTTTATAAATCCATAAACTAATAAACTAAACCATAGTTATTAGGGTTTATTCTAACTAAACGAAATTCTACTAAATTACCTACTCATGTCAGTAATCAAACACAAAAACTCAATAGGAATAAAGCTAAACATGATCAAACCGAATGAATTGATGATGTTTTCTTCTAGATCTCTTCAAAACTTGAGCTCCAATCGTGTCCTCCTCTTCTAAGGGTTTTCCAGAGGGTTTTTGTCGTAATACTTCTATAGAAAGTCACCTCCAAGTCTCTCAATTCTTCATAATGTTTGGATATATATACTTGCCTTGTTTATCCCGTATTCCCCAAGCCAGCGGCAAGAATCGCAAAGATTCCATTCACCACATCGTGGTGGTTGGAAATACGACTTTTCTCAAAACACGAAAGTCGTCCAAAATTGTGTCTAGTTTTCAGATCATTTTGAATTGCCTTAATCGGAGTTACGAGTCATGAGATATTGTCAAAATACTGACGATGGGTCAAGCTGTCCAGCAACATCCTTCTTGTGTCTTCTTCTTGCCTAAGCTCGCATTTTCCTGCTTCCAGCTTCCATATTGCTTCCGAGCATGTATTTTATGCTACTTAACAGATATTAAATATAATAAGTACTTTTTGTTCTATAATAAGCATAAATATAGCTAAAAATATTAATATATGATGTAAAATATATATATGTAGATATGCACATATCAACTATTATCACAAAGAATATAACCCAACTAAGAAATAACCAAATTTTCATCTACCTAACATCTGACTGAAGCTTCTTATTCAATCTAAGCAAAGTTGCAATCATGATTGCCTCACCACTTGTGTTCGTAGTCTTAACTTTGTCCGCCCAACAAAGTTGTAATTATCGATCCGTTCATCTTCATACCGTAAATTCCAACGAGAGAAGGACAAGCAAGAAAAACAAGGTAAAAAATGGTCACAGATCTGTCTCAGTTGTATGTACTCGAGGCTAAAAGGTGAAATGACGAAAATACCCCCAACTTGATCACTAACTAACGGGACTATACTAGGGTTAGTGTTATTAAAAATGTTTATTTAAATTTTAAACTAATATTTAGCTTAGCAATTACATCGTTTAACATTAAACAAATCCTACAGGTCATCATTTCCATTACATTAAACACGGTTACATAGTCATTTATACAAAATTATCTGTGCTTACACAGGTCTTCAACATCTACTTCACAACACTTAGACCAAAAGATGATAACATGTAGTAGACAACAAACCACATAAACCCTAATAGTCAACACAACAAACAACATTAACTTTAACAACTACATTAACCCGAACACAAACACACATATAACCTAACATAACCACATCGATAACAAACACCACCGGATTCACTACTACATTAGAGAGTGCAGTCTGTCCATGAGAAAACTAAACATCACCACCACGAGTCCCACCACCAAAACAGTAAAAGCATACACCTTCTTCTCGTTACGGTCTAATCGGCGCTGCACTAGAGCATATCGACCCTTGATATCACAAAATCACGCCCCATTTACTCCTTAATGCGATCCACCTCCACCTGTTGTTCGGCTATTTTCTCCCCACAATCGTAGAATATTATGTGTAAGTCACTAGAGTTGTTATTGTCTCGAGAATTTATCGAAATCGATTATGGTGAGGGTGGTGGGGTAGACATCTCGTGAATCTCGTGAAAACGATTGTTATCTCCTTGTCGGTAAATGTTTGGCCAAAAAAAGGTATAAAGTTTTAGGGTTTGATTTATTAAATCATCCCTTTTATAAACAGTGGGTCCACAGTAACCCTTAGGGCCCAAGCAAATGATTCAACTCAACTCGGTGACGTGTATGGCGAGTTGACTCAGAGTTAACACATTAGATGACTTGGACTATGACTTGACTTCGAAACCTCTTAAAACAGGTCAATGGACTATTTTAGTGGGTAAAACTACACTTCGTACCCCTTAAATGCAAAAAAAAAAGACCACTTAAACAAAATGTGAAACTTCATAGGGCTACAGTGACATTTACCCCTAAACAACAGGTGAACATCAACTTTATTTCCCATAAAGCAACACAAAAATTTAGAAACCGATTTGACCAACTTCTAAATTTTCATAGGGGTAGAATGTCATTTCTCATTCTAGTGAGAGCTTCGGTTTTTGTACGCATAAATTATGGTTCATGTCACATAGGTTTAACGCTTAGTTCCCGAGTTTAACAAAAAAAGAGAAAAGAAGATAAAATAAAGTCATAAGAGAAAAGAAGAGAAAGAAAATGAAAACAAAATTTCTTTTGTGTTCCCGAGTTCGAGAGAAGTGGAAGAAAAATTATTCATTTTGTTCTTTCTTTCCAGATCCTCCCCAAATCGGAAGGAAAGTTAGAAAGGAAAGTATAATTTCATTTCCTTCCACTTCCTTTTCCTTTAACGAAAGAAGATCAATTTTTTTATTTTCTTTTTATTTCCATCTATTTTTTTTAAATACTCCCGTTAACGGGAGTATAAGGGTGCGTTTAGTTACGGAAAAATTTGCCGTTTTCCGAAAAAAATTTCCAAGAAAAAAGAGAATTTTGAAAACGCGTTTAGTTCGTCTATTTTTCTAAATTTTTCACGGAAAATAAAAATTTTCCGTTTTCTAAAATTACAAAGAAATTGGAATTTTTTGGAAAACCAATAATCATTGTTTTCCACATTTTTCTAATTCCAAATTTTTTCTAAAATATAAACACACGCCTACTCTCACCCCACCCACCTTTACTTAACCCACCCACCCACCCACCCCCTGTAACACCCAAAAATTTTCAACCAATTTAAACTTTTAAAACATTTCAAACCATTAAAAATCATTACAACTTTGTTTTCAAAATGTATAATATAAGAGTTTTCCTAGAAACATAGACAAAACAGGAGGAGCTGTACGATCACGCATTCGCCTTGCCGCGGTCCCCTGATGTACCTGAAACAATAAACTGAAACTGTAAGCCCGAGAGCTTAGTGAGTTCCCTCAAAATACCCATACCCGCAACAATACACATAGAATCATAACAACATACTATGGGTCCAATCAACCATCGGGTTGGAATACCCCAGGCCCACAACCAACAGGTTGGATTGCCAACACACTATGGGTCCAATCAACCATCAGGTTGGAATACCCCAGGCCCACAACCAATGCCCACATACTCAGAGTCCAATCATCCTCAGGATGGAATACTCACGGCCCACAACCTACAGGTTGGAATGCCCAGGTCTATTGTCCTTCGCACCAAGCAGATAAGCCTCAACCGCCAAACAAACATGTGCACATATAATAGATAATCACATAACAGTCTATAGACAATACTTGATCTAACGGATCTTACCACATAGCACATAACACCATCCTATCTACCAGGATGCCAATCTAACAGATCATACCACATATCATATAATATTATCCTACCCTCTAGGATACCGATCTAACAGATCATACTAGCATAACATAACCATATAATAATCCAAAGGGCCGGCCTTGGTGCCTTAGACCCTTGAGTATAGTGAGGAAAACTCACCTCGCAACTGTCGTCTGAAACTAGAAGCTCAACTCCCGGATCACCAACACGAACTCCACCACCTATCGTTACCAAAAAACCCTTTTTCGTAAATCTCCAAATTACCAGAATACTCTCAGAAGTCAACTGGTCAACTCTTGGTCAAAGTCAAAGTCCCCAGTCATAGTCAACAGTCCATGTTGACTCGACTCGTCGAGTGCAGACCATCGACTCGTCGAGTCCTTCCTGAACTCGAGAAGTCGTGAAATCCTTGATTAGCTCGTCGAGTTCCCCTTTAGCTCGCCGAGTTCATACGTGTCCAAGAATTGGGAGGAACCCTAGCCGACTCGCCGAGTCTTCGAACGACTCGCCGAGTTCAAGGCAATCTTCAACGGACTCACCGAGTTTGTTCATCAACTCGACGAGTTCACGACCATCTTCATATGACTCGCCGAGTTGACTATGCAACTCGTCGAGTCCTTGAAGACCTTCATCCATGCAGACACTTTTTAAGCCATGCCAAGGTTCCAGATTACAGATCCAAACTTCTAAGGCATGTTTATCATGTAAAGTTGCAAACTTTACACACATGCAAGGCCCTAAAGGCTCTAAATGACCAATCTAAGCTTCTAATGGAGCTTTACACCTTGGGAGAGTCTCATCCTTGCAAGAGCTGGAAACTTTATGGACTTAGGACTCAAAAGAGGTTCAGATCTGAAGTTTCAACTTCAGATCTAGCTCCTATACCCAAAATCCCTTCATGAATAACTAAAGAAAGCCCTAGTTTTCACATATGAATGATTCTTAGAAGAAAAAGAGGTTAAGGTAACAGCTGGTTACCTCCAAAACGTGCCCAAACTGAAGTAGACTCTGGATCCACACGGAAATTTTGATGCTAGCCTCTTGATCTACAAATTTCCTTCACAAAAGTCACTCCCCAAAGCTCCAAAACACTCTCCAAGCTCTCACTCACGGCAATTAGGGTTTCTGGGTCTCAAGAGGGTGATAAAGGACAGTGGGAGGCGCTAATGGTCCAATATATAGGGTGCAAAACCCTGAAAATTAGGGTTTCCACTGCCAGCTCCTACTCGTCGAGTCCCCCATGCCGACTCGACGAATCACTCATTAATTGACGTGTCCTGGCCCGCTGCTACTCGACGAGTCACAGCGCCAACTCGTCGAGTAGACCTTAAACATGAAGTCTAAAAGGAAAAATTAATAATATCTGACGGTTGGGATGTTACACCCCCACCCACCCCACACACACCCACCCCCACCTACCCACCCCCACCCCCATCCACACCCCCACAAAACACACCCACACCCCCACAAACATGGAAACACCCCCCACCCACCCACACCCCCACAAACACACACACAAAACCCACACAACCCCCCCCCCACACACACACACACCCACAAACACACACACAACACATAGACACACACCCCACACACACATCCCCACAAACACACACAGACACACACATCCCCACAAACACACACAGACACACACACAAAACCCACACAAACCCACACCCCCACAAACACACACACACAACACATAGACACACACCCCACACACACATACACACAACCCCCCTCCCCCTCCCCCACAAACACACACACAACCCACCCCCACCCTCCACACATACACACACACACCCACAAACACACTTACACACACAACCCACATCCCCCCACCCAAACCTATCTCATACCTACCCACCCCACCCCTACCTACTCCAAAGATATGAATTAATGCATTAAACTTAGCCCAAAACATCATATGAATAACATTAAAATAAAATGCACCATGAAATGATTTGGTAACCATGGATGATCAATCTCAGATCGATATGAGGTAGGGTGAAGTGGGGTGGGGTGGGGTAGCGGTTGGTGGGGTAGTGTGGGATGAGGTAGGGTGGGGTAGGGGTTGGTGGGGTGGGGTAGTGTGAGATGAGGTAGGGTAAGGTAGGTTGGGGTGGGGTGGGGTGGGATGGAGTGTGAGTGGCATTGCGGGTTTGTGTGATGTTAGTTAAAATCACAAAAATTGGAAAATGAAAACTCTTAGAAAAATGCACATCTAAACGCGTTACGGAAAAACAGTTTTCATTTTCTATTTTTCGTTTTCCCTTTTCAGTTTTCATTTTCCGTTTTCATTTTTCATTGAAAAATTTAGAAAACGCGTTTAGTTAAAACTTATTCATTTTTCATTTTCAGTTTTAGAAAATTAGAAAACGTGTTTAGATATGTATTTTTCTATTGCTTTTCATTTTTAGAAAACAGTTGCGGTGGTAGGGTGGGGGTGGGGGCGGCAGTGGTAGCGAGTCGGCGGCGGTGGTGGTGGTGGCGGCAATCGTGGCAGTGGTGGTGATGGCGGTAGCGGCAGTGGTGGTGGTGGTGATGGTGATGGTGATGGTAGGTCGGTGATTGTGGTAGTGGTGTTGGGTGGGTAGGTGTGTCTGTGTGTGTTTGTGTTTGTGGGTGTGTGTGTGTGTGTGTGTTTGTGGGGGTGGGGTAGGTGTGGGTTTGTGTGTGTTTGTGGGGGATTGGTGGGGGTGGGGATGGGTGTGTATGTGTGTGTGTGGGGGGGGGGGGGTTGGTGTTTGTAGGGGTGGGCTTGGGAGTGGGTGGGTGTGGGTAGGTAGGGGTGTGGTGGGTTGGAGGCGTAGAGGTGGGGGTAGGTAGAGATGTGAGTGAGTGTGTTTATATTTTAGAAAAATTTTGGAATTAGAAAAATGTGGAAAACAATAATTATTTGTTTTCTAAAAATTTCCAACTTCTTTGTAATTTTAGAAAACGGAAAATTTTCATTTTCCGTGAAAAATTTAGAAAAATAGACGAACCAAACGCGTTTTCAAAATTCTCATTTTTCTTGGAAAATTTTTCCGGAAAACGGCCCATTTTTCCGCAACTAAATGCACCCTAAGGGTGCGTTTGGTTGTGGAAAACTGTTTTCATTTTCTAAAAAAATGTTTTCAGAAAATAGAGTTGAGTTTTCATTTTTAGTTTCAATGAAAATGCGTTTGGTTGGAACCGGTGGAATTTTCATTTTCCATCTAGAAATTTGGAAAACTTTGGAAAACTGTAAAAATCACTTTTACAGTTTACATACAATTTGGAAAACTGAAAATTTTTATTTTCTTAGAAAACTTTGGAAAATTGAACGAACCAAACGCGTTTTCAAAATTTCCGTTTTTTTTGGAAAATTTCCCTAGAAAACTGGAAAATTTTCCACAACCAAACGCACCCTAAGATTTAACTAAACGCGTTTTCTAAATTTTCCAATGAAAACTGAAAGCGGAAAACGAAAAAAAAAAAAAAAAAAAAAAAAAACAGAAAATAAATGAAAACTGTTTGCGGTGGTGACAGCTACTGGGTTCCAATTATGAGCACGGGGATGTACCCGAAAACAGGCATGGTTTAGATTGTGGCCCCGTCAAATCAATCGGAATTTGAAATTTGAATGCAAATGGCAGCAGGTGCCATTGAGCTCCATTGCTCGGGGTCGGGAATCCTAATTTTTAACAAAAACAAACAAAAACCCAATTATGAACCTCAAGACTTTACCTACACCTGAGCTACCTTCGTTATATAATAGATATAGTGGCAAGCAACAAAAGCGATTTACAGATTTAGAAAGAGATTCAGCAAAAAGATTTCAGATTTCGCCACGCAAAAGTCCACATACTTTCTGTGATCATTATGTCTCTTCTCCACCCACGATTTCAGGTTGGTGCTCCATTCAGATTACCGTCAGATATTTCTAGTTAAAACTTTAAATAAACACCCACTTTTCGCAAGTTCTTGATAGCTCATGTTATTTAAAGATCGTAACAAACGACAATGATGGTAGTTAGTTAGTTAGAATTCACAGTTAATATCCATAAATAATCAAAAAGGGACGAACATTCGTACCAAAATTTGCTGGTTTTTGATTGTTCTCGTTATTAAAAGATTGTCACAAATGTCAATGATGACAAGTCAGAAAGTTCGAATTCACATTCAAGATAATGGGTACCCATAAACCATCATGAATCGCATAAATAAATGATTGAAGAAGAGAAAAGATAGCCAAATAGGATGTGGCTTGTCATTTTTCAGTAATATTCTTTTTTCAAGGGTTTATATGGAGTCTGCTTTATAATTTTTTATGTCCACTGCACCACCAAGCATAGATTCTCTCTATCAGAATGTGGTAATTAGAGCCCTTAAATTTCGATATGAAGTGGGGTTTCTTGATTTTGTGCTCTATCTATGTGTTTTAATTTCTTCATTTGATTCTCTTTCTCTCTCTTCATGTCATGGATGCTCTTGCTTCTTATTGGGTTTTAGGCACAATGTGCAGCTGGTGCACATTTGAATCTTGACATGTTTTATTCTCTTTGTAACCACCCAAGCTCCCTATAAATTAAGCCCACACCACCAAGGGTGTCTCCTCAACACATAACACCTTCTACTGCTTCTTGCATTTCCTTTACAAATGAGTTATACAAATGCTTCCATTGGTTCCGGTTAGTTCAAACTCTTTTAAATCTTTAAAATATATATATATATATATATATATATATATATATATATATGGTTGTTTCTAATCTTGTAAATTGGTGCCAAAATGTACAACTTTTTCAGGTAGTAGAACACCTAGGAGAACCGTTGAGTTTGGTAGGACTTATGTGGTGAGGCCAAAAGGGAAGCACCAAGCAACGGTTGTTTGGTTGCATGGTCTTGGTGATAATGGCTCAAGGTAGAAATAATAATCATCATTTCTTGCTATTCATATATTAACCTTTTTCAAAACCTTTTTGTATTCATATTTAATCTTTTTAATACCATGTGAAGATTACTAACTTATTATGCTAAAAGCTTTGGAAAACTTTTTCACTTCAATGGTAAAAACTCTTTAAAAGTCTTTTCTAGATATTAATAAGCTTTGGAAAATCTAAATTTCAATACTCATGCTTAAACATCTATGCATGGGTTCTTGTTTGTTGTTTTCCTTCGAGTTTCAGGTTATTGATGTCACTTTCAATATGAAGTCTCTTGTCCATAGATTGAAAAGAATATACTTTTTTTTTTCAATAAAAAATATCAAGAATGAGAATTAGGATATGAAAACATCGATTGATTCTTATTCTGATTGACATGATGGGGGACAACCGCAACGCCGTTTATTTGTGTATGCTTTAAATCAGCTTCTATAACCGAGAGACGTAAAGTATTACTATTTTGTGATGTGAAATGATTTAAATGTAAATCTCTTTTGTTTTTGTTGTTGATACTTGATAATGCTATCTTGACTCAATCCATTTCACAAAAAGGTAAAAGGGGAAATTTATTTTATTAGAATAACAAAAAGTAGTTTATGAATTATTATAAAGATTTATGAATTATGATATATGCTTAAATAGGGACAAGGGCCACTAACTCAAAAGTTTGATCTTTAAGACATTTTAGCAATGTCAAATAACTTTCCTAAGAGTGCATGAGACTTGTTAAGTTTAGATACATTTGAAAGGACCAATGTTAGCATACTATGATTAAGGCCTTGTTTCTTTTTTTAACCTCATTAAGTTTTGTATGGATAAATGATGTTTAAAACGTATTTAAGAAAATGATTGCATACTTGGAGAAATGAAAGGATAACATAAATGAGGGAAAATCTATTAAGTCGTTTTTTCTGCATTAAGTAACAAAGAAACACCCGTATATTACTCCTCATCAGATGTGGGGTTGTTTCTTTTTCTCCTCATTAACTGTTGTATGGGTAAAAATAGATTAATGATGTTTGTCTGGAATAAGTTCGAATATGAAAAAATGACCATTTTACCCTTTTGTCTAGAAGTGATGTTAAATAATAACACTAGAACAAAAAAAAGAGTTTGCTTAAAGGGCAGTAGCGTAAAAATGAGGTCTTAATGGATAAAGACACCCACTTCCCACTTAACCCATTAAGCTCATATGTTTATACTTTATATTAAGTCAAAAAAGAAACAACACCTAACTTATGTTTGCATTAAGCCCATTAAGCCAAAAAGAACAAAATCCCACTTAAGAAGCATACTTTCTCATCTAATTTCATGTTTCTCATTGCAGTTGGTCTCAACTCTTGGATAACCTTCCTCTTCCAAACGTAAGCATATGCTCTCAATTAATACCACTTTCCTTTAAAAACTTCTAAATATCACTTAAAATATTAATATTTGCAGATTAAGTGGATATGCCCAACTGCTCCTACTCGCCCTGTGACTGTTCTTGGTGGATTTCCTTGCACTGCATGTAAGATATCAAGATTTAAACCATAAATAATCTAATTTAAAAATTTTATTTTAATGAAAATTTTTGTTCCATAACAGGGTTTGATGAGGGAGAGCTCTCAGAAGATGGCCCAAATGATGTTGAAGGTTTAGATGCTTCAGTATCACACATAGCAAACTTGTTATCAACGGAGCCCACTGATGGTATAAAGTTTCTAACTTTTTTGTTTCCCTGATATTGATTACATTTATGGTGAATACCCTTTTCGTTTCATTTCATTTTTGTTGTATTTTATTCAATCTTTATGCAAATATAGTTCTATTATGGGCAAATTACAAAAACACCATGATGTTTTCCTTTTCCAATCAAACTATTCCAGATTAACCATTTGACCAAGTCAAAATGGCTGAAACTTTTACGGGTTTATTGGAAAACATTAAGTTTAAGTGGTTAAACCTCAAAGTTGCCCAAAAAACAATGCTTTTTTACTTTTTATGTAATTTTACCTTCTGTTGTTGATCTTAGTATCTCCTTGTAGCATATTGTTTGATAGGTCAATTTCTAGCTTAACTTTATTGTAAACATAATTTTACCATCTTTTTAACAGTTAAACTTGGTATTGGGGGATTTAGTATGGGTGCTGCATGTGCACTTTACTCTGCAACTTGTTTCGCCCAGGGTAAATACGGAAATGGCAGCCCTTATCCAGTTAACTTAAAGGCTATTGTAGGATTGAGTGGCTGGCTTCCTGGTGGAAGGTATGATTTTACCAAATTATCCTTCAAACATTTCCTGTTTTATAAAAATTCCAAATTTATTATTATCAGTTACCCCGTAAGGTGTCATTACAAAATACTGATGATATAGAATTGTTCCACAAGATTTTCCCTTTTGTCAAGATTGAGGTTTATCTTGAATGTTTGACTAATAGTCAAACATATTTGTTATTCCTTATCTGGACACTTAACATTATAATTGATGTTTTACAGGAGTTTGAGAAGCATGATAGAAGGATCACAGGATGGTGCTAGACGTGCTGCCTCATTGCCCATTTTGCTTTGTCATGGACGTGGTAAGTTTAATAAACAAGATTTGTACTCTATGCATAATTACATAATATATCATTTAATGATCAATTTATGAGAAAGAACTATAAAAAAGATGTCATTTTAACTAACTAGATCATACTGTTTACAGGTGATGAAGTTGTCCCATACAAATTCGGAGAGAGGTCTTCTCAGATCTTGAGTTCAGCTGGATTCAGATATGTTGCATTCAAAACATATGAAGGGTATTAAATAAAATAACTCCATTTGCCTTACAACATTGAAAAGAATGACTTTCTCTATTAACTCTTTCTTAGCATAACCACTCATATATAAGCTTACCGAATTAAATCTTGTCCTAACTAAGCCCATTAATATAAAACAACATCTTACTAGTTTATTGACATGATTTGGTTTGATTTGTAGGCTTGGACATTACACTGTCCCTAAAGAAATGGAAGAGGTGTGCCAATGGCTAAATGCAAGGCTTGTAGCTTAAGTGAATGCCATGGCATTAGTAGTGTTTTCTTGCAGCTAGTTTGATGAACAATTGGTCAATGGTAACCGAAGAAGAGAGGGGAAACATACACATTTTGAGATGGGATAAAATTATTAGGCTTTAATGGAGAATATGTTGGTATTGTATTTGAGTTTCTTGGTGTAAAATAAAGATTTGGAAAGAGTTTGTTCTTGTGATCTTTGTGTTAGGGGCTGTAGATGGGAATTTGTTGTGAATCTTGAGTTTTGGAGGGGTTATTGGTGTTGCAATAATTATTTAATTACTTGTATTTGTTTTTTTGTTTTGTTTTTTTTTTGTTTTTTTTTTTTTGTGGTAAACAAACAATCCTTTCCGTAAAGGGAAAAAAGAAGCATTATATTCTGTAATAATTAAGTTTTTTGGGATGAATATCACCAACTATTAGAAAGATCATAAACCTTGAATCGCTAGGAAATGGCCATGTTGTGGGAGATGTAAAAGGAAGTTAATCTCACTTTGTTCATTATATAGCAAATATTTATGAAGTTTGAGAGAGAGTTCGATATGAGAATTGCATTTTGGCATCAACACAATCTTTGATTATAGTTTGTAACTATATTCTAACTCAGATTATTTGAAAATTTGTTGTTTTTGGTGGTTTAGGTGTCTTAAGTTGTTAAATCAATGATTTTTGACATTTGCTATGAGTTATGATGGTGATTTTAGTGTCACTGACAATTTAGTAGTGTTGTAAAAATCCCGACTAGGTTTCGATTAATCTCCGATTATGATTATTCTTTAGGCGCTACCGACTAAAAGACGTCTAACGATTAATCCATACCTACAAAATAAGTGAAACAGTAGCAAACAATAAAATTTAACTTTTTAAAGAAGTTATATCTCAATAGAAACTATTTGAGTAATGATTAGTTTGTATTAATCATATTAACATATTTTGTCATGATATTAGTGGTATTTACGAATTTTATTATGATATTAGTTATATTTATTTATTTTTTAAAATCAAAGAATTAGCAATTTAGGGTCTCCGATTAATCCCTTTATTAATCGCCATATAGCTGATTAATCCTTTAACCCCGTTCTACAAACTAGTTAACGTCGAACGTTTTTTACAACCTTGCAATTTAGTATAATTATAATTAGCATTAATGTCGATATGGATTTAAAATATAATATAATATGTAACACCCTCATTCTCGAAAGATATAAATTCTACTAAATACGTAAACATTGTCCCATGGATCTAAAAACTTTTATTAAAATACCAAAGTACGCTTTATTGAAAGCATAATACATTAGGTTAAACTAGACTAAAACACGAACATTACTTTATTTCAACAAAAT
The DNA here is from genome assembly GCF_052849685.1 of Lactuca virosa. Lineage (NCBI taxonomy): Eukaryota > Viridiplantae > Streptophyta > Magnoliopsida > Asterales > Asteraceae > Lactuca > Lactuca virosa. The sequence goes on along the minus strand of NC_136426.1, from coordinate 64,524,978 downwards.
ACTATATTTCGATAAGCATTATCCTTCCAAAAGTTTAAGTCTGGCCTAGTGCATCTTATCCTTACCCTTGTTAGTCCCTACAAAAGTTGTTGAAACTCGTTACCAGGATATATGTTGTTTTTAAAATAAACGGTAGACCTGACAATGAGGCGGGTTTGGAGCAAATCGACCTTGATCCAAACCCTTTTTAACAAATTTCAAATCTGATCCAAACGCTCCGTAACCCGCATGGTTTTGAATAATCTAACCCATACTCTTATCCACCAAATCAACTATAACATCCGGTTTCGAATCGCTTCTTTATTCGGGGTTATGACCCGATCATCAATTATCATGTGACATCCCCATTTTCACAGCCAGAAAAGACCGATTTCGTTTATGCTTTTATAATAAAATCAGAATAATCTTTCAAATAAAAGTGATGCGGAATTTGTTCCCAAAATAAAATATAATAAAAATTCATCAAAGCATTTCTTAAGAAATGTAATTTTTATTTCATTACAAAACTCGGAATGTCAACATCGATACAGACCAAACGCATAAACAGTACAATATAGGCCTTACAACATTTATATACATCTACTGGCCTATAATCCAAAATCCCTCCTCATCATCCAACTATGCTCTTGTTCCACTACCTGTAATACATAAAACTGAGTGGATCAGGCTTAGGAGCCTGGTGAGCACATAGAGTTTTCAACCCACAATAAATAAATTTATTAATTTCACCAACCAACAATAAATTTATTAATTTCATCAACCAACAATAACCCTGATTACCCATTCCCGTTATCCTCACTTTACGTCCCTAAACACCTATCATAAGGGACCTAGCCTAAGGATCATCATCGGGATGGACAATACTGCTAAGGGGATTCCTCAGCCATATATGTCCGTAAGGCAACCATGAGGGGGATGGAGTACACCGGTGAACACATCGTTCACAAACACCTACAGGTCAACATGGACTGTTGACCTTGACGGTTGACTTTGGCTTTGACCAAGGGTTGATCAGTTGAATTCTGAGGGTATTTTGATAAATTGGATATTTATAGCAATGGACATTGGTGAATATAGGTGTCGGAGTTGGAGCTACATTTGGAGGAGCTTGACACTACCTTCCGAGCTACTTGCGAGGTGAGTTATCCTCACTATACTCAAGGGTCTAAGGCACCAAGGTCGGCCCTTTGATTTGTTATTTGGGATAGTTACTATTGTGATATGATAGCTTGGTATCCTGGTAGATAGGATGGTTGCATGCTAGTGCGATCGGTTGGATTAGTATCCTGGTAGATCAAATGTGGTTATGTTTAGTGACCTATAGTTAGGTCTGGTTGTCTGTATGCTGGTAGGAGCTTACCTGTTATATGTGCACATGCTGGTTATGGTAGTTGAGGGTATTCCATCCTGAGGATGATAGGGCCCTAGTATGTTGTCTAGTAGACTGTTATATGATTATCTGATATAGGTGCACATGTTTGATTGGTTATGTGGGCATTCCAACCCGATGGTTGAGGGCCTGGGGTATTCCATCCTGATGGATGATTGGACTCATAGTAGTTATTGTATGTGTAGGAGTGTGGGCATTCCAACCCGATGGTTGTGGGTCGGGAGTATTCCATCCCGAGGATGATTGGACTCGTATTATGCTGGCATTCCAACCCGATAGTTGAGGGCCTGGGGTATTCCATCCTGATGGATGATTGGACCCATAGTAGTTATTGTATGTGTAGGAGTGTGGGCATTCCAACCCGATGGTTGTGGGCCGGGAGTATTCCATCCCGAGGATGATTGGACTCGTATTATGTTGGCATTCCAACCCGATGGTTGAGGGACAGGGGCATTCCAACCCGATGGTTGACTGGACCCATAGTATGTTGTTCATTTCTGTATGTGTATGGTTGTATGTGTATGGGTATTTTGGGGGTAACTCACTAAGCTTTCGGGCTTACAGTTTCAGTTTATTGTTTCAGGTACATCAGGAGATCGTGGCAAGGCAAAGGCGTGATCGTACCGCTCCTCATTTTTATGATGTTGTTTCTGGGATACTCTGGTAATAAACTATTTGGAAACCTTTTTGTAATAACTAATGGAACTTGGGTTGTTTTTGAAAGTTTAAATTGGTTTGAAATTTTTGGGTGTTACAAGTCCGTTAAAAATTCATAACTTCTTCATCTGACGTCCGTTTTGTCTGTGTTTTTACCGTTGAACTACTATCGACGAGATCTTCGGTTTTCGTTTAGGTTGTGTCGGCTAAAAATCGTTCGATCTATAATTCGAATTCCGGGTTGCATACTGTTATGCCAAGTCTTAGAAAAATCATAACTTCCTCATACGAAGTCAAATTTAGACATTCTTTTTATGAACGCTCTCGGTTTAACGTATACTACGACTTTCATTTTGATCGCTAAGGCTAAAAAGCACTTTTATCGTAAACTCACTTTTTACATCACACAGTGTCGTGTCGGTTCTGTCGTGAAACTTCGACAGGTCATAACTTCTTCGTTATAACTCGGATTTCGGCGTTCTTTATATCTCCAAAATCACTGTTACGACTACTACAACTTTCTTCATAGATATCAGGTTTATCTAACATTTACTTTTGACGCTTATTTTTATCCTTAATTTTTTTATATCATCATAATTAAATATAAGGTACATGAATTCACATAATTAATTCTTGTTACTTCAAAACACGTTACAATAGTTGACCTAGACTATTACATCATCTTTAACGCTTAGCCCAGAAACACGGGCGTTACAATTCTCTCCCCCTTAGGATGATTCCGTCCCCGAAATCATACATCAACAAACAAATGTGGATAGCGACTCATCATGTCACTCTCCGTTTCCCAGGTGAGATTTGGCTCATTCGTATGTTTCCATCGCACAAGCACTAACTCGACCATCTTGCGTCGCAACTTCTTAGTCTTACGGTCAACGATTGCCTCTGGTTCTTCAATTAGCCTCTTGCTTTCATCCATCCTTAACTCAGAAATTGGAATTTTGTCGGGAACTTCTCCCGTGAACTTAATTAATTAACACACGTGGAAAGTGTTATGAATACCATCTAGTTCTTCTGGTAGTTCTAGCTTGTAAGCTTGGTTCCAATCCTCTAAAGAACTTTAAACGATCCAATAAACCTTGGACTCAACTTTCCTCTTTTACCAAATCTTATAAGTCCCATCCATGGCGAAACTTTAAGTAAAATCGAATCTCCAACTTCGAATTTCATCTGTTGTCTTTTCTTATCAGCATAGTTCTTTTAACGATCCTGAGCTGCTAACATCCTTTCCCTAATCACTTTCAGCTTTTCAGCAGTCTGATGAACTATCTCGGTTCCCATAAACTACTTTTCTCCAGCTTCAAGCCAACATGACGACGTTCGACACTTTTGTCTAGGCCTGACAATTGGGTTGGGTTCGGGTTGGCGGTTTGGCGGGTCAGAAAACATAAACTCAACCCAACCCATATAACACGTTTAAGTATATGTGTTTGCGGGTTCACAAGTTAATGGGTCAAACCCAACCCATATAACCCGTTTAATAAATAAGCAACACATTTTAAAAAATGAGGTTTTTTCAACATAAATTCATAAAATGATTAAAGTAATTAACATAAAAAAAGGTTTTCAACATAAATTCATAAAGCCAATACCATCCAAATAAAAATGAAAAATTAAAATATTCATAGAAAGTGGATGTGTTCTTCGTTCGTGACTCGTGAAAATAACGACATGTATTTTTTCTTTTTCTGATTAACGAACAACAAATGTAAATTAGTCACATACGAATACGGAAGAAATACAATGATACGGAATATTACGAATACGGATGGAAATCAAACTTCATTAACAATTAAATATATCATTTTTTTAAATGTAATATATATATATATATATATATATATATATATATATATATATATATATATATATATATATATATATATATATATATATATATATATATACGGGTTGGCGGGTTGACCCGCGAACCCAAACAGATAACCCAACCCAACCCATGAAATAAACGGGTTGGTGGGTTGGCGGGTTGACAGGTTGGTGGGTCAAAAATCTCAACCCAAACCCGTCTATTTTCGGGTTGGGTCATGTCACACCCCCAAACCGGAACGGCGGAAACGTTCGGGGGTGGAGGACGTCATGCGTAGTATCACAACAATTGTATCATAGCAAACATAGTAAACACAACCAGACATTGAGTACATATATGAAAAAGGTTTACATTGTTTAATACATAGTTTTTTTCATATCAAAAGCAAAATAGAAAGACGTGACTCTAACGCTCCGACTTCTGCAAAACTCCTGGGAGTACCTGTCTATTAATTCCCTGAGAATACAAGCAGTTTTGAAATATATCAGCATAAAGCTGGTGAGTTCATAAGCATTTAGTTTTTGTGGAAAAGTGTTTCTGGAATCCTTTTGAAAAGTGTTTCCTCAAGAAAATCCTACATTTTCTTATTAAAAACGTGTTTGAAAAACCCATTCCTTCCATGACTTCCAGATTCATATAAAATATGTACAATCCAAGAGTCATGGAAGGAATATGAATATCCATTGATTACATATTAAACAATCTGTTTTTGAATAGCCGGGTTATCCCGGGAAAATCCTATATTTTCCCTAAAGGTTGATGAATGATTATCCGTTCTAAACTGAGGTGTGCAAGTATCTACCATACTCGAAAAGCAGTTTTCTTTTAAGAACCCTGGTTACACCCAGAGAGGAATATTTGTCTTATTACATAAATAAAACTAAATAAAAGAAAACCGTGATGAACTAAGTCCTGAAGGTATTATTAATAATACCCTCCAGTAATCTATCGATTATTACTTTGAGGTTAGTTCATTTGATTCATTATTACAAAAGTAAATTCATGTTATCTAGGTTGTGAGTTTCATGACCATAACTGACTGGATATGGCCCGCAACAGCCGATATCCTTAATGACTTTGTCACCCGCAGACCTACCGGTCCGACTGTAGCTAGCAGTGAGGTGCGGGATTGTCAGTCCCGTATAGATCTATACACAACAGTCACGCTCTCCCTACAAGAGACTCTGGTCACAAGTGCTAGTCCTACACTCTGATTCTGTGGGAGTGTTACCAAGGACGTGTCTCAAACTTAGCCTAACAAATTTACAAGTAATAATACTGAAAATCCTGTTTATGATTTGCATGAATCCTTTATAAAATAATACATTTTACTACAAGATTCACAAGTTCATTATTCTAGTTTTGAAAACTGTTCCTACGAGTTGATTTCTTAATCGTTTGGTAAAACTGTTTTCCGTGTTAAAAGCATGCTGAAAGTTTAATTATCTTAAACAAAATAATATATTTTGAGTACAAGTTTACTTGTACTTTTGCTTGTATTCCCCCCCCCCCCCCCTGAACCCACCTAGATTGTCTACAACATTCACAACTTCATATACACCATCACAAGGTAATGCTTTAAAGTAAAATACATCATTGTAATAAACATTAATAGCACCATTTTTATTATCAAATGAAAATGAAAAACCTTGTTTGTACAAGCCATGAAAAGAAATAATATTTCTCGCCATTTCGGGCGAGTAACAACACTTATTCAAATCTAACATTAACCCATTATTAAGCAACAAAGAATAAACTCCTATCTTGGTAACAGGTGATGCTTTCCTGTTGCCCATGACTAAGTTTATCTTCCCGTGCTCCACTTGCTCACTTCTTCTTAGTGCCTGCAAATCAGTACAAATGTGAATACCACAACCTGTATCAAGCACCCAAGAATTAGCATTAGATGAGTTGTTAGACAATATTGTGTAAATACCTGCATGGGTGGATTTAACCTTCCCATCCTTTATATCTTGCAGATATTTAGGGCAGCTTCGCTTGAAGTGTCCCTTATCCTGGCAATAGAAGCACTGTGCTTCCTTTGGGTTTGAAGAAGGAGTAATGGGACCTTTCGTTGTCCCACTTGAAGAGGAACCATCAAGAGTCTTACCCTTGGTACCCTTCGAAGGGCTTTTCCTCTTCTTACCCTTTCCCTGCCCAATAGCCAGAACAGGGGCTGTTGAAGGAGTAGAAGTAGCAACCGCTTTACCCTTAAGGCCATTTTCAGCTGTCCTTAAGAGTCCTTGAAGTTTGCTAAGTGTGACTTCCTCCTTGTTCATATGATAAGTCATACGAAACTGATCATAACTTGGAGGTAAGGAATGGAGAATGATGTCAATCGCCATTTCCTCAGGAAAGTCAACATTTAGCTTTAGCAACCGGTCAACGAACCTTTACATCTTCTGCAAGTGACCGGTGATGGGTTCACCATCCTTCATCCTTGCGGTTATCATGGAGGAGATGATTTCATACCTCTCCTGACGCGCGCTCTGATGGTACCTTTCCATCAGATCCAGGTGCATCTCATAGGGGTAGAAATCTTCATAGGATTTTTGAAGTTCAGGAGTCATGGTGGCCATCATGATGCATGCTACTTTAGTAGCATCCTTTTCATGTGCAACAAACTCCGCAAACTCTTCAGGAGTAGCAGTGGCTTCACTCACAACCTTAAGCTCCTTATCGAGGACATATTCTTTGTCCTCATAGCAGGTAATCATTCTGATGTTTCTGATCCACTCATTGAAATTGGATCCATCAAAGATGACCTTACCACACAAGTTCATAAGGGAAAAGGAGCCTGTTGGGTTTGAGCCAGAAACATTGTTGGAAGACATCTGAAAGGAAAGAAAGACAAGTTTCATTAGATTAGGAATCCTTAATAATTCACCCAAATGAAATATTAAGGCTAGGATCCAACAAACTATTTATAGTTGGAAGAGGGATGCCGTAATCCATACTATAAAATATTTGAAGGTAGGTAAATGACGATTTACCGATTTCCACCATAAGAACGAAATATTTTATTATTAGGTTTTATTGGTTTTGAAACTCCTAGATCTTTTGAGATACATTGAACTTTTCAATGGCATGTTTGAATCTCGATTGTGCCCTCTCAAGTTTGTGACTGGGATGCCGAGGATCACAAACAAGGTGTGAATAACCATACAAATTGACTTGGTACCCTCAACAATATTACCTAATCGATGTGCCGGTTAACCACACACGCTCCACCGATCTATAATAAGGTCAAGTTACCCTTTGCCACTCTTACTAGTCCATGTTAGTGTGCCGGTTAACCACACACGCTCCACTAACGACTTAGTAAGGTACAAAGTGTAATTTTATGGGCTAGCACCAATTTCACATTTTCCTAAAGTAACTAAGATTGGGAATTTATAATGTATAGTTACTTTATAATTCATTATACTTTTAACGAGTATTTAAAGTCGTATCCTACCCGTTCGGCTAACGACCCTCCACCGATCAAGGAAGCGGTGGGTGAGAGTGGACACCCATTAAGTCACCATTTTACAACCTTATACCCCCCTTATAGACCGGCTTCGTGAATGAGGCCTACTAACGGTAAGAATGACATATTCTTATACATATCTATATAATAAAATTATAATAATAGTATAAGTGTTGATTTTTAAACTTTTTAAAAATCTAAGGTTTAATTTGGAATTAAAGTATTAAAGTGTAAGACTTTTCAAATTCCAAAACTTGAGGGCAAGATTTGAAACTATTCCAAGTCTCTTCAATTTGTAACTTATGAGTTTTAATGGTTCATAAAAATGAAGACTCTTCATTTTATGAAACCTCTTTAGTTCTTTAATCATAATTAAAAGAAGTGACTTTTGGTTATCCATAACTTGAGGACAAGTTATGGACACCATCATAGCCATTAAGATCATGAATTAAACACATATGGAGGTTACACATAATTCCTATGATCTTCTAAACTCATATGAAAACAAATTCATGTCAAACAATTTCAAGAAAATCATATAAACATATACAATACTTGAAAATTGATAAAAGTCATGTAAAATGGGTTAACATAATCATTATCATCTTGAAAAACAGATTTTACAAGTCCAAAACAGATTGGAATAATGATCTTAATCCATTTCCAGCAACAAAACTCGAAAAAAACTGCCCAGCACGCTCCTACTCGCCGAGTGCATTATTCTACTCGCCGAGTAGGATGAATTTGTTCATGGACTCGACGAGTCCTCCCCATGGACTCGGCGAGTCCAGTCGTCAGAGTGCAGAATTTTCGATTTTTAAGCAGTTTTGCATCAAGTATACAGAAAACAATCCTAGGCTCTGATACCACTGATGGGTTTTGAGCATTCTAACACTTCCTAAGTGTACATGCAACCCTAATAACCTTGAATCTATGTTTTCTCTATATACATGCAAATTTCTTTTTCAAGGTTATTTCCTAACTAGCATGGCATGGGGATTACATAAAACATAAAAACTAGTAGAAATACATACCTTGTTGTTGCTTGGATTCCTTCAAGACTTTGTGAGCCTAGCACCCCAAATGTTGTGCCTCAAATGCTTCACACAACACCACAAGACTTGGAATAACTTGAGAGAATACTTCTAGCACTCAAAATCGGTTATGCCCTCTCTAGTAACTCTAGGTCTACTAGCTCATCATTTTGCTAGCCATAGGGTTCCTTTTATAGTGTTGTCACAATTAGGGTTTACACATGAATGCCCTTAATTGTCATGACTCTTGATTTCTCATGACCCATGGGTTTGTAACTCCTATGGACTATCCATGGAGCTCCATATGGTTATAACCAAACCCATAAACCATGGATCATTAATCCACCATAAAAGAATTGATGATTGTCATAATCAACCCTATATATTTAATTAGTCTCACTTTGATCACCAAATTAATACTAGATTAATACTTGACCAATACTAATTAAATAATACTATTATTAATATATTAGAACTTATAATATATTAATAATCATAAGTGCCTTATTCTCTCATTTAGTCTATCCAAGTATTGCAATGCCATGCAACCCAAATGGACCATGCCGGGTCGGGTCAAGTACATACCAAATAAAGTTATGGACTTAGACACTATATCCAACAGTCTCCCACTTGGATAAGTCTAATAACTATATTTGCAAATATGACTTCAAAATCCGACTAGCAATCGTAGCTCTTTCAAAGTCTCTCGGAACTGAGATGATGATGATACGTCATTTAAGATAAGTGATCATATAATCCTCTGTTCTCATGATATCAGCTGGACAAACACATGGAACATGGTCTTACTTATTGTCCAGCATTTGTTTCTCGATCTCTGATTTGTTTCGACATAGAACTAAATTGAACACATCAATTAGGTTCTGACCGGGCCCGGTACATAGGTCAAAACCAAATCATCGAGGGGCCCAGATATCGCTTCTATTTCTAGAAGGAACAGATAAACTTCGACTGGTATGCTTGTACTAACTACTTGTTGAATTATTCACAAAGGCACGTTTTATAACATCGAGTTACCAATGCGTTTTCGTACAATCAATGAATAACCAATTCATAGTCAACAACTCATATCTCTAGGTTTGAAGATTTATATGATATTACCGTCTCACGATCACTCGAGATAAATTCCATGAAGTGATGCAAGTGAGCGTGGGTTGGATCCAATACTCAGCCCTTATGAGTACTCATGAATGCTGTAGCAACCATTGCATTGTCTAAAGCACTTTTAGACAAATCATACAAGCCAAATTCATGACAGTCTTAAATCAATACTTACTTCCAAAGTTTGACTGACTGTGGATGGTTTGAATAATAACATAATTATTCTGGAAGTAAAAACATGCAAAATTGAAACATAGTAAACAATCAACACAAGATAGTAACACCTTACTCATAAATAAATAACAACTTTTTTTATCATCAAATGTCAATTACATTTTACAAGTTTCAGGAATCTAATTATTGAAACTAATATCATCCTTCAGCCCAATGCGCCTCGCATGCTGTAAATGCTTAACCCTGCTCAGTCCCTTCGTGAGGGGATCTGCCGGGTTCTCATCTGATGATACCCTCTTAGCCACGAGGAGTCCTTCTTCTATTCGATGTCTGATGAAATGATATTTTCTGTCAATGTGCCTAGATCTCCCGTGATCTCTCGGTTCCTTAGCCAAAGCAACCGCACTTTCACTGTCACAGAAAATTTCCATTGGCTCCTTTATAGCTGGTACAACTCCAAGGTCTCCGATGAAGTTCTTTAGCCATATCGCCTCCTTAGCTGCTTCACTTGCTGCTATGTACTCTGATTCACAAGTAGAATCAGCTACTGTCTCCTGCTTGGAACTTTTCCAAGTAATTGCCCCTCCATTTAGGATAAAGACCCAGCCTGACTGAGAGCGGAAATTATCCCTATCAGTCTGGAAGCTAGCATCGCTATATCCTTCCACTCTCAAGTCATCACTGCCTCCGAGGGTAAGGACCCAATCCTTAGTCCTCCGCAGATACTTGAGAATGTTCTTTACTGCTATCCAGTGTACCTTGCCAGGGTTCCCTTGATATCTACTGACCATGCTCAAAGCAAAGGCCACATCAGGGCGAGTACAAGTCATAGCATACATGATCGAGCCCACAGCGGAAGCATATGGTATATGATTCATTTCAGCTATCTCAGCCTCTGTATTCGGACTTTGAGTTTTACTCAGCTTGGCATTACTCTGGATTGGTAATTCTCCTTTCTTGGAATCTTGCATACTGAACCTCTTCAGCACCTTATCCAAGTAAATACTTTGACTAAGTCCAATTAGTCTCTTACTCCTATCTCTCAATATCCTTATCCCTAGGATATAGGCAGCTTCCCCAAGGTCCTTCATAGCGAAACACTTCCCAAGCCAGGACTTAACCTCCTGCAAGGTTGGGACGTCGTTTCCTATGAGAAGTATGTCATCCACATACAATACCAAGAAGCTAACTATGCTCCCACTAGCCCTGACATACACACAAGACTCATCCTCACTCCTAGAAAAGCCAAACTCTTTTACTTTCTCATAAAAGCAAAGATTCCATCTGCGAGATGCTTGTTTCAATCCATAAATGGATTTATCAAGCTTACACACTCTATTAGGGTATCTTGTATCGACAAAACCCTCTGGTTGAGCCATGTAAACATCCTCAGCCAACTTTCCATTAAGGAAAGCAGTTTTGACATCCATTTGCCATATTTCATAATCATGAAATGCAGCTATGGCCAACAATACTCTAATAGACTTAATCTTAGCTACTGGTGAGAAGGTCTCATCATAGTCAACTCCCGGAGTTTGAGTAAAGCCCTTCGCAACCAGTCGCGCTTTGTAAGTATGTACCTTCCCATCCATGTCGGTCTTCTTTTTGAAGATCCATTTGCACCCAACTGTCTTACGACCTGGTACATTGTCAACCAAGTTCCAAACTTGATTGTCATACATGGACTGAATCTCGCTGTCCATAGCCTCCTTCCATTTAGCATACTCAGGGCCTGCCATGGCTTCCCTGTAATTATTAGGTTCATCCAAATCTATTAGTGTACTATCACTAATAAATGTATCACCTTCAGTGGTGATGTGATAACCATAATAAAAATCAGGTGTGTTCCTCACCCTAGTGGAACGTCTCGGAGGTACAGACTCATCTATCAGATCAACAGGAGTTTCCTCCTCAGGTTGGTCGATAGCATTTGAGGTTCCTTCACAACTTGACTCTTGAAGCTCTTCAAGGTCAATTTGCCTCCCACTGTCCCCTTGGCTTATGAATTCTCTCTCACGAAAGACTCCTCTTCTTGCTACAAAAACCACATTATCACTGGGTCTGTAGAAGAGGTAACCAAGGGATCTCTGTGGGTAGCCGATGAAAATACACCTCTCACTTCGAGGTTCAAGCTTATCATGAGTCTCACGCCTCACGAAAGCTTCACAACCCCAAATCTTGATGTGGTCCAAATTGGGAACTTTCCCAGTCCACATCTCGTGAGGTGTTTTGGCAACCTTTTTAGTAGGGACTAGATTAAGGATATGGACGGCAGTCTCTAAGGCATACCCCCAGAAAGAGATTGGTAACGAAGCTCGACTCATCATGGAACGAACCATATCCAACAAGGTTCGATTGCGCCTCTCAGCTACACCATTCAACTGTGGTGTTCTGGGAGGTGTCAATTGTGAGACAATCCCACATTCCTTAAGATAGTCAAGGAACTCAATGCTAAGATACTCTCCTCCTCGATCGGATCGGAGCATCTTGATGTTCCTGCCCAATTGATTCTCCACTTCCTGCTTAAACTCTTTGAACTTTTCAAAGGTTTATGACTTATGCTTGATTAAGTAAATATATCCATATCTACTGTAATCATCAGTAAAAGTCACATAATAGCGATTAGCATCCCTTGTAGCAACTCTGAAGGGCCCACACACATCCGTGTGTACAAGGTCCAACAAACCTTTACCCCTATCACAAGTACCTGTGAAGGGTGACTTTGTCATTTTTCCAAGCAAACAAGACTCGCAACTATCATCTGACTTGAGGTCAAATGATTCCAAGACTCCAGCCTTTTGGAGTTGGCCTATGCGCTTCTTGTTAACATTTCCAAGACTACAATGCCACAAGGATGCTTTATCCAAGCTATCTGAAGAATCAATATACAACACATTATTTCCTAGATTGTCTACAACATTCACAACTTCATATACACCATCACAAGGTAATGCTTTAAAGTAAAATACATCATTGTAATAAACATTAATAGCACCATTTTTATTATCAAATGAAAATGAAAAACCTTGTTTGTACAAGCCATGAAAAGAAATAATATTTCTCGCCATTTCGGGCGAGTAACAACACTTATTCAAATCTAACATTAACCCATTATTAAGCAACAAAGAATAAACTCCTATCTTGGTAACAGGTGATGCTTTCCTGTTGCCCATGACTAAGTTTATCTTCCCGTGCTCCACTTGCTCACTTCTTCTTAGTGCCTGCAAATCAGTACAAATGTGAATACCACAACCTGTATCAAGCACCCAAGAATTAGCATTAGATGAGTTGTTAGACAATATTGTGTAAATACCTGCATGGGTGGATTTAACCTTCCCATCCTTTATATCTTGCAGATATTTAGGGCAGCTTCGCTTGAAGTGTCCCTTATCCTGGCAATAGAAGCACTGTGCTTCCTTTGGGTTTGAAGAAGGAGTAATGGGACCTTTCGTTGTCCCACTTGAAGAGGAACCATCAAGAGTCTTACCCTTGGTACCCTTCGAAGGGCTTTTCCTCTTCTTACCCTTTCCCTGCCCAATAGCCAGAACAGGGGCTGTTGAAGGAGTAGAAGTAGCAACCGCTTTACCCTTAAGGCCATTTTCAGCTGTCCTTAAGAGTCCTTGAAGTTTGCTAAGTGTGACTTCCTCCTTGTTCATATGATAAGTCATACGAAACTGATCATAACTTGGAGGTAAGGAATGGAGAATGATGTCAATCGCCATTTCCTCAGGAAAGTCAACATTTAGCTTCAGCAACCGGTCAACGAACCTTTACATCTTCTGCAAGTGACCGGTGATGGGTTCACCATCCTTCATCCTTGCGGTTATCATGGAGGAGATGATTTCATACCTCTCCTGACGCGCGCTCTGATGGTACCTTTCCATCAGATCCAGGTGCATCTCATAGGGGTAGAAATCTTCATAGGATTTTTGAAGTTCAGGAGTCATGGTGGCCATCATGATGCATGCTACTTTAGTAGCATCCTTTTCATGTGCAACAAACTCCGCAAACTCTTCAGGAGTAGCAGTGGCTTCACTCACAACCTTAAGCTCCTTATCGAGGACATATTCTTTGTCCTCATAGCAGGTAATCATTCTGATGTTTCTGATCCACTCATTGAAATTGGATTCATCAAAGATGACCTTACCACACAAGTTCATAAGGGAAAAGGAGCCTGTTGGGTTTGAGCCAGAAACATTGTTGGAAGACATCTGAAAGGAAAGAAAGACAAGTTTCATTAGATTAGGAATCCTTAATAATTCACCCAAATGAAATATTAAGGCTAGGATCCAACAAACTATTTATAGTTGGAAGAGGGATGCCGTAATCCATACTATAAAATATTTGAAGGTAGGTAAATGACGATTTACCGATTTCCACCATAAGAACGAAATATTTTATTATTAGGTTTTATTGGTTTTGAAACTCCTAGATCTTTTGAGATACATTGAACTTTTCAATGGCATGTTTGAATCTCGATTGTGCCCTCTCAAGTTTGTGACTGGGATGCCGAGGATCACAAACAAGGTGTGAATAACCATACAAATTGACTTGGTACCCTCAACAATATTACCTAATCGATGTGCCGGTTAACCACACACGCTCCACCGATCTATAATAAGGTCAAGTTACCCTTTGCCACTCTTACTAGTCCATGTTAGTGTGCCGGTTAACCACACACGCTCCACTAACGACTTAGTAAGGTACAAAGTGTAATTTTATGGGCTAGCACCAATTTCACATTTTCCTAAAGTAACTAAGATTGGGAATTTATAATGTATAGTTACTTTATAATTCATTATACTTTTAACGAGTATTTAAAGTCGTATCCTACCCGTTCGGCTAACGACCCTCCACCGATCAAGGAAGCGGTGGGTGAGAGTGGACACCCATTAAGTCACCATTTTACAACCTTATACCCCCCTTATAGACCGACTTCGTGAATGAGGCCTACTAACGGTAAGAATGACATATTCTTATACATATCTATATAATAAAATTATAATAATAGTATAAGTGTTGATTTTTAAACTTTTTAAAAATCTAAGGTTTAATTTGGAATTAAAGTATTAAAGTGTAAGACTTTTCAAATTCCAAAACTTGAGGGCAAGATTTGAAACTATTCCAAGTCTCTTCAATTTGTAACTTATGAGTTTTAATGGTTCATAAAAATAAAGACTCTTCATTTTATGAAACCTCTTTAGTTCTTTAATCATAATTAAAAGAAGTGACTTTTGGTTATCCATAACTTGAGGACAAGTTATGGACACCATCATAGCCATTAAGATCATGAATTAAACACATATGGAGGTTACACATAATTCCTATGATCTTCTAAACTCATATGAAAACAAATTCATGTCAAACAATTTCAAGAAAATCATATAAACATATACAATACTTGAAAATTGATAAAAGTCATGTAAAATGGGTTAACATAATCATTATCATCTTGAAAAACAGATTTTACAAGTCCAAAACAGATTGGAATAATGATCTTAATCCATTTCCAGCAACAAAACTCGAAAAAAACTGCCCAGCACGCTCCTACTCGCCGAGTGCATTATTCTACTCGCCGAGTAGGATGAATTTGTTCATGGACTCGACGAGTCCTCCCCATGGACTCGGCGAGTCCAGTCGTCAGAGTGCAGAATTTTCGATTTTTAAGCAGTTTTGCATCAAGTATACAGAAAACAATCCTAGGCTCTGATACCACTGATGGGTTTTGAGCATTCTAACACTTCCTAAGTGTACATGCAACCCTAATAACCTTGAATCTATGTTTTCTCTATATACATGCAAATTTCTTTTTCAAGGTTATTTCCTAACTAGCATGGCATGGGGATTACATAAAACATAAAAACTAGTAGAAATACATACCTTGTTGTTGCTTGGATTCCTTCAAGACTTTGTGAGCCTAGCACCCCAAATGTTGTGCCTCAAATGCTTCACACAACACCACAAGACTTGGAATAACTTGAGAGAATACTTCTAGCACTCAAAATCGGTTATGCCCTCTCTAGTAACTCTAGGTCTACTAGCTCATCATTTTGCTAGCCATAGGGTTCCTTTTATAGTGTTGTCACAATTAGGGTTTACACATGAATGCCCTTAATTGTCATGACTCTTGATTTCTCATGACCCATGGGTTTGTAACTCCCATGGACTATCCATGGAGCTCCATATGGTTATAACCAAACCCATAAACCATGGATCATTAATCCACCATAAAAGAATTGATGATTGTCATAATCAACCCTATATATTTAATTAGTCTCACTTTGATCACCAAATTAATACTAGATTAATACTTGACCAATACTAATTAAATAATACTATTATTAATATATTAGAACTTATAATATATTAATAATCATAAGTGCCTTATTCTCTCATTTAGTCTATCCAAGTATTGCAATGCCATGCAACCCAAATGGACCATGCCGGGTCGGGTCAAGTACATACCAAATAAAGTTATGGACTTAGACACTATATCCAACAGTGCGGTCGTACACCCCACACAAAAATGCCCAAAATGCCATTTCCAAGGTATAGCAAGGCTATGGTCATGTCTAACTCGAAGATGGAAGTCAAACTCTCACTTTGGAGGGTGTTTTAAGAGTGTGCGGCCACCATATGAGGGTGTGCGGCCACACTCCTTCAAGTAGATGAAGAACACATGATGGGACTTGATGATTAAAGGCTTAGATTAAGTGGTTCTTCAAGTACAACAAGCTAAGGGATGGATTACTCACGTTTTTGAAGCCTTGGGAGGGTTTGCAGTTGAAGAGTCTTGAGAGAAAAGGTGTGGTGTGCTGCCAGGATGTTAAAGGAATGAAAGGAAAGGGGTCTACCCTTTATATAGGGTGGGGGTGCTGCCTAGAAGGGAGTGTGCGGCCAAGAGGTGAGTGTGCGGCCGCACACCCATGTGTACGGCCGTACACTCCCCCTAAGGGTGTGTATGGCCTGATTTTGTCACTCTATGGCTTGCTGACTCGTTCCTAAACTCAACCTTGGTCATACTCGATCTTAAAATCACTTAAACGAACCCTCAAACAGTGCCAGAAGTCAACGAAACATGTTTAACTTTGATTGAATTGGCTAAGTGTGCGAGATAGAAGTTCCGGGTTGTCACAGGTCAGTGTCGGGTTACAGGTTAGGTCGAGAGTTGTCACCCCTACTTTTGTCCATACAAAGCTTGATAAGGTGCCATCTTGATGCTCGAGTGGAAACTATTATTGTAGGAAAATTCTACCAGAGGTAAATGTTCATCCCAGTTACCTTGGAATTCCAGGGTACATGCTCTTAGCATATCCTCCAATGTTTGAATCGTTCGTTCGCTCTGACTATCCGTTTGCGGATTGTAGGTTGTACTTAGACACAACTTCGTACCTAATTCCTCTTGCAGACATCTCCAAAACCTCGACGTGAAACGACTATCACGATCTGATACAATCGTTAAAGGAACACCGTGAAGTCTTACTATCTCCTTTACGTAAGCATTTGCAAGTTTATCCATAGACCATTTTTCATTGGCTGCTATGAAATGTGCACTTTTAGTAAACCGATCAACGACCACCCAAATCATATCGTGACCGGTCTTCGTTCTGGGTAGTTTAGTCACAAAATCCATGGTGATATCTTCCCATTTACCCATGGGTACAGGTAAAGGTTCTAAACTCCCATACAGTTTCTGATGTTGTGCCTTAACCCTCGCACATGTCACACACTCGGCCACATACTTTGCAACATCGAGCTTCATCGTCGGCCATCAGTAGTAGGGTTTCAGACCCTTATACATTTTCGTGCTGCCGGGATGAATCGAGTACATGGTCTTGTGAGCTTCTTCCATCATAAGATCTCTTATTCCTCCCGTCTTAGGTACCCAAATCCTATCTTGGGATACCTTCAGTCCTTGACCATTTGTATCGAACACTAACGTTTTGCCCAAACGTTCTTCCTTTCGGTCATTTTTCTCTAAAGCTTCTTCCTGAGCTTTCTTGATACTTTCTATAATCTTTGAAACAACTTCGATTCTTAATGCCCTTGGCCTTTTCTTTGCAAGGCTCACTTTTCGGCTTAAAACATCAACTACAACATTTGCTTTACCAGGGTGGTAAAGTATTTCACAATCGTAATCCTTAAGCAACTCTAGCCAGCGTCGTTGTCTCATGTTCAATTCCTTCTGATTAAAGAGATACTGAAGACTCTTATGATCAGTGAAAATTTTGCATTTTGTGCCATAAAGATAATGCCTCCATATCTTTAGGGCAAATACTACCGCTGCCAACTCCAAATCATGAGTGGAGTAGTGTTTTTATGTTCTTTCAATTGTCTCGATGCATATGCTATCACCTTATCCCTTTGGGCCAGAACACAACCTAACCCACCTCCAGATGCATTGCTATAAACTGTGAAGTTGTAGTGGTGTTGATTATGATGGCATGTGCGGAATTAGAAAGATCTAGTGAATCATCATGTAAAATCAAGAACACAAGGAGTAAATAAATCTTTGTAAGCTCATATTAGATCTATTTACTCCTTGTGTTCTTGATTTTACATGATGATTCACTAGATATTTCTAATTCCGCACATGCCATCATAATCAACACCACTACAATTGGTATCAGAGCGGGTGTTCTTGATTTCATCAAGAATTGATCCATGGTGGCAATCTTGATTTGGTGATTCATTTTTTGATCTTTGATCTTCGTGATTTGGAGAGTTTTTGGATTCTAGAAATCGAATTCATCATTGTTTTTACTCATAATTCGATTTTCTTCACTAGAATTCAAGTGATTTTTACTTTCTCTCTCTAGAAAACCCATTCAAAATCACTTTCTCTCTCTAGAAATCTTCAAGTTTTTGTGATCATGGTGAATTTGCCATACAATTCTTGGATTGTGATCGTTGAAGGTGTCAAATACAACGTCAACGAAAATCAATTTTATGGGTTGGTGTTAAGCAAATTGATTTCATGGGGTAATTTGGTTTCTTATGGAGATTTGAAGGATGATAATGGAAGCTTGCTTTTTCAACCACTTTGTAATATTGTATGGTTGAATAAAGTTGCATTGTCTATATTAGTTCGTAGTAGAAATCAAAAGGAAGGAGAAGAAAGAGATTTGTTCATTAAGAAATACATTTCTCAAATTGAAAACCCAAATGATCTTCGTGCTCTTAAGGTTGTTGAAGTTGTTAACAATGGAGTTCAATGTGATGTTCTTGATGTTCTTGAAGTTCATGATAACAAGATTCAAGTTGATTCTTAAGATGAAAAAGTTTTTTTCTCGATTGGAGTTCAAACCGATGATATTTTGTGTTCTTGTGATTCGTTTGAAGGAATGATTCCTTATCGGAAGCCGGTGATCCAAGAAATTCACAAGTATCAAACTCCAAAAGATTTGATTCAAACTCATAAAGTTGAAGTTGTGGAAAGTGGGTTTGTTCATGAAATCAAGTCTTCAAGATGCAAAAAGATGAGAAAGAAAAAGAAGAAGAAGATTAAACGGAAGAACAAGTGGGTTTATTCTAAAAAATCGTCAAATGTTGTGATGCCGAAATCCGTGAAGCAAATTTGGGTTCCGAAGCAACAATCTCCAAATGTTGCATTGAATTTGAAGTCAAAACCCAAAAGTGTTGGTGGTTCTTTTGAAGATGTTCTTGGATCGTTGAAGAACACGAAGAACGAGTTGTACATCTCGCATAATGGGTGGTACAATGTTCAAATTGGAGATTTTCTCGTTCCAACTAAAGAACCAAGATCTTCTAAATTTGATTTGTTCGTTGCAAATGGATCTCGATTCGTCAAAAAGGTATCTCAAATTCTCAAATGGATTCCAAAACGTCCATGATTATGATTCATATTTTGCGTTTTTCATTTTTGATCGACTTACCTCATTGGATCTAATCTGTTTCAACCCCATTGTTGATCCAATTTTGTTAATTGATCAAGCACAAAACCAATTATTTTCCACCGTTCATCAATTAATTCAAGATTCAACTCAAAATTAAATCTCGATACTATTCATCCGATTATTACTGTTAATATAATTTTTTTTAGCCCAATGTACAAATTCGTTTCCTGTACATTTGATTTCGAAGCCCATTCCGTGACAATGAATCTGTTCATTGTTTATCATTTTAAGCCCAAAAAGTCGATCTATTACTGTTCATCTTGATAAAGCCTCATCGAAATAATTTTTTTTCTGGATTCATCATTCGTGAATATCGATTCCTTCAATCGATCGAAGTCTAATTGTTACTGGAATCGAAAATCTTGTCACTCGTTAATCAAAGTATTTTGGCTTGAAATTACATGTTTGAAATCGTTTGAGTTAATGATCGAAATCAGTGAAGTTTCTTCGATTTTAACTTGTCTGGAATCAATTTTTACTGAAATTGAACTTGGCTTGAGTCATTAAAGCTTAAAATCGAACTCGATTTTGATAAGATTTGTTGATTAATTCTCAATCGATGGTGATTTAGTTGATCTTTGTTGTTCGTTTGTATCAAAAGTCTCGTTGTTGAAAGTCAAACGAATTTATGATAAGTCAAAATCGAAATCAGTTTAGGAATTGAAATCAATTTCGATATTAGAGGGTCCTTTAATGATATCAGGTTTGAGGGTCGAATGATTTTGGTGTGATGGACGATGGTCATAATCTGATTTCAAAGGCTCGTTGTGTGATGTTCGAAGGATTGATTTGGAGTCGGGAAAATGAATTTGTTTTGATTGTTGATGTCGATTGTTGATTTTTGAGATAGGAATCGATGGTTGAAGCTTTAGTTAACAGTCGAATGATTGTTGATGTGCAAAGGATCGATTGTCGATGGCTTGGGAGTCTAAATCTATGTTGATGTTGAAATCGATATATTTGGATTAATCAGTTTTAGATTCGAAAGGCAGGTAGTCGCTTTGATGATTTTGATATCGATGGGTTGTTGATGCTTCGTTAACAATGAGTTAATGCTTTGTTAATGAATTGAATCTTGCTGTGGGATTTTGGAGTCTGGGTTAGATTTTTTGATTTCGTTTGTTAATGGAAGGATTGGAATCGATGGAAACTTGGATCCATTGACGAACAGATGGTCGATGCGAAGTCTAAGTAGATATTGGAATCGATTATGCGAAGTCAAGGATTAAAGGAAGTTGATTTTGATTTCATTATGCTGGTTAAGTTCGACGATTTGTGATGAAAAAGAGAATGTTTGTTGTTGATGCTTTGGAATGAAACTCAAAAAGCAAAGATTTTGATGTTTATGGATTTCGAAAGTTTGAGTCTGGGTTTGTTGGTTTGTGATCGAGATAGATTGAAATCGAACTCGATTTGGAGTCGCTATATCAAACTCGTGTTTTTGGCTGAATGAAGAACGAAGCGAAAATTGATTAACGAAAAATTGATTTTGGGTTGAATGTACGAAGTGAGAAAATTCGATTAAGAGGTTGGATGATTAAGAGGTTACTGTTCATTAAGAGGCTTCGAATGCTTCGAATTCGTGTGTTTGGGAAAATTTTCGTATGAAGAGGAGAGAAAATTTTTGGGGAAGATGATTTTCATACGAAGGGGAGAGAGAAGAAAAAAAATTTCGTATGTTTGGATGCAAAATTTTTGTATGTTTGGAATGGAGAAGTAAAATTTTCGAATGTAGTCCCTCAAATTTCGAATGGTTGACAAATGGAAAAAGGCTTCGTATGATCGATCAAAATTTCGTATGTTTTGATCAAAAAGCAGATTTTTCGAATTCAGCCCCTGAACTTTCGAATATTTTGCAACCTCATCAATTAATTGAAGTTTCGAATGTTTGACACTTTTCACCCAATTTCGAAAATTTTCTGAAAATTCGAATGTTTGGGACAACTCTTCGTATGTTTGGTGCACAAAGACAAGATTTTCGAAAATAGTCCCTGAGGCTTCGAATGTTTGGCGGTTCATACCCATTTTCGAAAAAGGACTGTTTTTGCTGAAAATTGAAGAAAATGAATTTCAAGCCCCTGCAGTTTGTGCAAATTGACGCTTTCTGCCCAGCTTTGGAAAAGGGGGAGAGTTTTGCATATTTGGCTGTTTTGGGCGCAACGGGTCCCTGCAGAATTCAGAAAGTGACGATTTTTACCCGGTTTTTGAAAAATCTTGCAACTTTCACCCAAAAAGTCAAAAATTTTCATAAATTGGAAATTTTTTTGTGGCTTTTTCGTGATTGTTTTTCCGTGCAAGATTTTTGGTGATTCATTTTTGGTACACATCAAGGGGGAGTATCGTGAAGACTATTCCTCGGGCGCTTCTCACCCTTAGTGGGTTTTATAATCATTTTTTGATTATAAAAAGGGGGAGAATGATGGGTATTCGAAGCTTCTCGGGTTTGTCGAATATTCATTTGCAGATTTGAAGACCGGTGTTACTTCGAGGGGGAGTTTGGTCTTGATCGTGCTAGCTCGTTGGAGACTGAAGCCGGGACATCCAATCCTAACTTTGAGGGGGAGAATGTTAGGGTGCAAAGTCACTCTTGGATGTAATGTTTTAGGCTTACCTTCTTGTATGTGTAAACGGGTTGAGTCTTTCCTATAAATAGGAAGTGAGTGACTCCCATTATGTAAGGAACCATTTGGAGTGTTAGACTAGAGAGAGAAATTGTGTACAAACCCATTTGTATATCCTTTCTAGATCTAATATGAGCTTACATAGATTTATTTACTCCTTGTGTTCTTGATTTTACATGATGATTCACTAGATCTTTCTAATTCCGCACATGCCATCATAATCAATACCACTACAGAAGTCTTCAACTCCATCGGGTAAAGAAAGAATCGGTGTTTCACACAACTTATTCTTTAGCTTCTTGAATGCTTATTCGTGCTTCTCATTCCAAGTATAAGTAGCTCCTTTATGGGTCAAAGTTGTCAATGGAGCAACTATCTAAGAAAAGCCTTGGATAAATTTTCGGTAATATCCGGCTAATCCCAGAAAGCTTCGGATCTCCGTGGGACTCTTTGGTTGTTCCCACTTTATTATAACTTCAATCTTAGCGGGGTCAACTATAATCCCTTATTGGTTAACCACATGACCCAAAAATTGGACTTCTTGAATCCAAAAATCACATCTGGAGAACTTTGCATACAACTTCTCCTTCTTCAGAACTTCTAACACTCGTTTTTATTCGGCTATAGAAATCGAATGGTCATATTCCAACGACCTTCCTTTGCACGTCGCAAAAATACTTAATAAATTACACTGTTGTCTTTATGAGTCGAATACTAACACAAAAGGAACCTTCCTTTTTGTTCTAATGTGGTACAATCACATCATAGCATGTATCATTTCTAGCTAATGCCTACTTAATACTTTAACGAAGGTTATTATACTTTTATTAATTACTCCGATCATCTCCTTCTCAAATCTTTTGACTAAAGTTGGTCACTACACCAGACATGGTTCTCTGAACCAATCAACTCACTTTGCAGATTTATATCAACCAGCATTGATTCTTTATGACCACTAGGGTTTGAACAAAAATCATATTCCTAGTCATCACCGAAATGATGGTAATGACGGAACTGACGAAATAAACTTAGCTACCAATGCCTTAGTTACCTTATGACTTTTTATGATCCAAGTGCGAGTCCTGTGCTTCGGGTAGCATAGGCCTCTACTACCTTTCACACCTACTCATACTCATCCCAAGAATTGTCACGCAGTCCCTAAGTCACCATACCAAAAATCACAAAGCAACTTATCACACATGAGTGTGTTTAGACAAGCACATACAAAAATTCCTCCTAGACTCAACTAGGGATTTCGCGTCTCTATCAAGCACATCTTGGCTTTCCTAGACTCACCTTCTAGTACCCTTCTTACGTATATACTTGATTTAACATATTCTCATACTTTTCATAGGTCGCTAGGAATTTCACTTCCAAACATTTCACAAAAATTCTATCTCGGGTAGTGTCCAGTCTACAATACACACTAAACCATAACGTACTCTAGCGGTATGGAGACAAATGCTCTCCAACTACTTGTATTGTTTTCAAACTCATGTCAGTCACCATGGATATCATTTCATTTCTTCTTTTAATCATTCGTCCATGACATCGTCATTCCTTTATATTAGTTAATCTTAGAAAGTTTGCTTTTCATTTGTATATTTTTCATGTCTACTTCATAAGAGTCAAACCTAGGAAGTCTTAATTTTAGCTGCATCTCAGCATGTTCTACTAGCTTCAACTTGGTTCTCTGTCATTCCTAACAACAATATCTCTTCTCATACAATACTATGGGTGTATTGCTTCTTCAACTAAGTATTCCACATTACTTAGACAAGTAAGTCACTCGGACTTTCACAACCAAATGATTCATTTCACCACCTTAATCATGTATGTTAAAGTCGTCTTAACACACTATGCAACTTTCGTAAGGATGGGATAGAAGTCAATTGTCACTCTGTATTTTTAAATACTAAGTCCGAGCATCCTGTATAGGGTACAAATCAGCTCTTATTACACCACTCGAATTGCATACTATATCACAATGTTAAACAAGGTATTCGCTTAGTCTGAAAACTCTGTTAGCCTTTCCTTTGATCTCCATTGAATTCTTCTTAATCTTACACAACATCAATTTCGATATAATCGAATTATTTATCACCATCTTTAGCTCTTCTAACCCCGTAAGCAATCACTGCTTCATTCTGGTCAGCGGTGGAACAAATTCATGGATTATGCCAAAACATTCATCTCGTCTAGATGTACTTCAAACGCACAACATTCCTCTAAAGGTGTTATTATTTCATAAAACATACTTTGAATGTACAACACCACTTTATAGGTATTAATACACTATTACGATATCACTTGATAGGTATTATTTTACGATATACATCGATCGTTATTTATGAAGTTATCGATGTCAACTATCGTAAGTCTCCTTATCACCCCGAAACGTTACATGCTAGTTCTAATATCGTAGTCATACGCTTAAAATCCTGAACACATAACGTTTCCAGATCCGGTCGGCAACAAACCATAGATCCGCACAAATAATGGCATATATGTCAAACATATAGCATTTAACACATAAAAGCATTTTAGGCATCTTTCCTAAAATATACTAGTGCTCGTGTCTAAAATATGGTAGACACTCATCTCACGATCATCGCTTAGTATTCTAAGTTTAAGTCTAGAAATCCTACAAATTCCTAGTTCGCTTAAACTAATGCTCTGATACCAACTATGACATCCCCATTTTTACGGCCAGAAAAGACCGATTTCCTATATATATACACACACACACAACACATATTTTATATAAAATACTTCATATCTATGTGTAAGATGTAAGTGACTATACACTCATGGGCGGAACGTAATGGGGGCTTAGGGGGGCCATGGCCTCCCCGTTATTTTGTCTTCCATATATACTATTAGTATATATCTAATATTAAACATCGAGAATTCTGTTTGTGGCTGAGAGAATAAAGAGAATTTCTTTCTTTTTACTTTTTCTTTGACTGTTGTGAGGAAGAAGAGGGTAATATTTCCTTTTTAAATTGTTTTAGCTGATATATTATAGCTTAGGACCTAGAAAGAGAAGAAATATCAACAAAAAATTTTACTTTCCATTTAGAAGTCTAAAGCTAACATAGGATCTAATTCTATTTTATTATATATTTATTGTTTTTCAATAATTACTTAGCATTTGTCAAATACAACCTACTTTTTAGTTACTTGGAATAAGTTTAAAACTGCATTTTTAAGGGTTTAAAATAAAGAAATACAAAAAAAAAATCAATATAACTTATTATTATTAAAATTTAAAAATCTATATATTGATTGTTAAATGTTATTTGATTTATTTATTTTAGCTTTCATCTTTTTTTTTCTCAAAAATGACAATATAAATTTTTCAAATGTTATTTTATTTTTTTATTTTTAATGCTAGTTGATATTTTTATAAACATTAAAACAACAATCCATTATGAATTTTAAAATTTTAGTTTTTTTTAACAACAAAACATAATTCCTAGTTAATTTTGTTAAGCTAGGTCATATTACATAAAACTACAATTCGGCCCCCTAGATGTATTGTTTGTGTTCCGCCCCTGTATACACTCACTTGATAAGATGGTGATTGAACAACACTTCTTTCCTTAAAACAATCTTTTTCGATGAAACCGGGAGGTTTGCTCAAAAACCGAGCTTTACGCGGGCAGAGTTTCGACTCGAAAAACTCTTTTTCTCGGAGACTTCGGGCTCTCCGAGGCTTTCTTCTGGTGCTAGGATGGTACCCTAGGTATGGGGGTTTTAGTGTAGCTTAAAAGAGAGTATAAGGGTGAAAGGAAGAAAATTTTGTAAAATAATTCGGGGCAGCCTCGCACCCCTTTTATAGGTGGCCGAAGCCTCTCGTTACGTTGGGCGTAACTTTTTGGTACGCGGGGCGTACTACTTTGTTCAGCTCTACGCTGGGAGTACTCTCGTACGCTAGACGTAGGGGGAACGTGGCGCCTGATCGAATTTCGAGCTTCAGACGCATCACAACTATATACACGCGTCTAACATGCGAAGTTATAGGGTGACGTGGCCGACTTCGGACCATGTACACGAGTACGCTGGGCGTATTCCCCCAAATTTTATTTTTCAAATTTCAAAAAATTATAACTTTCGCATACGAGCTCTGTTTTGACGTTCTTTATATCCACGCGTAGGTAAGACCGTGCTCTACAACTTTCGTTTAGACTCCGTTGACTAATTTTGACTTTATTTTTAAAGTTATATTTTTAACAGGCCGGGACAGGAAAAGTCCGTTAAAAATTCATAACTTCTTCATCCGACGTCCGTTTTGTCTGTGTTTTTACCGTTTAACTACTATTGTACGAGATCTTCAGTTTTCGTTTAGGTTGTGTCGGCTCGCTCGATCTATAATTCAAATTATGGGCTGCATATTGTTAGATTTGGACATTCTTTTTATGAATGCTCTCGGTTTAACGTATACTATGAATTTCATTTAGATTGCTAAGTCTAAAAAGCATTTTTATCGTAAACTCACTTTTTACGTCACACAGCGTCGTGCCGGTTCTGTCGCGAAACTTCGACGGTTCATAACTTCTTCGTTATAACTCAAATTTCGGCGTTCTTTATATCTCCGGAATCCTTGTTACGCCGACTACAACTTTCTTCATAGATATCGGGTTTATCTAACATTTTACTTTTGACGCTTATTTTTATCCTTAATTTTTTTATATCATCATAATTAAATATAAGGTACATGAATTCACATAATTCATTCTTATTACTTCAAAACACATTACAATAGTTGACATAGACTATTACATCATATTTAATGCTTAGCCCAGAAACACAGGAGTTACATATCATAAGGCTTAGGGCCTTGGGGAAGAAAGGATTTGACCCTTTTTGGGTGTGGGCGCTATAGTTTAAGTGATCCGAGTGTTCAAAGGTGTTTCAGAGCCTAATGGTATAATCGTAATTTGTTAGTTCGGGCCTTTATGAATTTTGGGTTCTTGTTCGGGAAGTTTTAAGGCAATCGTGAGTTGTTAGAAGCGTAGGGCTTCTCGTCGCCTTTCCGTGGATATAAAGTTCGTCGGAAACGGACTTAGATTGTGGAAGTTATGGCCTTCAGAGTATTTAGGGTTTTAGAGGGAACCTAGTATGTAGGGCGTACCAAGGGAGTGCGCGGGGTGTACTGCTGCGGAGTTCAGTACGCTTGGCGTAAAGTGACGTACGTAGGGCGTACTGCGAAGGATGGTATGGGGGTGCGAGGCCTCGTATGTTGGGCGTACGAGGGTCAGATAGAAAACCCTAAATTTTGTGTTGTGCCCTATATAAGCTTTATGATAGTCCCTTTTGATCATTTTTAAGACATCCTCCATGCTCTAAAAACCCTATTTCGACCCCCAGCCCACGTTTGGTGATCTTGAAGCTCTTGTGAGATTTGTGGAGGGTTTTGTGGATCTAGAAAAAAAAGGAGAAACTTGAAGACCTGTTCTTTGAAGGAAAGCTTTGAGATCCAGCATGTGCATATCCTTTTGGTAGCTTGGGAGGTATAAAGTTCAAATCTTGCATTTTCATTTCATGGATCTTCTTCTTGGTGCATTTTTGGTCATTTTGACCCCTTTTGGTTGAGGAGTGGGAGTTAAAGTCATTTTTGAAGCTTGAAATTGTAGATATGGATATATCATGAGTTCCTTGGGCATAAAGGTGCAAACTTTATGGTGGTTTTGGTTCCATGCATGTATTAAATCAAGTATTAAGCTCTTTTGAGCCCCAAAGTTACATTTAGCCATGCATGCACATAAAGTTGACAACTTTATGTGATTAACCACCTTGGAGAAGTTAGATCTGAGCTTGGATCCAAGTCTTAATGGATTAAGTGATAAATCTGGAAAGAAGGTCATGGTTGGTGAGTACGCTGGGCGTACAAGCCTCCCATGTTATACGCTGAGCGTACAGGCTGAGTACGCCCCGTATACTCGATAGACTTGGGCCTTTTTGCGTTTTGGGCTTGGTTGTGTTGGGCCATGTTGAGGCATCTGAATTTTTATAGTTTGGCTGTTGTGACTTGTTGGGCCTTCTTAGGTAAAGGCCCATGAAAGGAATTGGGCTCAATTTGAAAAATTGGGCCATATTTAGGCCTTAGATGTTACAACGGGTAATATGGAGCAAAACGTATATTTTTTCTCGTTCAGTTGGTTAGATATGTTATTTTGGTGGAGCGAGTCAGTTATTTTTGTGGACCAAATCAGAAGTGTGGGATATATCATACGCATATCAAACACCCCTGATCGGACCGAGTCAAACAAATACATCCAGACCCGTTCAATACCAACACCAACTTAGACAACTGCAAAACAAACCAAATTTTTTTTTACACATTTATGAAAATGATTCTCATTACGGCTGGGATAAAAAATGTGAAAATTATTTGAGGGGCCTATCGTGCAAGTTAGGGTTTAGTTTAGGGATTACATGCATAATTCGTTATTTAGTTTGTTGACGTCACCAATATTTGACGACTAGGGTTTAAGAACAGAGCACCATTACTTTGGTGAAGCGCCGGGAAACATTTCGTAGTCTTCAAGCTCCCGAAGCTTTACCATGAACTACAGGTTTCAGAACCTCCTCGGAGCTCCATACAGGGGCGGGAATGCCATTGTCGTCAACAACACACTTCTTATATCACCAGTTGGCAATCGTATCTCTGTAACAGACCTCGTGAAATCAGAAACTATAACTCTTCCTTGTCAAGCCTCCTCAAACATATCCAGAATTGCTGCCTCTCCTGACGGCGTATTCCTTCTCGCCGTTGATGACAACTCCCGCTGCCTCTTCATCAACCTACGTCGCCGTGCTGTACTTCATCGCATCGCCTTTAAGAATCCCGTGGCATCCGCGAAGTTTAGCCCGGATGGCTCGTTCATCGCTGTCGCCTCCGGCAAGTTAGTTCAAATATGGAGATCCCCGGGGTTCAAGAAGGAGTTTTTCCCGTTCGAGTTGGTAAAAACTTTCGCTAATTGTAATGATAAAGTTACTGCACTTGATTGGAGTCCTGATTCAGAGTATTTGTTGGCTGGTTCGAAGGATTTGACGGTTAGGCTTTTTTGTCTGAAGAAATTAAGTGGTTCAAACAAACCTTTTCTGTTTTTAGGTCATAGAGATATTATCGTAGGTGCATTTTTTGGTATTGAGAAGAAAACGAAACAAGTTTCTAGGGCT
This sequence comes from Lactuca virosa, assembly GCF_052849685.1. Lineage (NCBI taxonomy): Eukaryota > Viridiplantae > Streptophyta > Magnoliopsida > Asterales > Asteraceae > Lactuca > Lactuca virosa. Next base: position 64,495,563 of record NC_136426.1, on the reverse strand, counting down.
TACACTGTATCACGCGATGGCGCAATTTTTAGCTGGAGTTATACGGCGAAAGATGAAACACCAGATGAAATACCTTCACCTGGCACTCCTGAACAAACCATGGAAGTGGAGCAAACTAGTAATGCGAAGAAAAGAAAGAATGCCCACGCCATTATTGATGAAGAAACTTCCACTTTGTTGCATACAGCAAAGTGGGAATTGTCTAAGAAGAATTTCTTTATGCAAACCCCAGCAAAGCTAACATCCTGCGATTATCACAGAGGTTTGGAGATCGTGGTAGTTGGATTCTCAAATGGTGTTTTTGGCCTATATCAGATGCCTGATTTTGTTTGTATACACTTGTTATCTATATCTAGAGAGAAGATCACAACTGCTACTTTTAATGATCTTGGAAACTGGTTAACATTTGGCTGTGCTAGACTTGGACAATTGCTTGTGTGGGAGTGGAAGTCCGAAAGCTATATATTGAAGCAACAAGGACATTACTTTGATGTCAACACTCTTGCATATTCCCCCGATTCACAGCTCTTAGCTACTGGTGCAGATGATAATAAAATCAAGGTAAGTTACTTTCAAGATACAATCTCTTATACATTACAACAACATGTATGTTTACAGATCTTTGTTTGGTTGTTACAGGTCTGGACTGTGTCATCAGGCTTCTGTTTTGTGACTTTTTCTGAGCATACAAATGCAGTTACTGCACTTCATTTCATGGCTAGCAACCATTGTTTACTGAGTGCATCCCTTGATGGAACTGTTCGCGCTTGGGATCTGTTCCGGTATCGTAATTTTAGGACATTCACTACCCCTTCTTCTAGACAGTTTGTTTCTTTAGCATCAGACCAAAGTGGTGAAGTGATTTGTGCAGGAACGCTCGATTCATTTGAGGTAATAAAATTAGAATTGATGTTTAAAAAGTATTTGAGAAAATCTGACATAACATTTTTCTGTTCCTCTTAGATCTTTGTTTGGTCAATGAAAACCGGGCGACTGTTGGATGTTCTAAGTGGACATGAAGGTCCAGTTCATGGATTAATGTTTTCTCCAACAAGTGTAAGTATTTCTCTCTTTATGTCACATATCTATGGTGGTGTATAATATATACTTATTATTTATCTTTTTCATATCCTACAGGCGATTCTTGCATCATCATCATGGGACAGATCTGTTCGTTTATGGGATGTTTTTGATGGAAAAGGTTCAGTAGAAACATTCACTCACACACACGATGTTCTTACAGTTGTTTATCGTCCAGATGGGAAGCAATTAGCTTGCAGCACATTAGATGGACAAATTCATTTCTGGGATCCCATTGATGGCTTGTTAATGTACACCATTGAGGGGCGTAAAGACATTGCTGGAGGACGCCTAATGTCTGATCGTAGGTCAGCAGCCAATTCCACTTCAGGAAAATGCTTCACAACATTATCTTATTCAGCTGATGGAAATTACATTTTAGCTGGTGGAAGCAGCAAATACATCTGTATGTATGATGTCGCTGACCAGGTTAGTTTCTCTTTTTGAAAAAATTATAATAGTAAAATTTTTATTATTAGTAGTAAAAGTGCAAAATGTTATAATTACAGGTATTGCTGCGGAGATTCCAAATAACTCTAAATCTGTCTTTGGATGGAGTTCTTGATGTTTTAAATTCAAAGAACATGACAGATGCTGGTCCTTTGAATTTAATCGATGATGATAACAGCGATGTTGATGATGGTGTTGAGAAACAAACACGGGTCAAGTCGGGTTATGACCTGCCCGGATCTATGCCTAATCGCGGGCGGCCTATTGTACGAACAAAATGCCTACGAATCGCGCCCACGGGCCGTAGTTGGGCAGCTGCAACAACCGAAGGGGTTTTAGTTTACTCCATGGATGATAATTTCATATTTGACCCTACAGATCTTGACATAGACGTCACACCAGAGGTAACAATAACAGTCTTTTCTTCAGATTCAGATAGTGCATTAATATTTTATCCAAACAGATATCATTATCCATTCAGTACACTTTATTCCTTATTTGACAGGCAGTTGAAGCGGCACTTAAGGAAGATCAGCCAAGTAGAGCTTTGATTCTGAGTTTAAGATTAAATGAAGATGAATTGATTAAAAAGTGTATTATTAGTATTGCTCCTGCGGATATAAGAGTGGTGGTTGCATCGGTCCCGTTTAAATATTTAAATAGATTAATCATGGCTTTCGCTGAGCTTCTAGAAAATTGCCCTCATCTGGAGTTTATTCTTCGATGGTGTCAGGTATAATGTTCTGTTGACATCAGTTTTAGTTCAATACATGTCAAATGCAGTACAACCTAGTATTTATGTCTTGTCTTGTGTGAAATGTGATTTTTGTTGTTTGGTTTTGTAGGAGCTTTCTAAATGTCACGGACACTCGATTCAGCAAAACTCGAGGAATTTGCTGCCTGCTCTGAAGTCGTTGCAGAAGGCGATTACAAGGTTACATCAAGATTTAGGAGACACGTGTGCTTCTAATGAGTATTTGCTTCGATATTTATGTTCTACAAGCTCTAAGCCATGAGCTTTATTAAGAGTTGCTAAAATGGCGATTTTGTTATAAAAGCCTTTGGGTACGGATGCTGTTGTAATTTTATTAAGGTGGAATTTTGCTTTTTTTTTTTTGGTTCTGTTTTATAGACGCTTATAAAATATTGTTTGCTATTGGTGTTGATTTTGATATACAAGGAATGACAATCTCAAAAGAATTACAATCTTAAAAGCTAATAGATGTCAAATGAAAAACCTCAATTTTAAAATTTTGCATTATGAGAAAGATTGTTTTATTACGGTCAAACCCTAAAATTTGACCAACTTAATTGAGAAATATGACTGCAAGAAGAGTCAATTACTCAATTACATAGCCGAAGTATTTGCATGTATTTGGTGTATGTTTTACACATCAATTTTTGAGTAAATTACACTAATGGTCCCTATGGTTTGTGGTAATTTGCATGTTTGATCCCTAACTTATTTTTTTAACTTGGAAGGTCCTTACTGTTTGTTTTTGTTGTGCGCTTGGTCCCGTCTTACATAAAAAGACTATTTTGTCATTGATTTTTTTAACTTATTTAAATAAACACACTCTCAACCCCACTTCCACATCACATTACCTTACCTACCACATCTTATTTAAATAAATTAAAAAATCAAGGGCAAAATAGTATTTTTAGGTAAGACAGAGACCAAACGCGCAACAAAAACAAACTGTAGGGACATTCCGAGTTAAAAAAATAAGTTAGAGACCAAACATGCAAATTACCCCAAACCGTAGGGACCATTCGTGTAATTTACTCTCAATTTTTTTATTAATTTAATTTTTAAATACCATATTTGTTTTTTATAAACTTTTAAAATATTATATTTGTCTAAATCCTTACTTTTTAACATTTTATAATAATTTAGAATATTTGTTTTTATTAATTAACTATTTTAACTTTTTTTTTATAAATATAAGTTTAACTATTATTTTTATCCTTTATACACTTTCATTCTATTTTTTCAAATTATTATTTTAATCAAATTTGGTTTTTAAATTATTATTTTATAATTTTAGTTTTTTTGTAGTGTGTAAATTATTATATCCGATTAAAATACTATATTTTTCTAAATTAATATATTATATTAATTCATAACACATTTATGAATAATTTAGTTTCTTTTCTTCAAACTTTTGCTACAAAATTTTGAACACTTTGCTATTTTTGGTATCTCCTCAACTTTTTCGAAGTTTTGTCACAAAAATTTCAACATTTTGCCATTTTTCGTTCCTCCTCAACTTTTTACTATATTAGTTTGTGGAGTTGACTATTTTGGTCCCCCACTTTCGATATTCTCTATTGCTAGCCACAAATGTTTCAACAGTTTGCCACTTTTGATCCCTGGCATTTACCAAATGTAATACCTCTAGGTTTTGCCACATTTGTTTGTGGAGTTGGCGGTTTTAATCATTCACCTTCGATATTCTACTATACGACCCTAATTTTCTCAAAACATTATACACACACAAAATAGAAACAACAAATGAAAAAAAGAACCAAAGAAACACCGAAATATGTAAACATGAAAAAAATCGGACCGCCGGGAAGCGCGGATCACCTTCTATTTATATTAACAAGTGGTAATTTGAAGATGTGTATTTTAGTTTTCACCAACTATTACATAACTAATTTTGATGCTACTAGATAAAAAATTGAAAAATATATTTTTTTTACCGATGGTATTCCATCAGGAAATTACTTCATCTTCAAGATGAGAAACCTTTAACTGTGATGAAGGGAATGACCAAAATGATAAAAATAAGGATTTGAGTACATATGACATTTTGAAAGTTTATAAAAGTACATATGATATGTAGAACTAGACTAATATGATATTTTGATGTTTAAAAATGATTATGATTTTTTATTTTATTTTTAGTTTTTATAATTGTTTGAGATTCAATAGTTCCAAGTAAAAAATTGCAAATATTTTTTTCCTACCCATCTATAACCAATATGGATTTAAGTACACAACTAGAAATAAATTTGTAGTACTTGTTGTAAAAAACAAAATGAACAGATCAATCTATACAATAGAAAATTTAGATTTTTTGGCCAGGTTATTTGGCCTTATTTTAACTTGTTATGAAATGAATACCAATTTGTGGATATATAAATAAGCAAGAAATTCGTTTTGTTGTATAAAATGATAAAACGAAATTTATTTGTTCCATAAATTTATAAGAACATAAAAAGATGTTGTAAAGATAATCTAGCTAATTTATTTAAACTAGAACACATATCGAGCTGCGACGTCTTTGACTCCCTTTTGTTTCGTTTTTTCTGCGTGCGACTCGCCAACACAACAGGTATGAATCGTTTTTTTTTTTTTTTTTTCCCTAATCGGTTCGTTTATTAATCGTCCCACAGTTAGAGACTTTCGTGTTCGGCCCAAATAAGGTTCATATTGTGAGAATGTGGAAATGTGTATTCCGAATCCGGCCCATTAATTAAACCCCTAAGCCAAAACCCTTCCTTTTCTTTTCTTTTCTTGCAACAGGAGTTCTAGGGTTCTTCTCTGTTACTGGTAATGGTGAAAGAGAGAGTAGAAGTTTCGATGTCTTCTTTCACTTCTAAAGGTGAAGTTTTCGCTGCTATACTCCCCGATGGACTCGTCAAAGTAAGTTCCCTCTCTGTTTTTCTCTCTCTATGTGCAGGTCTTAGACCATTTTTGTATGCTATATATGCATAAACCTATTGGAGTTGAACTAAACTTGCTTGATATCCAATTCTGGATATGGTTATGTTTTTTTGAAGGAAATTTGCTTGTATTTGAACAACAGGATGTTTTATTTATGTATAAGATTATTATCAAATGACAAAACCATTGGTGCTTGCTTCATTGTTCTAAATTTGCTGTTAACCTATTCCCAAAAGCTAGATTCTTTACAAAGCTTTGTACCAAGCTAATAAACACCATTTCATGCTTGAAGGTTTGGAACACGAGTGATGGGAGTCAATTAGCAGAATGGAAGCAGTCATATGGAGATTCTGTTGCTCAGTTTTCTTGTATTGCATGTAGCTTTGTGGGAAAGAAGGTAACACAGTGCATTGGAAATCTCAATTCTCACACTCCATTTTTGCCTTAATAGTTTCATACCCGGCTCCATAATCCCTTATTTCTTCTTCTCCCTCTTAATTCTCAGCGCAGAAAAGAAAACAGTACTTGTTTGGTGGCACTGGGAACAGATGATGGTGAAGTCTTCACCATTAATGCCACTTCTGCAGAGTTAAAATGGAAATCTTCTGGACATCATCATAGGTATGCTAGGAAAAATAATAAGATGATCATGATCATAAATTTTCTGATTATTGATGGTTAAAATAACCAAATTTGGAGTAATACCTGAAGCTTAGAACTTTTCTGTATGCAGTAGAATAGCTGCTATTTCTTTTGCAAACAAAGGGCGTAAACTTTGTGCTATAAGTACAGATGGCACAACATGCGAAATGAACTCTGAAACTGGTGAACTGTTAAAAGAAATGAAAATCTCAAAGAAACACATCTCTTCATCTGTATATCTTTCTGGTGAGTCTTCCCAACATATGGTCCTTAAATTATCTTAACTTTTTTCTTCTAACATATGTTTTCCTTTAATGATAGATGATAAAATATTAGCTGCATCAAATACCAAGATCAAAGTTCTCAACTTAGAAGATGGAGAAGAACTAGTTAAATTTTCCACAGATGCCGTATGTTACCACTTTTGTATGTGTGTTTTTAAAGTGATTACTGCAGTTCTGATGACTATATTTTTTTTTGACTTTTCTTTAGGGTCCTGTGAATCATATGTTTATGTTGGATGATACAAACACCATAATTACATCTGTATTTGGTGACAAGAATCTGCACGTGTGGAAAAATGGATCAAGTGGACCTGTTCTATCAATGAGACACCCTCCTTTAGCTATCGAATGCAAGAATGGCTGCAATGAAGATGTTTTAGTGGTACTTTCTGTTTCAGAGTCGGGTATTGCTTATATCTGGAACTTGAAGATTTCATCCACAGAAAATGTAGTTCCAACCAAAATCAAAGTTGAAGGTAGTAAATCTGAAACTGACCCAAATGCTAGTGGAAAAAAGAAGAAAAACAAGGCTTCCATATTGGCTGCAAGGTTGAATTCCATTGATGGTGATGATCGAGTTACAGTTCTTGTTGTTTATGGCTCAATAAACTCTCCTCAGTTCACTTTACTTGATGTCACTAGTCCAGGGGAGGATATTGTCATAGATGATATTCAAGAAAATGGTTTGATTGATGGAAAAGGTACATAAAGTACTAATCTGATATTCTATAGATCCTTTTTTATGGGTTAATTACACAAATAACCAAAAATGGCTAAAACAATCTTACTTCTTCACAGACCAAAAAGATGTAAGGGGAAAGAAACGGGCTGCATCTGATGTAGAAGACTCGGTAAAACCGTATAAATGTAAGCAAAAAGATAGATTCTCTGATTTATTTTGGATATTTTTTATTGTGTTTTTTTGGGTTTATGGAAAGATGAAATTTTGTTTGAATGTTGATGATATAGGTCATGGTGATCCTATGGATGGGGTTCAAATTGATAATGACATTAATGAACCAACCATGGGAGAGAAGTTGGCTAGCTTGAATATAAAGAATGATGACGTGGCACCCAAAGAGAAACAAGAAACGAAGCCTCCTAGTGCTGACTCTGTCCATGTACTTCTTAAACAAGCACTTCATGCAGATGATCGGTCACTTCTTCTTGACTGCTTATTTAGACAAGACGAAAAGGTTAATATTTGATAAGTAATTTTTCAGATGTTAGTTGAATTTTACAAGATTTTTTTTACATGATTGTTTTTGTTTATGTTTTCAGATTATTTCAAACTCAGTTGCTTTCTTGAATCCTTCAGATGTTTTCAAGCTTCTAGAATCTCTCATATCTATGATCCAATCCAGGTGCAATCCACTGTTCCCTTTTAAGAATGTTGAAAATTAGACATGATTACACTATTCTGTTCATTTCCTTTTTGAAATAGTTAATAATATTTTTAAATTGAAATCTATTAGATATGATCAAAATAGCTCATCTAATTTTATTAATAAAAACCATTTAGGAAGTTGTATGCATTTGAATACACTTTGACAAATTTTGACCTGTTTGGCCTTTTTTTAAAACTAATTCTTTTACCCATTTTACCCCTTGTAGATAAAATATTGGGATAATCACAAACATGATCACCATATGATGTGAAATTTCACAAATTGACTGCCTTTTCGACCCATAGCATAAACTATTTCACAATGAGCCAATTGCAAGATTACTTTTTATTGATTAAAAGCTGCAAATAATCTACGAAATTACATCATCATTTCACAATAAGTTATTTGCTAAATGTCAAGTCATATATATGCTGTTCATTTTTTTGAGTATTCTTAAAACAAGCAATTTTATTAAATGAGTCGTAATTTAACAAATAATTGATTGTGTGAGAACAGGGGTACAGTAGTAGCTTGTGCCCTGCCATGGCTTAAAAGTTTACTTCTTCAACATGCAAGCAGCATCATGTCTCAAGAATCATCTCTCATTGCCCTCAACTCATTATATCAGGTATTAACAACTTCACTTATTTTCCTTCCTATTTTATCTCAATTTAGTAATTTTGTCAAAAGTGGGTAACAAACTCTTCCAAAAACATCCCAGAAATTTTGACATTTATTAACCCTTTTTGAAATGATAATAACCTGATTTGAAGTTGGTTGTTATTTGTGTAGCTTATAGAATCTCGAATTTCAACTTTCGATCCTGTGGTCCAACTGTCGAGTTCCCTAGACTTGCTTTACACAAAGGTAAGTTGTAATTTTTTTTTTTTTTTGGATGAATGATGAGTGTTATGCATTTTGTTGAATTTTTATGTTGTTTTTATGCAGACGGTTGATGGAGTGGATGAAGAAGAACGGCCAATGGAACCTATTATATTTGAAGACACGAGTGATGAAGAAGAAGAAAATGGTGAAGAAGCCATGGAAACTGATGATGATGAAGAAGAAGACAATGAAGAACTTGAAGCAATGAGTAATGTTAGTGATCTTGAAGGGAGTGATGATGGCATGCTTGACTACTAAGTTATATAGAAATTCAGATCCGTTATGTTCAATGGGTTTAATGGTTCCCTCCGATAAATACACAAACAGAGTCAGAATTGAACTATTCCTTTATGATTTTACGAGCTGAAGTCATCTTTAAAAAAATTGGCTCATCATACGAAGATTGTATTTTTCGAGACAGACTTTTTAAATTTTTTGTTTTGCGGCTTGAATTTGTATAATCAATTTTGTAGGATTTGTTGGTATAGTATGCAATTTTGGTTACCTTTATTATTTAGATCACATAATGATTTTGATTTGAGTAAAAGGTTTGAAAATTCTACCTTTTAGGTACTTGTATGATATTTTATAGTATGGCCCTTCGAATTCTTGGTTGTTTATTAGGATTTCAATTCGATCGTAATTCCATGTAACAACGATTGAGTATGGCGTATTTTACTTATGATGATCTTTAAACGAAAATGAAAAATCCTTAACACTGGAAAAAAAGGGCCAAACATACAACATTAAGGATTAAACCTTATTTTATAGTAAAAGGGCAATTAAGCAACAACGAACTAGAAGACATGAACATTTCAAACATCAGCCCAAAAGTAACTTATATGGACATAATCCTGAAAAAGCTTGATTTTTTTTATAAGATCATATTTATAATTTTTTATTAATTTTTAGAAAAAAAATATTGTCTTGTAGGTGCAGCTGGTTTGTTATTCAGCAAATAAAAACATTGTTTATTTGAAAAAAAAAAGATGACTTTAATAGAAAAAAAATTAATGCTTAATCTGAACTAGTTTTTATGTAATGAGCTTTGTATTTGATAATCCGATAATTTTTTTTGGCATTTAAGCCGGATTATCCCATATGATACGGACACATTTTTATTATTTCACAACGAACCATAAAAAGTAACAATTTTGAAAGGGCATAAACACCAACTTCCAAAATTCATAATTGGAAATAACACATTAAACAAGTTGAACCACCATTAATGTTTGAAATTGATATTTTGTAATAAACACTAGTTAAAAGTAGAATGTAGAGACGGCAGAAATATATAAAACGAACAAAACTTTAACAAAGTGCTAGAGGGAATTACAAAGGTTGTTTAATAAAGGAGAACAAATCCAACACGACCAATCTACAAAGCCAAGTTTGATCTATGCTTAATCCATCATTTTCGAAGGAGCCACTCTATAGTTCTTGAAACGACGAATTAAGGCCAAACAACGATAAAATCCAGCTCCAAATCACATTCGACGTACTCACAGCCAAAGAAAAGGTCCTCCACATAATCCTTAATCTTGTTACAGAAGCAAAAAAATGAAGGAATACTGAAAATCCCCCTAGTAATCAGATTCACAGTAGTCAGAATTTGATCCACACGAAACAATTAAATTTGAGGGATACCCATTTAACCTACTTGAAGCTTGTGTCACCTGCCCACCAATCCAAATCCGAAATGATTGTCTCAAGGGACTTGACTTTGCACACTTCAGAACTATCTCCCAACCACATGTAGCATATCAACAATCTCTGTAAAACGAAAACTAACCAGCAAAACATATAACTCCTCCAACTGGCTGGTTTCTATGCCCCCCCTCCTTGAGTTTCTGCACCATACCCACATATGTTGAAAATCTGCATCAGCCGTTGACCCAATCATGTTCGAGACCAAACAATTTTTATTGGATTCCTCCACATAAATATTAGACAATGTTTTGAAAACCAGTACGAACCGCCTGGTCCAACTGTTTGGACCGCAAATCGGAAAAGAGAACGGTTTAACTAGTAGCAATTTTATGTCTATTTCTGGATCAAAATGAACTGGCTTCATAAAAACCCAGTTAAATTAAACCGTTAAAACCCGATTGAACCGGTTAAATTGAAAAAGTTAAGAACAAACTTTGATAAACTTTGATGGTCTTTTTCATATAAATTTAGATATCGTTGTGTACATCTTTTGTTTGATTCTCATTTACAGATCTTTTTTTTGCTATTTCAGAATATGAATATGAAAACCTTTTGAATATGAGACATTCCGTTAATATTTAACTTGATTTTTAATGTCCATATGTTATATAGCCTCAAAATGACAATAACTCATTTGTATTGAAGCTTTGATAAATTTTTATCTATAGCTTAAATGACAAAAAGACGTGGTTTTCTTACAAAAATGATATTTTAACGTGTTTATATTCATTTAAAATTATATTTTTTTTATATTATAAACATAAATGATATTTTAATGTGTTTGTATCCATTTAAAATTATATTTTTTTTATATTATATTTTATGTATATTGAATTGATATAATATATGTATGTAATTATACTTTTTTGATATATATATATATATATATATATATATATATATATATATATATATATATATATATATATATATATATATATATATATATATATATATATATATATATAGAGCTAGGTTCATTTGTTTAAACTAATTATTGTGTTATTGTATGCATAAATGTGGGCCAATTAAAATTTAAAATAAAAATAAATAATTAAATAAATAAATAAGGGTAAATATGTAATTTGATAATTAGTTTCCACAAATAATAGCCTATAATTATGGTAACCATTGACTTAGCTACCTAGGTTTTTTCCATCCCTTTTTAAAACCACAATGACGAATTAAAGGGGTGTTTTGGCTCGGTGACTCTTTGTGTTCGTTCTCCCATCGTCGGCAGCCCCAAAAACAACAGCGGCAGTGGCGGTCGACAGACAAGAAATCGCATGTAGTAAGGGATGGTCAATCGATCTCCGGAGGACTCCTCCTTCGTTCATCTGCTTCGTCACCAGTGATCACAAATCAACAGCGGGAGAAGAATCGATCGACAGAAGACGGTAAGAGATTTCATCTTTTCTCTTTTCTCTTTTCTCTTTTCCTTTTTTTTGTTCCAGCAGTCTCTAGTTGTTCTTGTTTGGGTTGATTTGAAAGAAACGAAGGTAGGAAGGGATGGTTGGAAGGTGGTTCGGTGGAGGCAGGGAAGAAGAACCGAAATCAGATGGGTGTTTGGATTGAGGCTGTGAAATCAATGGGCAAGCAGAAGAAGAAACAAAGGTTTTTTTTTCTTTTTGTGTTCAACTAACATCCTATTTGATCGTATCTGTGAGTAAAACTGTCTTCTAGATTCATGTGGCCTCTAACATCCTATTTCAAGGTTGTTCGCACACCAAATTAGTATGTATTCTTATTTCTGTGCTGGTCCTATGTTTGAATTCATATCAGATGTCACGTGTTCTCTATCTTAATGAGATGCTTGGTTACTTCTCAGGATCTTGTGTGGCTGTTTGTCCATTGTTTGATTTTCTTGTGTGAAATCAATGATAAAGATGATGACTTGATGAGGGCATTTATGTCAAAATAAATTTTTTTTTTTAATGGAGTCTGATGTATGATGATAAAAGAGGCAAATTTGGTCTAAAAGGTTGAACTCTATCCTAAAGGTATGAGTTCTGAACATGTCAATTGCTCTAAAAGGTACAGTTTGTTCTTGACTAGTTTTTTGGCTGCATTTTATGAATTGATTATATTTCAATTTATGTTTTTTTTTTCTAATTTAACACTTCATTATGTGGACAGTGCAGGATCTTGACAAGGTTGAATTCTGAAAAGGTATCAAGTATGTTTATGTAGATGATTCAATGGATGATATTAGTGAGATTCTAATTCTATTGGAATGGAATCACGAATACCAATTATGTTGGAATGGAATCACGAATTCCAATTCTGTTGGAATCACAAAAGTTGATGCTTGAAGAACGGACCACAAAATTGAAACGGACCACATTATTCTTTTAGAATGTATTAGTAGTTGTTAGATTTTGATGTTTTCTTTCCCGTTTTGAAAGTTTTTTTAGTTTTATTCTTTAACAATAAATGTATTTCTTAGCAATTGTTACATGTATTCTATAAGAATTAATATAATTTTTGTTTTAATTCTTCAATTGCTGGTTCGAGAATTTGTTATTCTACAAGAAAAATATGTTCAAGAATATTTTTATTATTTTATGGTTCAAGAATTTTTTTATTTTTGAATATATTCAAACATATTCTGTCAGAATGTCCGAATTAAAAACCTAATAATTAGTAAAATCAGATTTTTAAAATTAATAGAATCTATGATCCCTTAAAATATATAAACTTCCTTTATTAAATCTATGTTAATTGACTAAAATACCCTTCTAGTTAAACTAGATGATATTTTTCGATTATTTTTAATTCAATAATATGTATTAATCACTTTCTTAAAATAAGTAAAATGATTAGCCAATATTTATGCATACAATAACACAATAATTAGTTTGAATAGAATAATCTAGGCCTATATATATATATATATATATATATATATATATATATATATATATATATATATATATATATATATATATATATATATATGAAAATAAAAGAACATATAAATTCTAAAAACCAAAAACCAAATCATCCCGACAGTCAAAATGGGATGACTGTTAGACTAAACAAGTGGATTTTAAAACACTAACTAGAATTTTACTTGCCGCACGTTGCGGCAGCAATAATGGATTTAAGTAGAATAACTAATTTAGTAGCAATACAAGTTAGAAGGATTTAAGTTGTCAAACCACAAAAGTCATGAACCAAATCCATGCATAGAAACTTAGGAGGACTTAAGTTGCCACATGCCAAGAACAATGCTTAAAATAAACACGTAAATGTTTTATAGATAAAACTGGTATATAGAAAAATCAGACGAGTAGATCATATATAGTACGAGGGGAGAAACTTTTTTAAAGTCTAGGGGTAAAAGTGATTTTTTTTAAAGTTGAGGGATCGTAACTATATAAAAAAGCAGATTATATATATAGAAAATCAAAAAGGTAGAAAAGACAATTTAGAATGTTCTTCAAAGGGGTAAAAGTGTAATTTTGAAAAGTACAAGGTATAAAGTGTCCTTTTTCAAATTAATGGGAAAAAGTAACAGCAAAGAAAATGTAGGGACTAAATGGTGAAAAGCAAACTTTTTAGTATAGATATAATATTAACTATTAAGAGAACGTATCTTCATCTTTCCAAAATAAAATTGTCCCCCAAGCCAACCACACTTTCGAAAAGATTATCAAGAGAGATCCCAAGCTTTTCAAAATCGAAATTAATATTCAAGATATTAGGCCAAACTTTCATAATCGTTTTTGGCAATAGGCTTCCCATCCACAAGGGAAATCCTATGAATTGTCCTCGTGCATTTGAACCAAAGAAGCGAAGAACATTGCCATCCGCCTTCAGCCTCCCTCACCATTTAGCAAGACCATTTTAGCCCTATTTTTGTATGACGATATCATAAGAAACGCAAAATTACTTTGAAGACATGTTCTGAAATACTCTTTACAGTTTTATGGGTGCAATATTGCCAAGATAAAAACATAATAAATTACTATGAGGAAAATTTTATAGAAAATCAAAAGCCATTTATAGAAAATCCTCACTTTATTTGCGATGTGAAGTATCGAGAACTATGAGGACACCAAGGTGGTAAGACATACGTATATGATCACACCAGTATTCTCTATACATACACCCACCAACCTAACATTAAAAAAAAACAAACGAAAGGGAACAATAAAAACCATCCCTCGAGACAACTAAAAACGCAATATAATACCACACCACCACCATTCAACGTCTAGTAGTTGGTCCTCCGGGTGGTGGTGGTGGTAGTATCAAGGCCACCGGTAGTGCCAGTGGTGTGCTTATCACCACCTTCATCCTCCCCGAATCCAAGAGTACTCTTCACGGCTTCCGCAGCACCTTGAGCCATACTCTTCACCTGCTCTCCAGTCCTCTGCATCACCCCTCCGGTCTTCTCTTTTCCACTCTCTGCAGTTTCTTTAGTCCACTGTGCTGTATCCGAGGCTTTGTCCTTGGTGGCTTGACCAATCTGCGACGCCTTGTCCTTCGTGGCTTGACCCATTTCCGACGCCTTGTTCCTCGCAGCTCCGGCCTTATCTGACACGTAGCTTCCGGTCTGGTCTGTGGACTCTTTGGTCCGGTTCCAGGCAGCTCCCGCCGTGTCGGACGTCTTGTCTTTCCCTTGCTGCGCCTTGTCCCTCATTGTCCCCATCATCTGACCGGTCTTCTCCTCGGTTCGGCCTTTGACTTCGCCGGCTCTGTACTGCTGATCGTGAGACGCCATTCTTGAAGTGAGTTTTCGGTTGATCGGAAAACTTTTGAGTGTGTGTGTGTTTTTTTTTTCTGTGAGAATTTGTGTAATTCAAAGATGATTTAGTAAGCAGGAGAACAGTCGGTTTATATAGAGATGCATGTGAGTTGAGTGCGTGACACGTGTATTTAGCATTCGACGCGTGTCATGGTTACGTGCCCTCTTAAATCATTTTTATTTTTTAACGGTTAGGCCTCCTCGATGTCTCATCTTTTCTCGCAATTAATAAAAAAAGTTAAATATTCTTTTGCATACGAATCTTCAGTACGTTTTTTTTTTCTTCCTCTAAGTATATATGTGATAAAGTGATATTATATGCCTAATAATGTTTATGTTTACGAAAATTTATATATAACTTAGAGATATAAAGAAAATGAGTACGTTTATTGTATTACGCAGTGACTTTTAAAACTACAAAAAAATCGTTTATATTAGGATGAATTTATTTTGACAAGTTTGATTGAACATACATAATTCAAAATAATTTTTTAGATAATTGACATATACTTTATAAGATATCTGGTGAAAATCTTTTTTATAAAATGGAACATGATTTAGAACAGAAAAATCTTGAAACTTAGAAAAATCGTAGAAACATTTTTTTTATGGGAATCTTTTGACTTCATGATTCATCTGAAATTTTAAAGTTAAGATATCTACAAAGACTAATATTATAAAAGTCCTAAATTTTTAACGCGTAATTGGAAAAAACAATAATATTTTTTTTATTATTGCTATGGCCACAACTTTCTCGCATGATTATTACTCTAGCCCACTTAACGAGTTTCATTGTTAACTTGGTTAAATTTTTTGCAAAATCAGTCCTAAAAAGTTCAAATTTAGTCCCTGAGGTTTGCAAAAATTACACCACATGGTTTTTTAACTTTATTTTTCATTTTTTATATACTTTATTTATTTTCGGTTTTTTTATAAATATATATACATTTTTTATTTTCTTTTTTTATATACTTTATTTATTTTCATTTTTTAACTTTATATTTCAACAATTTGATTTTTTTACCTTTTATACCTTTTGTTTTCTATTTTTTTCTATCTTAGTTATTTATGGTTTTTCTAATGTTTTTATTTATTTTGATTCAAGTAAACGAACTCGAATTTAATATAAATTACTATAACAAATTTTTTATAGAGACCGATTAGTATTATTATTATTATTATTATTATTATTTTCTTTTAGTCTATTATCAAATTGAAAAATATTATCTTGAAAAACTATTGATATCACATATAAAAATATGATTTAATTTCCAAGTTATATAACACATTGAAACACTAATTCTCAATAAACAAGCTAATTTTTTTTTTAATTTTCAATTTTTCGTAACATAAATATAATAGCACTAAAGAAAAAAAGTAAAAAGAAAATAAGTTGGACCGAAATTACAAATATAAACATAACAAATTTATTTACTTGAATAAAAATAAAAAAATTACAAAAACTATAAATTATATAAATTGTAATATAATCTAATATATTAATACATTTTATATTTTTTGAAAAAGGTCAATAAAAAGTTAAAAATACAAAAAAATAAAAACAAATAATTGGAAAACAAATAAGAAAAAAATAAAAAAAAAGATTAAAAAATTAAAATATAATATGAAAAGAAATATGAAAAAAAAAAACTAAAAAAAAAACTCTAATATACTTTATATATACACTATAAAATAGAAAAAAAGGTAAAAAGGTAAAAAAAAAATCAAATTGATGAAAAATAAAGTTAAAAAATGAAAATAAATAAAGTATATACAAAAACGAAAATAAAAAACGTATATATATTTATAAAAAAACCGAAAATAAATAAAGTATACAAAAAACGAAAAATAAAGTTAAAAAACCATATGGTGTAATTTTTTGCAAACCCCAGGAACCAAATTTGATCTTTTGGGACTGATTTTGCAAAAAAAAATTAACCAAGTTATCCATGAAACTCGTTAAATGGGCTAGAGTGATAATTCTGCGACAAAGTTGTGGCCATAGCAATAATAAAAAAAATATTAGGGTTTTTTCCAATTACGGATTAAAAGTTTAGGGCTTTTATAATATTAGTCCTATCTACAATGCATTAAACTTATTAGAGTTTAATGGATTGATACATCATCATTTTACTTTTTATACAACTTTATATTAATTTTTCTACAATGCATTGAACTTTATAAAGTTCAATGAAATATATTTTTAATAGTTAAAAGGTTTCATTTTTCCATTGAAGAGTTCAATGGACATTGAACTTCACATCCATTGAATGCCAACATGACATCCCACAACGATATAGTTTTATTTATGTTTGATTTTGGGGTCTAAAAACATCAATATTTACTTGGATAATGTCTAGGATCATGATTGCAATCACTTTCCAAAATCAATGATTTCGACCATTATGCCTGTGGTATCACGAAATCTAATTTGGGATAATCCAAGAGAGAAAATTTAGAAGTCAAACCACTTCAAAATCCGAAACACAAAATAATACCCTAATGTTTTGTGTTCTTAATGAGTTAGATAGAATCAAAAGAGTGATATTCGTATATATGGAATGTAACCCTTTTCTGGAAGAATCACACTGTTCTTATACAATGAGGAAAGTAGTTAATGGTGGTTACATGCATTTTGGCGCTAAAATTATAGTTATAAATATGGTTATTTAGACATAACTGATACTTACATAATAATGATGTCACAACCTATTTTTGGAGGGAAAATGCATGGCTAAACTCTTTCCTGATATATAAATTCGTTTAGGTTTCGGGGCGCTGCCCCTAGACCCCGCTAGGGGCGTTATGTAACGACCCAAAAATCCAAGGTAAAAATTTCATTTTTAATATATTCAAAACACTATCGTAACTTGTTCAAAACATTGAAAAGCATTTCAAATAAACAATTATCAGAGTCCAATTCCCAAAGATCACGAATTATAGAAAACACGGGTGTATGCGTTGCGATCGTCCCGAGCTCTTTCGATTGATTACTGGAGTACTTGAAACAAAAATTGAAAACTGTAAGCACAAAGCTTAGTGAGTTCCCCAAATACCATATACCATACATATCCAACGACCAATACAAGTCATACATAACCGCGAGCCATACATATCATTCATATATCATAATCAATAAAGGTGCTATGTGCCGCACATAGTCTTACCATTATGCCACGAGCCGCCTCGTGGTCTTCCTTGCCAAGCCGAGGGCGACAACCCTGGGTCTTACAGACAAGTGCCAGGAGCCACCTCCGGGTCTTCCATGCAAGCATCACAAAGACAACTAGCATACAATCTACTATACTTAACTAATTAGCATACAATGTGCCAGGAGCCGCCTCCTGGTCTTTCATACATAATGCCAAGGGATAACCCCCGGGTCTTCCTACAATACATAAGCCAAATGGGTCGGCATTGGTGCCTTCGACCCATACAACAGTGAGGAAACTCACCTCGAATGCTGAAGCTCACTGCACGAAATCCCTAGCTGCTGCCCCGACGATTTCCCAAACTAGCAATTACCAACACAACATCCAATTAGCAACTGAATTCCTAACCATGATCCATAAACCAACCTTGGGGTAAAATGACCATTTTACCCCTGGCCCATCAAGACTCATAACCAAGGCCCAATCCCAAAACCAACCAAGCCCAAAACTATAAGATCCATAAAAGCCCATTAATGGCCTAATTTTCCAAATTGGGCCCAACCCCATGTGGCCTTACCCAAAAGCCCAACAATTCCTAGTCCAATAACAAAATCTCACAAAACCCAAAGGTTCCACAATGCTCAAGCCCATTGGGCCCACAAAGCCAAAAACGATACTGGGCCATTATGCTGGGCGTACACAATGGTACGCAGGGCGTACCACGAAGACCTCAGTACGCGGGGCGTACTTGCTTTTACGCGGGGCGTACTCCACAAACTTCCCAAGGCTTATTTCATGAATTATCCGTTAATTCCTTCCATAATGACCATGATGGGATGTCAAGTCCACCAAGAAAATTACACCCTTTGTTTGCAAATAAAACATAATTCAACACAATGAACATTTGTGTGCTTATCATTAAGATTCAACATGAAGCTTATCATTCATCCCAAATTGGTTATAGCAATCATGAAGCATGATATGCCAAGATTCCTCATAGGTAGTATGGAGGTTGGGGAAGCCCACAACACACCTTCTTAATCAAAATCAAGGATCCAATTGAAGTAATTGAAACCAGAGAAGTTGATTAGCCTTAAGAATGAAGAAATCCCCAATTCCTAGAGGATGTCAATGCTTACACATCCATAAAGGAGTTATGATTTATAAGCTAGAGATGATTTCTACCATCATAAAACCCTTGTTCTAAGTAAATTCAATGATTCAATGCTAAACCAAAGAAATAAATCAACAATTGCTCATTCAAGTACCAAGCTCATGATCAAAGTATTAAACAAGCATAAGAAATATGAACTAGAATCATAAACATAAGATAAATGAAAACTAAGCATGAAACCTTCAAAAACCCACAAACATCCAAGGGTTTTAGCCAAAGTTAACCAAAATAGAGAAATTAGCCACTCATGGCAACAAAAATAACAATCACAAAAGTGTTTTTGCATCAACAATCTACCAATTACTTAGAAAGATGAGAAGAATGAGTATCCAAGCTCCCAAAATCGCCTCTCCAGGTCTCTAATGGTGGAAAATATGAAGGATCCAATCCCCAAGGTAAATGGTAAACAAAATGACCAAAATGCCCAAAAGTGTGCAGTTGCGCGGGTACCCGCGCGACTAAGATTCCACCTTCGCAAGTGTTGCTGGAATGCTATTGGTCAATTCTTCTCCACTACCCAAGATTCCCTTGGTCCCCTCCATGACTCACATGATTTGAAATTGGCCAATCACCTTCAAGCTCTAAATATGGATAGTCCATGCCCAAAATAAAAATCCATGACCCATTTTCGAAAGCCCACTTCATCCAAATCTTCAACTTTTTATGCCCAAATCTCCTTTGATGGATCCGTAAAGCCCAATAATGCATCGAGAAGCCCACTAAGCCCAACTCCAGTCAAACTGCAACCGCAATGAGCTCCAAAACCCTGCAAAACATCTCATGCAAAATAGAAAGTACCTGACACGATCCATGATAAAGAAAATAAAGAATATACAATGCAAAACTAATTAAAAGAGCTAAAAATACTAAAATAAACTAATAAAAATAAGGAAATAAAATAAGCTATCAAATCACCCCAAGCTTAAACCTAACTTGTCTTCAAGTTAGAACAAGACTAAAATGAGCTCGGGATGAGCTAAACTAAAAAGGAAAAAAGAAAGATATCATAGAACTTGGTCAACATCAGTCAACATGGTCAGGATCAGTCCTTCATGGACCCTACGCATCTTAAAAATGTTCTCCGATTTAGAGCCATAAACCACATTCTCGAACCACTTGATGGACGAATAGATCACGGCTGGATGTAGTCGCGGTGTGAAGACAAAGGAAACAAAGGATGCGCCCAGTGGGGGCACTTTAAATCACAAATGCGGATCATAATGCATGAAGGAAAGGTGCCTCTTCACACATGATGATTCTTACATTTCTCAGGCTAAAGTGTATAATAACGAAATAGGGTTTTGCAGCACGACCTCGGGCAAACATCCGGTTTCAGAGGCTTCTCCCTTGTATTGTCCTTTACAGTTTACCGTCTCATCGCCATAGCCTTTTCTCACCAAAAATCAAAAATAAAATAAAATAATAAAAATTCTACTTAACCTAAATCTAAACCTAACAACTTAAATCTTCAATCTTGAACTTATGTTATTTGGTTTTCAGTCTCTTTGCTGCTCGATCTTTTTTTCTGAGATAAGTCTTGAACTTGGATTCTTGTTCTTCTTTTTGTGTTGCTCTTTTTCTTCTTTCTTTTTGTTTCTTTTCTTTAATCTTCTTCATTGTTTCTTTTTGTCTTTGCTTTTCTAATTTCTTCATTTTTTTTGTGTTTTCTTCTTGAAAGGTCTAAGGAATTTCACCATGTAACATAGGACTCCAATAGTGAAAATGGAGTAATAGATAGAGGCTAACATGAACACCTAATGATCATTGACAATGTGTCAAGATCTACTAAAAAGGGTGGGGAATGACTCAAAAATAGGTGTTACCGAAAAAACTTGGTTGGGGGACCCACTTCAAAGTTCATCAAGCACCTCAATGCAAGGTGTGATAAACAAAATCTATCTAACTATCTACTATAGACCCCTAGAAAAATGATGAACTATCTTAAAAAGGTGGTGAGAATCTAACTAAGTAAGGCTCGGACGAGACTTGGGAGTACTAAGGGGTACTCCCCCCAAAACCAAGATACGAGTCTTCAATGTCTTCAAAATACCTTACCGGGCTAATCTTTTCTCGCACACATCGGTTTGACCAACCACATCCCTCCGCACCTAGACCCAATCAAGCTACCTACATCTGACCCCCACACAAGCGGTCTCAAAGTGGTATGCGAGGCTAAAAGCGTGTCCCATTTGTCCAATACAATGAATTCCATATCAAGACCTGGGACCAATCTACGATTCAATACTTATGACTCGACGCTATGGTACCCGTATGGATGATAAGACAAGAGAGAACAAAAATGCATGAACCTAAACTAGAATGAATCTAAAAAGTACGAAAATTAGAAAAGAAGGAAACAAAATATGCAATATTTTTGATTTTTTTAATGCAATTTTTATGAACGATCTAAATGACTTACTCTAAATTCAACTATATACAACCTAAATGCAATAAAAAAATAAAAGATAAAGAATACCTCACCCCAAGCTTAAAATTAAGCATTGTCCTCAATGCTTAGGATGAGAGTAAGGATAGATATACCGGGATCAAGGTGGTAGAGGCACGCGAGGACGGTATGGAAGCAACACATGGGTTGTACAATGATGTGTGGGTGGAGTTCTTGGCCGCCTAAATACACATGGGTGAAAGCTTGGTCGCGCAAAGGAAGTCGATGCAAAGGCTCAGAATTTTTTTATGAAGTGGTAGATTTGCGCGGGTACCCTCGCAAACTTTACGCGGGTGAAGGGGCAGTCTCAAAAGCTTTGAACGGGTGATGGTTGGGTCGCGCAACAATCTGTAAGGGTAAGCAGGCCGCGCAAGGATCTGCGAGGGTGGGAGGCATGTCGCACAAGAGGTTGCGAGGGTAGGTATCAGGTCGTGCAGAACCTGCGCGGGTGGGGAGCAGCCGTGCGCATACATCAGAATGTATCCCGTGTTGGGGGAATTTTGAGCTCGGATGTGCGCGGGTAGGGCTGGGTCGCGCAACCTTTTGCGTGGGTACCCGCGCAAGTTGCAGATTTTGACACTTTTTGTAATTTTTCGGTCCACAAGCTCCGGTTTTCTTCCATACTTTACCAAGATCATTGATAAGCCTCAAGATGATTATTTTTGACCAAATTCAAGCCTAGAAACATCAAAACTTCAAGCGGAGATTATTTATGTACAATGCATTTGTTTAACGTCTTTGCCAAGACATAGCCCCGCTTCCGTCAACCTTCATAAATCGGAGTTTCCAATGTTATGTTGTCGAATTCTCCCGTGTCAAAGCCTTCATAAAATGGTTTCAAACGGTGCCCATTCACTTTGAATATTTGATTTGTTTCCAAACTATTAATTTCAACCGCACCATGATCAACCACTTTTATAACAATAAAAGGTCTGTGCCATCGAGATCGCAATTTTCCCAGAAATATCTTTAAGCGTGAATGATAAAGAAGAACTTCTTGACCCGGAATAAAGTGTTTTTGGGTTATGTGCTTGTCATGAAATGCATTTTTCTTCTCTTTGCACCTTTTAAACATTTTAATTATCTTATTCTTGATCACTTCTATCATTGGAGGATGTGTAGGTGGGTGGATTATGGAATGGGGCATCTTGTTTGGAGAATGAGATAAGGCAACTTGAGAGACATCCTTCTTTGTTGAATTGTTTACTTCCAAAGTCTTCACAATCTTTTCAACTTTAGAGTCCAATGTATACATTTCCAGTATTTTCTTCAAACTCTCACAATCAAGGTTCATGTTGAGTATCATCTCCAAAATATCCCCATGAGACAAATCAAACACTTTTTGGGTTATTGGCTCAATTACACCAACCCGATACAATGGAGAAATGTTGCTAGGGTACCTTATTGCTTCAAAGATGTTGAAGTGAATGGTTTCTCCATCAAACTCCATAGTTATCTTTCCTTTAGGGACATCAATGATTGTGTGAGCAGTATTTATGAAAGGTCTTCCAAGGAGGATCATAGATTATTTGAAAGGAGTCTTCTCTTCAAGGTCAATGACATAGAAGTCTGCAGGAAATACTAGTTGATTAACTTGTACTAACACATCCTCCAACACTCCTCTTGGAGACACACTTGACTTGTCCGCTAATTGAATGATTACTCCTATTTCTTCCAAAGGTCCAACCTTGAGAGATTGAAAAACCGAATATGGCATCACATTGATTGAGGCTCCAAGATCTAACATGACACTTTCAACATGCAAATCACCAATGGTACAATGGATAGAAAATATTCCCGGATCCTTGCATTTGGGAGGTAATTTCTTTTGGATAACCGCAGACACGTTTGCATTGACTTTAATCTTTTCATTTGCCTTGAATTTCCTCTTCTTGGTGCACAAATCCTTGAGAAATTTTGCATAACTTGGAATTTGCTTAATAGCATTCAGTAATGGAATGTTGATTTGGACATTGCGGAAAGTTTCAAAGAGTTCATTTTCTTCCTCTTTCTTCTTCGAAATGGCTAACCGGGAAGGAAAAGGTGGTGGTATGACCAATGTCTTGATAGGCTTGTTGGAATATTCGGATTGATCAATATTTGTCACAATCGGTTCCTTTGGAGGAACTACAACCTTTGTTAGCTCAACAACAATAACCTCATATTCTTCTTCTCTTGAAACTCTTTTGGGGTTGCTTTCTCCAATGGTTTTCCCACTTTTCAAGGTTATTGCACTCACATTCGGATTCTTCTTGGTTTGAGATGGAAGTTTACCCCTTTGTTCCATCTTGTTGAGAGTGGTGGCCAAGTCTCCAATTTGTGCTTGAATGTTGGATAAAGTGTTCTTGGTCTCTTGTTGAAATTGGGTTTGGTTTTGAGCAAGAGAAGTAACGAGTTCTTGAAGACTCATTTGATGGTTATCATTTGATTGGCCTTGTAGTTGAGGTTGTTGGTAATTTGGAGTGGGATGAGATGTTTGTGGATGTGGAGGTTTTTGGGATGGGTATTGGGAAAATTGGGGTCTCATCATAACATTTGGTGGGTTTTGCTTTGGTGGGTATGGGTTGTTTGGGTTATTCCTCTAATTTGGGTTGTATGTATTTTGAAATCCCATGGGTTTTGGTTGACCTTGATATCCCCCCATTGCATTAAAATCCTCATGTTCACTTCCAAGTGTGGGACACTTATCCGTATAATGTCCCGTCATTTCACAAATACCACACACCATTAATTGTTGACCACTTCCCACCACCATTTGACTTAACACATTAGTCAAATCCAAGAGCTTTGATTCCAAGTGTTGGGTGTTGCTAACTTCACCAACCACTTGTGGGGAATTTCTCTTCATTTCATTTCGAGTCCCGAAGTTTCTTTGATTTTTAGAAATGGTACTGTAGTTGTTCGGGTATGTTGTGTTGAGGACAACTTGTACACAAGTTGTTGAATCGCTCCCAAAAATCATGAAAAGTCTCATTCTCTCCTTGACGAATCCCCAAAATGTCTCTTCTTTGACTTGATATCCAGGAGGTGGGATAGAACTTGCTATTGAAGGCTTTGATTAAGTCTTCCCATGTGTAAATAGATCCCGGTGGTAAGTTGAATAACCACTCTCTAGCTTTATCTTCCAAGGTGAGAGGGAAGGCGGTTAACTTGAAACCATTCAATGTCACATGTTCGGGTAACATGCTAACACATATCATATGAAAGGACTTCAAATGCCTTTGAGGATCTTCTCTATCCAAACCATGGAACTTGGTGAGTTGATGTATGAAACTTGACTTCAATTCAATCCCTCGGCGGTTTGCGGGATAAACAATACCAAGGGGTGTGTGAGTAACATCCATCTCCATCATTTGTCGAAGTGTCAACTCTTGAGGGGGATTGGGTGGATTGGGATATTGTTGCATGTGATTGGGAAGTTGTTGGTAAGGTGGGTATGGGTATTGTTGGTGATTGTACATTGGTGGTGGATAAGGTTAGTAGTTAAGATATTGGTTGTAGGGAGGTTGTTGTTGTTGGTACATTAGTTGTTGGTACATTAGTGGTTGTGGGTAATGAGGTTGATTTGGTTGATGTGCTTGTGGTTGTTGAACTTGAAAAACATTGTTTTGAGGTTGGTTGTTTTGATGGAAGTTTTGGTTTTGTGGTTGTGGTTGTTGATAATTGGGTTGATTTGGTTGATGAGAGGGTTGATTCCAAGGTGGTATATCTATGAGAGGTTCTTGGTGTTGTTGTTGGGGTGGGGTATTGGCATCTTGATTGTTTGGGTTTGGGTTGGGATTGTGATGTGGAGTGTGATTCATGGCTATGTAGTTTTCAAACGGAATGTCTTCAAAGGAATGACCAACAATTGGAGAACTCGACTCGGTGTCGGTATCACTTGAAGTATGAACTTGGTCTTCTATGTTGATTAGTGGAGAAGAGGAAGAAGCTTGAACGAGTTGTTGTTGCTTTGCTTGTTTAGCTAACTTTTTCAACCTTTTTGCTTCTTTTTCAATCTCCGGATTGTAGAGTAGTTCATCGGTTCTTGTAGACCTAGGCATAAACAATCAAATAACAATAACCAATTTCCCCGGCAACGGCGCCAAAACTTGATGGGATGTCAAGTCCACCAAGCAAATTACACCCTTTGTTTGCAAATAAAACGTAATATAACGGTAAAAAGGGGTATCGATCCTCGGGGAAATGGTTGTATTCAATCACCAATGCAATCCAATAGAACTAATGTAAATAAACTAACTAACTACAATTAAACTAAAAAGGGGGGGGGGGTGTTGTGATTGCTTGAAAACTAAAAGACTTGAATAACTAAAAAGCTTGCAATTAAGCAAGTTGGTGAGATGCTCAAATATTGGAGATAATTGGTTAACCAAGGCAATTCAACACAATGAACATTTGTGTGCTTATCATTAGGATTCAACATGAAGCTTATCATTCATCCCAAATTGGTTATATCAATCATGAAGCATGAGATGCCAAGATTCCTCATAGGTAGTATGGAGGTTGGGGAAGCCCACAACACACCGTCTTTATCAAAATCAAGGATCCAATTGAAGCAATTGAACCAAAGAAGTTAATTAGCCTTAAGAATGAAGGAATCCCCAATTCCTAGAGGATGTCAATGCTTACACATCCATAAAGGAGTTATGATTCATAAGCTAGAGATGATTTCTACCATCATAAAACCCTTGTTCTAAGTAAATTCAATGATTCAATGCTAAACCAAAGAAATAAACCAACAATTGCTCATTCAAGTACCATGCTCATGATCAAAGTATTAAACAAGCATAAGAAAAATGAACTAGAATCATAAACATAAGATAAATGACAACTAAGCATGAAACCTTCAAAAACCCACAAACATCCAAGGGTTTTAGTCAAAGTTAACCAAAATAGAGAAATTAGCCACTCATGGCAACAAAAATAACAATCACAAAAGTGTTTTTGCATAGAAAGATGAGAAGAATGAGTATCCAAGCTCCCAAAATGCCTCTCCAGGTCTCTAATGGTGGAAAATCGAAGTATTGCTGAAAGATCCAATCCCCAAGGTAAATGGTAAACAAAATGACCAAAATGCCCAAAAGTGTGCAGTTGCGCGGGTACCCGCGCGACTGAGATTCCACCCTCGCAAGTGTTGCTGGAATGCTATTGGTCCATTCTTCTCCACTACCCAAGATTCCCTTGGTCCCCTCCATGACTCACATGATTTGAAATTGGCCAATCACCTTCAAGCTCTAAATATGGATAGTCCATGCCCAAAATAAAAATCCATGACCCATCTTCAAAAGCCCACTTCATCCAAATCTTCAACTTTTTAAGCCCAAATCTCCTTTGATGGATTCGTAAAGCCCAATAATGCATCGAGAAGCCCACTAAGCCCAACTCCAGTCAAACCGCAACCGCAATGAGCTCCAAAACCCTGCAAAATAGAAAGTACCTGACACGATCCATGATAAAGAAAATAAAGAATATACAATGCAATACTAATTAAAATAGCTAAAAATACTAAAATAAACTAATAAAAATAAGGAAATAAAAAAGCTATCAGACCACATAATACCTTCCATCTAAGCTCCTAATGCATAAAGTCGACACCTTTATGCATTTACATGACCCAATGAGACCCAATAACCATTTTAATCCATTAAGACCCAACAAGAACATGCATGGACCATATCTAAGCATCAAGCAATCATTTTTATGAACGTATAACCTTAAATCTACCAAGAGTGGCAACTTAAAGCTTCTGGAGTGGTGTCCAACCACTAGATCTTACTCATGAGGTCAAAATGGAACCAAAAACCATAAAATCATAGATCTCAACTTCTAATGATCAAGTTAAGAGCATTTTACCTTCAATGAGATGAAAATGTAGCAACGAGTTCAGATCCACTAGCCTTTCCTTGAACCACCACCTTGCACAAAGCCACCACTTCTTAAAATACACTACAATCCACCAAAAATGCACATACAAGGCACACAACCCTCTTGGATGAAGCTATGACTCCATATTTAGGGTTTCAGACACTGGAGGATGAAAGGTAGGTGTACATCTTGGACTTAAGGTGCTTAAATAGTGAGCCAACCCTTAAAATTTGGGTTTTGGGGACCCTGAACCTACGCTGGGCGTACTTCCTGTACGCTGGGCGTACGTCTCCCAACCTGCGTTTCACTTATCCAGCACTACGCTGGGCGTACCCAAGATTACGTTGGGTGTACTCACGCGCATGCCACCTTGCATGCATGGGACTGCCTTGCCAATTATTTTCATTAGGGACCAGAATTGCCAATAACTTCAAAATAACATAACGCCCTCATCCTAGGCCCGTTTCCAACGAACCTTATATCCACGAAAAGGTGGCGAGAAGCCCTACTCTCCTAACAACATACCCAATCCTTAAATCCTCCCGAACAACACCCTAAATTCATAATAGACCAAGATATCAAATTACGATTATACCTTGGCTTCCGAAGACACCATCGAATACTTGGATCACTTATACTATGACACCCACATCCGAAATGGGCCAAATACTGTTGGATATAGTGTCTAAGTCCATAACTTTATTTGGTATGTACTTGACCCGACCCGGCATGGTCCATTTGGGTTGCATGGCATTGCAATACTTGGATAGACTAGATGAGAGAATAAGGCACTTATGATTGTTAATATATTATAAGTTCTAATATATTAATAATAGTATTATTTAATTAGTATTGATCAAGTATTAATCTAGTATTAATTTGGTGATCAAAGTGAGACTAATTAAATATATAGGGTTGATTATGACAATCATCAATTCTTTTATGGTGGATTAATGATCCATGGTTTATGGGTTTGGTTATAACCATATGGAGCTCCATGGATAGTCCATGGGAGTTACAAACCCATGGGTCATGAGAAATCAAGAGTCATGACAATTAAGGGCATTCATGTGTAAACCCTAATTGTGACAACACTATAAAAGGAACCCTATGGCTAGCAAAATCGTGACCTAGTGTTACTAGAGAGGGCATAACCGATTTTGAGGCTAAGTGACATTCTCTCAAGTTATTCCAAGTCTTGTGGTGTTGTGTGAAGCATTTGAGGCACAACATTTGGGGTGCTAGGCTCACAAAGTCTTGAAGGAATCCAAGCAACAACGAGGTATGTATTTCTACTAGTTTTATGTTCTATGTAATCCCCATGCCATGCTAGTTAGGAAATAACCTTGAAAAAGAAATTTGCATGTATATAGAGAAAACATAGATTCAAGGTTATTAGGGTTGCATGTACACTTAGGAAGTGTTAGAATGCTCAAAACCCATCAAATACTTCCTTCCCCGAAGCCCTAAGCCTTACGAGAACTAATGACTGGGCCGCAACCCCAAACAACGGAGCAAATCTGAAACCGAGTGTTACACATTGCCCCTTGGAATCCTGTACCCAAGAGAGCTGCCCCTGGACCCCCGTATTTCCTAGTTCATATTTATCACTGTGAGTGTGCACCCCCCACATCTCTAGTCTCGGTGAGTAAATATAACTCAACCTATCTCAATAATAATAATAATAATAACTACACTAAAAAATGTTGATAACACTAAAATCACCAACAATTCATTGAATGCCAATTAGACATGCCACCTCATTCAACTCTTTCATTGAAATATGCATTGTGGATGGATGCTCTTATATATGTTATCTTAAATGCTTCATACATTTATAAATCATATGGTTCCACATACAAAATATACAAATGGCAATGGAGGGGTCTCTCAAGTGGGAAAGACGCTTTGATATGGCTGGATCTACTACGCAAATCACTCCTTTTCTCAAGTGGGAAAGACGCTTTGATATGGCTGGATCTACTACGCAAGTAGCATACTCGGATCAAGCAGCATCTCTTTTGGTTCAAAGCGAGTCCAGGAATATCTGACAGGTTGGGCGGACGGTCTCTCAAGCGATTCTTCCAATCTTTTGCATCTTGTGGTGAAGGGAAGCCCAGTTATTAGTAGCAAAAAGAGAAAGATAAAGGGCTTCGCTCCCAGGTTGATGGATCAAGAAATGAATGAAAGGTTGGAAGATCCTGCCCAGGGGGAGAAGTCTCAATGGGATGCATTTGCAGAGAGAAAGAGAGATGCCGCTGCTACCAAAGGTGCACCCCGACAAAGCTACACTGCCTGAGGAATCATCCCATTTTCTCATATGAAGTCTATCAGCGGTGCTATTTACTATTCTTTCTAGTTCTGACTTGGGAAGCTGATCTCGATCTCAAGAGAAGCGTGACGATCATTCAAAAGGAGAAGGATCGGACAAAAGAAGGTGGTGACGATGGCCCGGGTGGATAGGATGGGATTCTGACCTCCACACCTGGACGGAGTGGTGACTTTGAGAGGTAGAGAGATTTTAAGCCTAAGCAGAGATCTTTCTTCAAATTCTTGGTCTTGCAGGTTGATGACCGATCAATCAGTCTCTACGACCGGATCCAGTCTGAGAGATGAGCTAGCTTTCTTTCGGGTGTGAGTGGAGCAGAATGAGTGTGAATTAAGGGTGTGATTGCTTTGATGGAAAGAGTAGCACTCCCGATAAATCGATATCCGGGGGAAAGAAATCCATATCCCTCTAATAGTAGCAGACTGCGAAGTTGAAAATCGAAGGGGAACCAGAAATCTTGATCCATGGTCCCCCGGCTTGAAGTTGAAGCAGACGTCCAGAGGTGCCTTTCTTGATGGAATGAAAGAAATGCCGACCTATAATTCCTGGTCATGAAGTGGAAAAGAAAGAAGTAGCATGGAAAGGAGGTGCGCTGGAAGTGGAAAGATTTTTTATTTCAAAATTTCGTATTAAGATGGATTTGATTTCAAGCCTTCTCTTTTCTTTGCTTTACAGAATTTATCTTTCTATCTATCAGTGAAGACTGAATTTAGGATTTGGCAATTATTGATGGAATTCCTTCCTTCTTTCTTGAAGTGACAGAATTCTTTATTTATTTCAGGAATTTCTTTCAGATATGACGGAATTGATATCGCCGTGAAATCTTTCTTTTTTTATTGCTTTCTTCTGACTCCTTACGTATACTTCACTCGTTGGGTTCGGCTGTCAGTTTCAAATCTTGAACCAGAATTGATCGATAGAAGTGCTTAAGCTGGAGGTGGAAGCATGAGTTCAGAGTTAGCATCGAAGGATGAAAAAAGACCCCCGGTTGAAGTGCCATCAAATCCAAAGGGCACATGTAGCCATGCCATGAAATACAAAGGGCTAGCCAACAAATGATAAGAAGGGCACGCACGTGAAGCAAGGGGATGGAGGGCAGCCGTCCGGCGATTGAGGACCGCACATATCAAAGATAAAGAATATGAAAACCGAGACTATTTAAGTAGAACTCGGATATACTGACCGGGAGGCCGAGTTGAAAGTAAGGCTTTAAGCGAATTAAGATAGACAATACAATAGATGCTATCTAACTAAGATTTTCAGTCTTAAGCTAATAAGTATTGGTAAGACGGGTACGTAGACGCACAAGAGAGGTTTTCTAGTCTTTTAATTGAATATAGGGGGCAGGGGAATCTAGTAAGAAAGAAAGAGAAAAAGGATAGAAGTCTTACAGGAATTCGATCCAGCCCCCGTTTGAGCATCTCCCTAGCCTACCTACTTTCGAAGCTATCCTTTTGTCTCTCTATCCTTGCTAACGAGAACCTGTGAGACGGCTAGTATACAAGAGTATTCACCACTAATATCTCAGGCACGGTTGTGCGAGATGCGTGAATCGCAATGCTAGTCGTAAGAGATCATTTCTAGTTTAGCAAGGAGAAGGAAGCAACCGGAGAGATCTTCTTTTAAGGACAGGAAAATTGGGTCACATCTTCTTCTATTTTGCCGGAATTCGTTGATTGCTCCGTACGAATTTTCAATGGAATCCTGTTCGTTGTAAGATCACTGAAGGAGGTCCTAAATTGGGAGAGTTTGCTTCTACACGGAAACGAAGATCTTCGAGAACTCATATTGGACCGGGAATCAAAAAGGGACAAAAGTAAAGTATAAGCGCATATGGCACGAAAAGGAAATCCAATTTCGGTAAGACTTGGTCTGAATCGTAGTTCAGATTCAAGTCGGTTCAGTGAGGGCGACCGCGAAAGTCACCGAAGGGGTCAGTCTTTTCCTTCACCCCAGATTAAAAAAAAAGGCGGGGAAGGGCGTTGCAGATGTCCGGGACGGACACGACTTCTTCTAACGCTAGAAGACCACTGGAAGACACCCGGGACCAGAGCATGTCGTGAAAGAAGCACACTGGGCGGGCGTGCTTCGACCGTGTCTCCGAGGCACAGTTGAATGTAGATATCATGAACGCGAGGTGCAGGATACCAGGCCGAGAAAGCCGGGCAACCACTCCCCTATGTGCCAATCGCTAGTGCAGTCAGGGCCCCGGCGCCCAGCTCCGCTGGAGAGGCCTCGCCTGATCTGAGAAGTGCTAATTCGGTTCGGATAGACTTCATTCAAGAACGCCGCCGCCCCTGGAATAAGAAAACAAGTGCTAAGTTTCAGATCAGTGAATAAACCGAAACGAAAGAAGAGACCTTTCTCGCTCGGCGCCTAAAGCGCACTATGCTCCGCTTCAACAAATGAGAGATTTCGGTGGAACCGGTGAACCACGCCGGTTAAATGCGTGGGACAGAGGGCTCGTAGTACCTGCTACCGCAGCTATGGGAAGGGAAGGAGCCTAAATCGACCTTTTTTATTTTGAAAAGAAAAAAAGCAGTACAAGGAGATTAGACTCTCGGATGAGACTAAGTAGCTACCGACCGTTCCGACGCGCCCTTGACCTATCTTGATTAAGACCGAAACCTATCTAATCGAAAGTGGGGTCTAGTTTAAGCTGTCAAACAAATGGCCTGGAAAGAATAACCACTAGTAGGGATATAGATGGAGTCTCGCTCAGTAAAGAGAGTTGTAGATTCGTAGAACAGGAGAAGAGCCTTGACTTTCTATTAGATTAGTCCAGCACGCTAGCTGCAATCTTTCTAAAGCAAGAAGGGAAGGGGGAAAGTTTACTTTGAGAAAGAAAGGCCTTCTCTTCTATTTCGATTCTAATCTTAGGAAAGGTGCGTTATCGCTTTGATTTCTCGTTAGCTAGGCTTCAATAAGGACGTTTAGGCTTTACTAATAAGATAGAAAAGAAAGGGCTTTTTCATCAGGGTGCGAAGGTTTGGAACCTTATAAAAACTAAGAGCGTTTTCTTTCAAATGACAACTGCCTCTTCCTGCTGCGAGGGCCTTGCACGAAACCAAACCCCCCCCCCCCCCCCCCCCCCCCGCCCGCTCAAGTACCAGTTGCTTCGCAGGTAGGCCCACTTAGGTTAGAGGGGCATTGCCCCTCAGTTCTTACCAACCCCCGGTGTGTAATCGACATGTTGTTAGCTTCAACTCGTTCGAATAAGAATCTGCAATTACCTCTGCTGTAAATTTATTATTCATTCAGGGCGCTCGGCCGGTGCTCCTTTCTCAAACCAGAATAACTCTGAACGTTAGGGAAGAGAAGGGAGGATCACCTGAGCGAACTGACCGAAGGGACTTCACTTATCCGAACCGAACGATAGCGGCTTAAAGCTAAGAGCAGCGTCGCTGCTTGATCGGCGGGGAGGAGCATCTCAAAGTATGGGGCAAAGGATCAAAGGCTTTTACTTTGTCACCCGGGATCCACCACAGGTTGGGTTTGAGAGCCGTGTGATGGGTGACTATCCAGCACGGTTCGGAGAGCACTTTTAGTCTGCGCTGGTGAATGGAAGCCCCCCTATCAAGCAAGAAAGAAGCGGCTCTTCCCATGGCGGAGTCCGCATTGACTCTATTTATTATTATGGTAAATCAGTGTATCAAGATGTCAATCTTAGATCTTATTTCGGTTCGATACGTCCACCTACTAGACTCACCTTTGGCTTTCGTCTCGGTAGGTGTATTATTATACATTTTCCCAAAAGAACATTCATTCATTTCTTTCTTCCCCATCGACCACGACGACAGAAACGACGCGAAAAATCCAGACCCGGAAAGGGGAAGGGCCAGTGGTGGGCATTTGGGAAAGTCGGGCCGATCGGGTGTCTTCATTCAAGCGACGGTACAGAAGAAGAACCAAACGAAGTGAGAGGCCGGGGGGCAGGGAAAAGAGTCGAGTCGATCAGGCTCGACGACCGGGAGAAGCAAAACGAAATCCGGATTTGGCCGAAAAAGAAGCAACGCTATGGATACCATGACCGATCACCATCGATAAAGAAGAATCTTTCTAAATCACTTCGGGTCAGCGGGGCCTTCAAGCATCCGAAATACGCCGGGCTTGTAAATGACATAGCCCTCCTAAATGACGACTCCTTCAGAAAAACGAAGTTATTCAAGTTCTTTTTCTCAAAGAAGTCCCCCTCCGACAGCCCGACGAGTCATCCACTTAAAAGGACCCTCCCTGCGGTGCGCCCTTCCTTGAATTATTCGGTCATGCAATACTTATTGAAGACAAAGAACCAAATGCATTTCGACCCCGTCGTAGTTCTCAATCATTTCGTGGAACCGGGCGTGGTTGAACCATCTACCATGGGGGGAGCTAATGCACAGGGAAGAAGCTTAGATAAGAGAATACGTTTCGCTTTTTTTGTCGAAAGCTCGACCAGCGAGAAAAAGTTTTTGGCCGAAGACAAAAAGTTGACCCACTTCATTCGCTGGTCGGATCATCCTCGCTTCGCGGGAACAACAAAAACCACCATCTCGCTCTTTCCTTTCTTCGGTGCTACCTTTTTCTTTCCAAGGGACGGGGTTGGGGTGTATAAGAACCTTTTTTTTGAGTATGCCCGGGAACAACTCCTACGAAAATTCAGGAAAAAATGTTGGAACCTCACGGCTAAGGATAAGGTAATGGAATTGATAGAGAAATTCATAGACCTAGGTGGGATAGGAGAATTGATAAAGGGAATAGAGATGATGATAGAGATCATACTGAGAAACAGAAGAATTCCGTACGGGTACAACTTTTATTTGAACGAAGTGAAAAAAATGCGATCTTTGTTGTCTAATAGAACAAAGACTAATACCTTAATTGAGTCGGTCAAGATCAAATCTGTTTATCAAAGTGCTTCTCCGATTGCTCAAGATATCTCTTTTCAACCGAGGAACAAAACAAGATCATTTCGCTCCATTTTTAGTCAAATAGTGAAGGATATTCGATTAGTAATGAAAAAAGGGGTGGAGGGGATCCGTATATGTTGTTCAGGTCGATCAGAAGGTGCAGAAATAGCTAGAACTGAATGCGGAAAGTATGGAAAAACATCTAGTAATGTATTTAACCAGAAAATAGATTATGCTCCTGCGGAAGTATCTACTCGTTACGGAATCTCAGGTGTCAAAGTGTGGATTTCATATAGTCAAAAAGAAAGGGGACGTGCTATATCCGAAACGTACAAAATATAGTAAATATCATAAAGGCAGATGTAGTAGGGGTTGCAAACCGGACGGTACACGACTTGGTTTTGGAAGATATGGCACTAAAAGTTTGAGAGCTGGTCGTCTTTCATATCGAGCCATTGAAGCAGCGCGTCGAGTTATAATTGGGCAATTCCATCGTACTATGAGCGGACAATTCCGAAGAAATGGTAAGATATGGGTAAGAGTTCTCGCAGATCTCCCTATTACCGGGGAACCTACAGAAGTCAGAATGGGAAGAGGAAAAGGAAATCCTACGGGTTGGATTGCTCGTGTGTCCACTTGACAAATCCCATTTGAAATGGATGGTGTGAGTTTGTCAAATGCTCGACAAGCCGCTACATTAGCGGCGCATAAACTATGTTCGTCAACCAAGTTTGTTCAGTGGTCGTAACGTAATTAGTTAGTGGGGAAAAAGCGGGCCGGGATTCAAAAGAATTAGGCGAAGTGTTTGTTCCTGAACGACGGAAGTGGAAAGACACTAAGGGAGAGGGATATACTCCTTTCTTTTTGTAATCGCCGAAATTGTACGACGAACCTTCTTGTTCCAGGCGTACTACCCGGGTACGTTAAGGTTGAATTCTCCAGGCCCGGTTTCTAAAGTGAGAGTAGTCAGAATAAATAAGAAATATAAGAGCTAAGATTCAGGAAAGGAAGCTTTATGGGAGAAAGGATAAAATGTATGTATGTATCTGGTGGGGTGGGGCTATGTATGTAGAAAGGGATCAGTCTCTATCGATCCGGATACTAAAAGCGTACTGAAGACTTACTTAAGTTAAGCCCCGAAACCTATTCAGCAATTGAAAAAACCAATTCATTCCAAGGCAAACAAAGAGGTCTTTCCTTTTGTCGTTCAGTCCTTCTCTCCTTCCATCTTTCCTTCCTTCCATGTAGGCCTCTTGCTATCCATATTGAAAAAAGAGAAGAAAGGGAAATGAAGACTAGCCAAAAGACCTAAAATATAAAAAATAGAAAAGATCTAACTACTATATGGAAGTAGTAAAGCATAGTTCTAATCCTAGGATTACATATCGCTCATCGGCCCAGAACTCGCAACTACGAAGCTCTTTTATCGAGCGAGGCAACAATTCGTGGATCCATGGTTTGGATGAAGCTATGTACCCGAGTGGAGATGATTTGTCTCAAAGATGTTCCGCTCATCCAAGAATCTAATTGATCGGTAATTCGACCGACGACTCTAAGGGCATTAGCGCGGGCCTTCCATCTTACCGTGGCTATCTAGTCATTGACCCATTTGCTTGCGAAGCATATCATCGCTTCGTGCTGTTCCCTTATGCATTGATGATTACTGATTAAAATTGCTGCAATAAGCCGCCTCTCCGCTACGAGGTTTGCGAGGACCTTTGTTACCGCGCCCGAGCTAGCACTAGTTCGTACCTCGTTCGACTATTAGATCGAATAGGCGTCTTATTAAGCGGTCTTTTTCTTTGACGTTACATGATCAGCCGCCGATGAACGCATGTGCAAAGTAAAGTTCATCTGCCATGCCCCCGGCCCCGGCATAGGAATGAATGCCCACGGTGGTTGTGCATTCTGGCGTAACGTAATAAGAAGACTTGTGATTTGGCGAGAGTTATTGATGAGGGCTGATCCATTATATAATAGAACGAAGTGAACAAGTTGCCGGAATTTCAACAGTGAGTTCCTGGATGATATACGGATTAGAACCGAGACGACCGATGCCTCAAGCCCATGGTTTGTCTTTTTTTCGACATGCAAAATGAGTCGCCCTGTCTTTCTTATCAAATCCGAGAGCACCCTATCCTCTCCTCGCTGAGCGACCCAGCATTTTCGTTCAAATATAGGCCGGCTAGCTTGGTTGCTATTATAAAATACCGGGTGGCTACAGGCTCAGGTTGCTAGTTGGCTTAGTATTGCATTGAAAGATGGTAGCTGCTTCTTCACTCTTCAAGTAGCTGAAGCTTCTGTTCAAGTCAGGAATAGGGGTTGATAAAAGTAAAACTTTTCTTTCGAGATTAGGTTAGTGTTCCGTTTTTTCGGATGCTTTTCCGTTAAAGAGAACTGCAAGAATGAGAGGGCAGATATGATAGAGCTGCACTCTCAGACCGCCACCCATATTATGGAGGATCTGTATCTGCCTCATGAGCCGGATGATTGCCTCCGCGAAATGCTGGAGGATCTAAGGGGGACCCTAGTTGTCTGAACGGGGCTATTGACCCGTATCTGACAAAAAGGGTAGCCACTCAGTTGAAAGCTATCTTAGAATAGGAAGAAAAAGATTGAAAAAACTGTTCAAACCTATACCTAATTTTCTTTGATTATTCAATTTTGATTAGCGTTGATCGCTCTTTTCTTTAAAGCTTATGCCGTAGAAGCGGACATCCGGCTATTGGCGTTTTATCTGCATCTTCCCGACCGGAAGGGCTTCGCTTTGTTTGGGATGAACTCGCAAAGACTCGACCCGGGGACTTCCCTCGTAGAGTGGCCTCTTTTATAAGACTCGACTTTATCAGTGGAACTAAAAAAAAAAAGAATCTAACGGTCTAGTCTAATTGAAGACTTTCAACGCTCATGCTATTTGAAAGCTCTTTCAAATAGGAAAGGAAGTAGGAAAGTAGCTTCTGAGAGAAATGTAAGAATTGCTGCTCTTAGCCGGCCTGGGGCCACGAGACCCTAACTCAAATACCTCAGCCGGTGCTGCTTAGCCTGTAGCCGGTCTAGCTCTCGGAGTTCCGGATATAGGGCTTTTACTTGCTCTTTTCCCTTGCATCGAAGCTAAAATCCAAGAATGAGGAATGCCATGAATCAGACTAAGGAACGATGCCATCAAAGGAAGTAGTAAAGTAAGAATCAGAGGACTTTTAGGCTTCTGCCCTAAATCTAGCCAAAAGCCTATTCCGAAAGTACTATCAAACGAAGCTCAGTTCAAGGCTGTTATCCCACACCATCCCGAGCCTCAAGTCAGCCCATCCATCTTCCCTCGCTCTGAAGCTAGAGTAAGCTCCGTTTCAATCCAAGGAAGGTTCGGAAGGTAATACCAGGAAACTAAGAACAAATCCTCGCTTCGTAGCCAGCCGGTCTAGCTTTTGAATATGAGTGAAAAGTAGCTTCTGCTTCGCTATTAAATCCCTCACTTTCTAAGAAGATCAAGGGCAAGCCCTCCTACGATTACGATGACTGTAACGAAGTCTCGAAAGATAGAGAACCTCTTTCTTTACACGAGAGGAGGAACCATACGACAATGGTTCTAGACCCGTAACCCCATAACCTGTAGATGGCAGAATACGAGAATAGGCTTTGTTAGGGGATAATAGAAAGACATCCAAGCCAAGGAAAACCATCTATAAAAGCGTTATCAATTAGCGCTTTAGACCTCCCAAGGAAGAAAGAACAAAAGAACTGGAACTTGAATCTCTGGGAGGGGCGAAGCAAGTCGTAATAGATGGAAGAGAAGTTCCAAGAGATGGACTTGCTGGGGCAGTTACTAGCTGTATAGTTGCAGTTCCCGCTTAAACAACTCCTTATTATGCTTTTGGAAGAAATTCCCCAGTCAACCTCCCTTAGTCTCATCCTTTACACCCGGTCCAACCTTGCCCGCTCCTCTTGGCATCTAGGGTTATGTTATGGCTACTGCCTACTATCTCTCTAATAGCGAGGGTGCTTTCATCCGTGATGGAGTCATATGACATTCAAAGCCTTCTCTTTGAGATAGGTAACAGACTCAGCTGCTAGCCTTTCGAAATCTCTTTGTCGAGATCACGAATCAGCAGCTATAGAAGGAGTTGTTCCAGAACCCGCGGGCAGAATACCTTTTGTTATAAGAAGGGCTACTGGTATGACATCAATCACTCTTAGAGTCTTAGCTGGGAACATTCTATTCCGAAAGTCAGGTCAATGCCACAGCTTCTTCGCAAGCATCAACATCAAAGTGCTCTAATGCCCTTACTTGAATCTAATGGAGGTCGATGTCCAGGGAATTGATAGAGTCAGACCTGATAATGTAGTGACTAAGAAGGAAGGTAAAGGAAAGTCAGTCAAAAGCTCGAGTAAGAACGAGAGGAAGAAGAAGCAGTCGAGCTCAATTTATTCTTTAGAGGGAAGTAAGAACGAGAGGAAGAAGAAGCAGTCGAGCTCAATTTATTCTTATTTTTCATTCTCTTTTTTTCTTTGGCCCTTATTTCTTCTTATCTCTCTTTTCCGACTAACGCAAACATGCTACCGTTAACCATGCTACCACAGAGAAAGTAAAGCTGGCTCTTCCAGCTCTCGTATCCGAGGAAAGCTAACTTCATTCCTAAGCGTCTTCTTTTCTTGGTGTGATCGTATCAGCGTACGAATCCGGAGTGATGGCATAGAAGGAGCTGCAATTGAATCAAAGAAGAAGTTGTTGTGCTAGAATCCACTGTTACAGAATAGGCAGCTATAGAATCAGCTCGGTCCTTTCTTCCGTTATGCCTTTAATAGCTATCCGATGATCCTGTAACTACCGCAGCCGAAGGGCTTTCCCTCTTTCGCCTATATCGAATTCTGCTACTGCTTCTTCGACTCAAAGAACTGACATCTATCCTTTATCTTTCTCCTATGATTCCCAATATCCGTGGGATTTCCTCTAAAGCCTTTCTCTTTAGTGACTCAAACAAAGAACCTTAACGGATGGATGAAAGAAGTAACTGAAAGCAAGGATAATATCTTCTTTATCCCATCTAGGTATAGGGATAGATTGAATATTCCAGCGGTTGGTTGAAAAGATATACAATAATAAGAAGAGACTGATTGATATAGCATCTCACTAACTTAATCTCATGACTTTAGAATATCACTTTGTGAAAGTGCTCTCGATATGCCACCAAGAAGCCATTAGTGCAAGCTGGTATTTAGCTCGCTCCTTAGATAAGCTATAGCTCCCTCTTTCTCGGTCAACCAAAAACAATGTAAAATGTATTAAATACCTATTCTTTGTTCTAATCAGCAAGCGGTATACGACAGCTTCGATAACATCCTCTCCTCTTTCTGCTCCAAATCCCTAGTTTAGAATGCAACGAATGAAGCGAAGAAAGGTGAAAGAGCTACAGAAGCAGGCAACAGAAGGAAGAGCTACAGAAGCAAGACTAAGAACTAGCTCGGCTTAAGGATTAGCTAGCTAGGAGTCTTTCTGTATATTCGAGACTTTATCCCTCGGTTCTAAGTGCAAGGCTTCCTTAGCTGCGGTAACCCTGCTATGCAGGAATTCTTACAGTTATCTCAAATCTAAGCTTGGAACGACGAACCGGGAACAAGCTTCCTTCGTTTTCGCTTACCTGCTTAACCGTTAGTTGTTAAGGATTAGCAGCACCGTCTACTAGCTAGAGCTGTGAAACCTGAGAGAGCCGGGTGGGAACTCAAGACTAAGGCAGTAAGAAAGAGCTAGGATTAGTAGTTTGAGTTGGTTAGGCGGGATGGGATCGAAGAGACTGTACCGAGAACCGGCTAACTGCCATGAAAGCAGAGAGAGCTACTGAGCAACGGAGGACAGAGCGAGAAAGATCTTGAACTCTTAAGCTTCATCCCTGTATGCATATTCCTATACCAAAAGCAAGATAAGCGATGAATATTTACTGGATATAAGATAAGGAAAGTAGCTTGGACCGAGAGCAAAGAGAACTCCTCTAGTCGAAAAGAAAGAATCACTCACCTCACGAGGCTGGGTGGAATATAAGAGAAATTTCGAATCAAATACGAACGTATTCTTAAAAGAAAATTCCCAGGCATTGGTTACAGACAGGACAATCGAAGCTGAAAGGACAGACATAGATTGACCTACTACTAAGAACCGGACAGTCGAGAGACCGGAGAGATATTGGTTTAATCACAGACCAGATAGACAAGCATTTGTCAAAGCCCAGAAAGCCACCAACCATCGAAGCGTTAACCGTAAAGCCTGATGGGGAAGAATCCCTCTTCCGCATAAACACAGAAAGGAAAGTCAACAGTCCCAGAGCCTATTCTTTCAAAGAGCGCATTCCCCGCACCCTATTATCTAGCGGCTCTTTCTGTGCGTGGTTCTCTTTTATACTCTTGATCTGGGAAGCAGGCACTCTTCTGTAAACCTTCGAGAGGGTTCGTAGACTTGCTAACGGTTTTCAACCTCACTCAGGGCGAATCTAAAAAAGTTTTTTTTAAGTGTTCATAAATCGTCTGTGAACAAATTCAAGAGAAGACAGATCCATAGGCAGCAAAAGAAGACTTTCGCTAAACAAGAGAGAGCTTCACAAGAGAAATAAGTCGATTCCTTATTTTCTTCTATTATAGGTAGCGCGCACAGGAAAGAGAGAAGAACGACAACAAGATATCAACAGCCCCAAGGAAGTCAAGCTCAGAAGGCAAGAATTTTTCTATACTCCTCACTGGGATAGAAGGAATTTACCTGACATAAGCGAAAGAAGGAGTTGACTGGTATTACCGGATCACAGTCCCTAGCTATCTTCCAAACAGATCTCCTTTTTGCATTGCCTTTTCGATAGCACAAGTAAAGGTCTGGTGCACATAACTGCTGCCATCTACACTTGGAGAAAGGGACCGGAAAGAGCCTATTCGAGAACAGTAAGAGCAGACAATGAATGTGCTTGCGTCCTCTTCTTTTACTATTATACCTGCCCATGGAACTGTGCACAACCGATTTGTAACAAGAAAGAAGAGCGGATACGTCGTTCTTTCTCTTTCAAAGAGCGCTCCCGATGGCTAATGTATTGACCTCTTAAAGCATTTCAACAGGCCTGTACAGATAAATGTATCTTTAACCACTTTATAGCCTTGGCAGATTTGCTTTCTTTCCCGCTTTCGACTGGGTTCAAAAGGACGATGGAAGCGAAAAGATCACACCGAAAAAGCCGGAATCGGTGTATTGCCTGGGGATGATAGCCTTGTTGATTGCAAGTGCTATCTTAGATCCATTTTGAAAGGTCGGTTTAGTAAGAAATTTTTTCAAGAGAAGGAAGTTTTAAGCAAGGAGACTCATCGAAGAAAGGGTTGTGACTATATGGATGTATCGAAAGATGGATGAAATAGATTCTCATAGCTTATCCCTTGTCTTGTCTCCTGCCTACGTTCCAACCAGTAGTAAGCAGCTAACCTTCCTGCCCGTCCGGGGTTATCTCTGCTCGGTTCCGCAATCAATCCCAGATCCATCCATTTGAGGGGGGTCAAATTCTGCGCTCTTATAATTGCTTAGATAGAAGGGTTCAAAAATCGTATACTTTTTCGATGCCCTCTATCGGCGATAGTTCGACGGACTACTTTTGCGATGTCTGTCACATGAAGAAGCTCAGCAAGCCTTGCAAGAAGTACATGCTTTACTAATGCATAGTAATAGTGGTTTGCTGGGTTGGTTTTGCTCTCTACCTTCTCACGGGGATGGAAACAAGAGAGGTCAACTGGAGTGGAAGCCAAACGAAACGACGGGGCCGAAAATCTGTGATCGACCCGAAGAACCCTTACCTTGATGCCTACAGAAAAATTGATTTGACAGTGATGGCAAGAATCCGAGAAAGACTGTTTTTTCTTTTTCTTATTCTTGTGTTGTTTCTGAATGGCATCATAGCTACACGAGGGAAAGCGATGCTGCCTACTCTGCTCTGCCGCAAAAGAGGGCCGCTTTCTTCCCCCCAAAAATGCCAGTTCCACCATCAGGGCCCAGCAAGCACCATAATTCTGTTCCGAGGCTGCGTTTCATTCCAGTCTTTTCTCAATTGAGAAGTCAACCAACAGGTCAATCCTTCCCTTATATCATATCCATTTTACACAGTCTTTGTTGAAATAGTGTAAATAGTGCGAGACTTTCAACTAATGAAATCTAAACCAGCTAGTTCAGTCAGATACCGGCTAAGCAACCTCTAAAGCAGCTATCGGAGCAGTAGCAGCTTGAAATTCGCATACCAAAGACGATGGAATTCCCCACTTTCTAATGCAATACGGCAAA